>NC_048599.1:138712711-139012711 GCF_003668045.3 Cricetulus griseus
ATCAAAGGATCCTTAGACAGAGCCCAAACATCACCTCTTCCCTAGCCTTCAGTTGGCATCTAAAGGAACTTTTTCTTTTTCCTTCCTTCCTTCCTTCATCCCCCCTCTCTCTCCTTTATTTCTCTATCTCTTTTGTTGTTGTTTTTGTTTGTGTGTGTGTGTTTGTTTTGGCGGTCTCCTGTTGCTCAGGCTGGGCTCAAAGCCACTAAATTGTCAAGGTCAAGCATGGCCAATCATCACTTCTCCCTACCTGTGCTGGCTAGTTTTATGTCAGCTTGTCACAAGCTAGAGTCATCAGAGAGGAGAGGGCCTCAATTGAGAAAATGCCTCCAAAAGACCAGGCTGTACACAAGCTCATAGGGTATTTTCTTAATTAGTGGTTGATGGGGGAGGACCCAGTCCCTTGTGGGTGGTACCATCCCTGAGCTGATGTTCCTGGATTCTATAAGAAGGCAGGCTGAGCAAACCAGTAATGAGGAGCAAACCAGTAAGCAGCCTCCTCCATGGCCTCTGCATGTGCTCCTGTTTCCAGGTTCCTGCCCTGCTTAAGTTCCTGTCCTGACTTCCTTCAATGATGAACAGTACTGTGGAAGTGTGAGCCAAATAAGCCCTTTCTCCTCCTTTGGTTTCCTTTGGTCATGGTGCTTTATCACAGCAATAGTAATCATAACTAAGACACTCCCCTTCCTAAATGCTGGAGTTGCAGGCCAGCCACTTTGGTTTTTGGTAAATGTATTTATTTAAATTGTATGTTTGTGTGTGGGTGTCTTTTCTTACATGCATGTCTATGCACCATCTGCATGCCTGGTGCCTAAGGGGGCCAGAAAAGGGCCTCAAATTCCCCAAGACCGGAGTTACAGGTGGCTGTGAGCCATCATGTGGGTTCTGGGAATCAAACTAGGGCCCTCTGGAAGAGCAGCTGGTGCTCTTAACCACTGAGCAACTTTCTAGCCTGTGGGTAAACTTTAAAGTTCTCTCCTCGATAGCACCCCCACTAGTCAGTTCTTACATCCTATCCAGGACACTAGCCTTTGGGTCCTACAGATGGCCATCGGTGACACTCAGTGACAGAGACACTCTGACACCTTTCTGTGAACAGGCCTCCCTAACAAATCCTGACTATGGACTACTAACATGGTAGGTGGGCTGACCACAGCCACTCAAGCTGTAAGCAGATCTAAGGGTTCAAATGTGTCTCTCTGGACTGGACTCTGAGTAGTATATTACTTCCAGATCAGTAAATTCCTCTGTTACGGGCTTCTAGCTGGTACTCGTTTTGCAATACCCATTAAAATCACTCCTGGCTTTGATCTCCCAAGATCTCATCAAAGCAGTGATGGCTCTCTGTTTCCTAGGCCACTCAGCCTATAGACAAATCTGTGGCAATCAGATACTATCTTCATTGCTCTTGAAGACCCCAGTTCTCTGGAAAGTTTGAAACAGGTTCTATCTATTGTAATATTGTATCAATCCTATTTGCCTTTGGAGCTGTGTAATTAATTGCCACTTTATCTCCTATTTAGAGCTGATCTCTCAGGTGGTTCTATGAGAACCTAAGTCTCTCTATCTGGGACCCCTGATCTTCCTCCAAGGCCTGAAGTTCAGCAAGACTGAAGACCTAAACCCTTCTACCCTGTTTCAGCCTGAAGTTGCCAGATCAATCCACTAGGTGATTTTAGTGTCTGCCTCTTGAGGGGGACTGTTAGGCAACTATTAAAAGTCAGACATTAGCAGGCTTGGTCTTTGAGGCTTGGGCTCTACCTCTTGTTACCCTGGCAACATGCTGATTTTTTTTAAGGATGGAGAAGTATTTGATTGTGCTCCTTAAGAGTGAAAACACTGTATGAAAAGGAGGTGGGCTAAGGAAGCAGGGTTCTGTTTCCCCACTTGCTAAGCAACCTGGCCAAGAGATTTATTTATTATTACATGCATTTAGCATGCATGTGTAGAAGCCTGAATGTGACAGTAAGCAGAGGGCCGAGGACAACGTGTGGGAGTCAGTTCTCTTCTTTCATTACGTGGGTCCTGGGGACCGAACTCAAGTCATCAGCCTTGGCAGCAGGAGTCCTAACCCACTGAGCCATCTCACTGCTCTTAGGTTTCTTTTCTCCCTCCTTTCCTTTCCGACTACTTGGTTATATGTTTTTTTGTTTGTTTTGTTTTTGTTTCTTGTCAAAAGAATGGGATCTAGACAAAAGAAAGAAAGAAAAAGGAATGAGCTCTGATCTGTCTCTGGCCCTGGGTAAAGAAATAGCATTATCCCCCCCCCCCCCCCGCTGCCGTTTTGGTAGGGCTGCCTGGGAATGAGCTCTGGACCAGGCTGTCTCTATAACTGACAGAGATAGATTCTGCTTCCACTCTGTCTCCCAAGTGCTGGGATTAAAGGCATGCGCCACCAACGCCTGGCGAGAAATAACATTCTAAACCACCTAAAATATAAGAATGGGTCAGGCATGGTGTCGCACACCTTTAATCCCAGCACTTGGGATGCAGAAGCAGCAGATCTCTTGAGTTTGGGGCTAACCTGATCTACATAAAGAGTTCTAGGCTAGCCAGGGCTATAGAATAAGACCCTGTCTAAAACCAAACCACACTAACCCTAACCCAAGCCCCCAGCCTTATTAAGTTGTAATTTATAGACAACAAAAAGAGCCCATGTTCGGTTCTTCCCATGAGTTTTGACAACTTGGAAAAACTTCCAGCGGAGGCACACATTAACTGCCTCAGAAGATTTTTTCATGGCTGCACCCTCTCTCCACCACCCCTCCCCTAGACTGTGTGCTATGATTCAGATTGGGCAAACTTCAGAGGCTTGCATCTGTCCAGTGCCCATCGACTCGGGCTTCTTGTGGGTGGGGTGGGGGAAGGGGAAAGCGCACACTTCTGCGTTGTGGTTTTGAGGTTTGTCCCTTTTGCTTGTGGCATAGTGGTGCCTTTAGGTGGACAGGTGTTTCTGGTTTGGGACTAACAGGAAGCTGGTAAGCTAGTGAGGGGCCCCAGGCTCTGCCTGCCTCTACTGAGTAATGAAGCCTGATTTGCTAGTGGTCTTGTGGTGTGAGCATTTGTGTGGCTTCAGCATTTCATTTTTTTTTTTAAACAAAATTTTTTATTGATTCTTTAGGAATGTCACATCATGTATGTACCAATCCCACTTATTTCCCAAGTCCCTCCATATCCATGCCTCACCCCTCTAAGATCCCCCCCAAAAGGACATTTTAAAAAGGTTAATTCAAAACAAAACAAAACAAAACAAAACAAAAAACCACTTCACTCCTCCATCTTTCATGCCTCTCCAACACGTCATTCATCTTAGTGGCATTGGGAGCTGCGTGTGTCATGAAATATACCCTTTTGTCCACTCAACCTTATTTACAAATGAGTTTATTGCAATGAGTTGCTGGTCTGGTTCAAGGCCTCTGGCTTCTGACACACCATCTCCTCTCAGATAACCTGCTGTTGCCTGGAGTCTTAGAGATCCTGCGGCTATGGTTCTGCAGGACCAGTCCCTTCACACATTCTGGCAGGGTAAATGTTGGGGCATGCCATCTCAAAGCCCTGGATGTGGGTTTGAGTGGAAGCTGATTTGGTCAGTGTGTGCTGCTAAGACCATTCCCTCAGGCAAGGAGTGGAGCCACCTCTTCTATACCCATGCCATCCGGGCCAGCTCTCCTACACTCATGGTAAGGGGTGGGCCATTTCTCTTGAGTGTGGAGCCAGATCTCCCATGAGGGGTGGGACTAACTCTGCTGCAGAGAACAGTGAGGGGCAGGAACAGCTCTCTCAGGGCCAGCAAAGGGTAGTGCTAGCTTGGATTTCAACATGTGTGGTAACATGAACCATGGCAATCAACACAGACCCTAATTGCTGCAGGACCACGGATGGACCCAGACATGGCTGGTCCTTGGCTACAGATCGGGCCTGGGTGTCACCATGACCCCAGGTGGCAGTGCAGGCCACTCAGGTCTCTATGGCCCCAGCTGCAACATGACCTTCAGACACCAACATGGCCCTAGGTGGCAGCCCAGACCCCAGGCAACCATACAGTCCTCAATGATAACAGGAACCATAGACATCAACTTGAACCCTGGCTGCTGTAGGGCCATGGCCCTTGACTTCAGCTAGGGCCGGAATGACACCATGGCCCCAGGTGGCAGCACAAGCCACTCAGATCAGCATGGCTCCTATAGTGGCACAGTCCTCAGACGCCAATATGACTACAGGTGGCCGCCCAGACTATGGGCATCCCTGTGTCCTTTGATGGCAACATGGGCCACAGATGTCAACACAGACCCTGGCTGGGATAGGACCATGGACCTAGAAATGGCCCTAGGCAGCAGCCCAGGCCTGAACATCACAATGGCCCCAGGTGGGAAGCAGGTCACCCGCACGAGCCTGTTCCTTACCACATTTGCTTCCTCAGTTCTACTTCTGTTCACAGCACATGGACCATCGCACTTCTCTTTCTCTACCACCTCTCCACCAAGTATTTGCTCATCACAATGGTGTCTGCCCTCCTGGTGCCGCAGGGAGCTGGGCAGGCCTGTGGATGTATTCAGCAAGCCCAAGCCATGAGAGACTCAGGCAGGCCTGTGGATCCAATACTTCCTTTTTGAAGTGAACAATTTGATTGACATCTATCTTGAAGGTTATTGACCTCTGCAAGGATCCTTAAGGCTGTCGTAACCTTCCTTCTGAGGGCTTGCTGCATTCTCTTGCCTGGGTCTGACTCAGTCAGGTGTCTGGGGGAACCTCACTTCTGGTTAGGTGTGAAGGTCTCCTTCCCTCTGCTTACCCTGTGCGTTGCACAGCGCTGGGCTCCACAGCATCTGTAAGCCCCTTGCTGGCTGTTCCTCTCTGTGGACACGCCCATAAGTGTGGAGGCATAGCACTTGGCTGGGTCTCTCAGTTTCCTATAGCCCAGCTCTATCTAGCTCCTACCCAGAGATGCTCCTCCTAAGTTGGTACTGCTGAGCAAAGGTCTCAACTGGATCTATTCAGAGGAGGTGGTGGAGGGGCAAGAGCTCCCAGGATATGAGGCCCCTGTGGCTGGAAGTTAACTGCTCTGGGTGTGCCAGAAGGAAGATACCACACAAGGCTCGTGTGGGTGGAAAGCAGCCTGCAAATCCAGCTTGAGAGAGATCCCCAAATGGAAACACCTCCTCTTCCTGCCCCCACACTGCCCACCCCAGGACACTAGATCTCAACAATCCTTCCATGTGGGGATCCACCCTGCCCAGAGGAGGGGCTCTTCCAGTTGCCCAGAAGCTACTTGCCACAATCCAAGTCTCAGGTGGTCACAACTGCTTTAGTAGACTCTTGGAGCTTCTTGCTTCTTATCTGTAAGGTGGATGTAACCTGGAAGCCTCACCTGTATGTGAAGATAGGGTGGAGTGTAGCTCCTTCCCAGACTTCACCAAGGTCCTTCCAGACCAGACTGACAACCTCTAAGTGCCTGGGGAACTGGCAGAGTGGCATTCCCGGACTGTGACACTGGGGCGAAGGTCTCCAGCACCTCAAGGAGTAAGGAGATAAGGAGTGAAGCCGTGGTGGTGGGGAAGGAGGTTCGCCTGACACTTGCTCTCCCAGGGGCCATCAACAATCCTCTTACAAAGGAAAGAACAGGTACAGGGTCACTGTCCAGGGCCAAGGTGGGGTACCTTGTGGCCTCTCTGGCCTGTGACTCTAGCCAGTGAGTTAGACAGAGGGATAATGGTGAGTAGGCAGATGGGGTCACCTAAATGAGGTCCAACCCCTCACCCTTCCTCCTTCCCACACACAGATGGGCCGCCAGGGACCCCCAGAGGAGAAGGTCTCCATCACCCAGTTGTCCGGAGCTCCTGATGCCCCTGGAGATGCTCCTGGTGACAATATCCACGGCACAGAGGACTCAGACTTGGTGCCCTCTGTCACTCTGGCTGCAACCCTCATCCTGTTGTTCCTCCTAATGTCACTCTGGCTTGCTTGGTCACCCTACTAGCCTCCTACCAAGTGGGCTCCTGAGTGGAGGGCAGCAGGACAGCTGGGCTTCTAGCCCCACTCTGGGTCAGTGACATTCAGTGCTGTGGGAAATTGTTGCAGGAGGAGCCTGTGGGACACTACAGCCTGGACTCCTATGTTTGGGCAGCTCATGCTCACCTGGTCCACTTCCCTTGAGTCCTGTCTTTAGTCATGTCTCCCATCTTTGTGAAGCCATGCTGGGGACTGCAGATAAAGCTGAATGACTTCAGTCACTTGTGTCAATTAGTGGGGATAATTGTGTGGTGAACTCGTCCATTCTGGGGCTTCAGTTTCCCCTGTCTTCAAGGTAGGATGGCAGTGCCTGCTTCTGGGTATTTTGAGGAAGATGCCTAGTGGAAAGACCTTCTGTGGTCATCTCTGATATACACTCCCCCCATTGGTCAGCCTCTGATTCCACAGCACTCACCCAGAAGATACATAGGCATAGGAGATGCCTCCAAAAGATGTACTGGTCTCAGTTGCCATCTGGTGGTAGAAGACAGCATTGCACCTGCATAGAGGTTCCCTTTGAGGTGCTACAGGGATGGGCAAACTATTGTTTGTTTTTGAGATGTGAAATTTTGAGATTTTCTGTATGAGCACATATCCAATTACCCAGTGAGAACTGCTTTGACATTAGCTACTGATGTCTGTTCCCCATCTCTCTGTTTCTATGATGGTTCTAAAAGCCACTAGAGAGGAAGCAAGTCTCCTATCTTAAGGTATGAATGGAGGGAATTGACTGATGGCTCCCTTCTCAGAACACTGTGCTTTCCTGCCTTAGGCAGCCCGAGTTCCAAGGGACCTTCCTCTCAGGCCTGACCAACAGGCAGGGATCTGCCAGCTGGGTCTGCGAGGACAAGACCATAGAACAAACCTGCAGGAACCCTGCAGGCATCCACATCCCAGGGGATCTCAGCTTTGCCAAGCCCGGAGGAAGGGTTTACTGAAGTTTGTAGAGAATCCACTGGGTAATCCAGGGCTACTATGGCTTGGCTGGTGGCCAGAGGCTGGTAGGAGGCTCTGGGGTGTGAAGGGGTGTCTCCAGGAAGGGGAGGCCAGAGACTGTGTTCTTGTTCTCCAAATGCTGGCTTTCATTCCAGGAACTCAGGGTCCATCATGAGGGATTCAAAGAAGCAGGAGGGGAGGGGGCTAGTGGCAGGGAGGCCTTGAGCTCTGGTTTCTGAACTATTCTTTGCCCATGTCAGGGTCCCAGCATAGGGTGCTTCTCCTTCCAGGGAACACAAGACACATGGCTGTGTGCCCTACTGGGGACAAACTCCTCTGACCCAGCACGACAACAGCCTTAGGCCAACACTTGGGTCCTGTTTCCCCGGGCAAGGTGAGACATGGATGGGGGCTTTAGGAGGCCTCTGAGAGTTTTGGAGGGGTGTAGGGGTGGTCCTTGAAGCAACAGAGACAGACATTTCAGGTGAGAGACTGAGGGCAAAGGTGGGAGCTGGGCCATGCCTTTCCACTGGCAGGAAAAGAGGTGGCATGTGAGCAGGAGAGTCCAGGGAAAGAAGGAAGTGGGACTCCCAAGGGGCCACTTGGGACTGCCCTCCACTGTGAGGCTCTGAGTGTGAGAAGTGACAGAACCTCAAGCATGGCTCCCAAAGCTGCTGGCCATGCCCTCTCTCACCCCTATCACTGCTGGAGAGGAGAAGCTACAGCAAGACACCTGGTCTCTGAGGCTTCTACTCTTGTCCCCTTGGGTGCAGCTGGTTAGATAGTAACTCTGGTCCCTTCAGACCTTAGCTCAGCTTGCCACTTTCTGTCAGGTGTGATCCCAATTCTCTCATCTCTCTTGACACCACCCACCAGATGCAGAGCCAAGAACACAAATATGCTTTTTTTTCTTGATGGCTGAGATCACTGTTGCAAACTTCAGCCATTTGTCAGCATCCTCCTGGAAGTTGTGAAGACCGCCAGCTCAGGAGAGCTGGGTAGTGGGCAAAGCTCCCCGAGGCCTGTCTGCCTAAAGTCCAGGATCTACCCACGGTCTCAGTGCCAACAAGCTACCATGCAGGCCAGGGCATGTGATTGCATTGTTGAACAGGACTCATGAAAATGTCCTGTGGTTTTCATGTTTCCTGTGGCCAGCTAGCTCCATCTGGCCCCATTCCTGAATTCTCACATGCCCAGACCATCACCACAAGTACCTGGGAGAGTGCAGGCCAGGAAGAAATGGCATCTACAAGGAAAATATTGTTGTGTATAATTCAGTGGCCCCTTCTATAAACATTGTGGTTCTGCCTCAGGGTTTTTCCTGCCTGTCTCCTGCCTCCCACATCTTCCAGGGAGCACCAGGCAGCCTGAGGTTAGGAAAATATGTACTTTTGGTGGGTTGGCTGTTGTAAGGGGTGACAGGATGGCCTTGGGGACTTCACCAGGTGTGTCACAGAGTCCAGGAGTGGGTCTGATTGGAGTCTTCTTCCAGAGGCTTGCAGAGAAGCAGTGTGTAGATATACATGCTCATATGAGTGTGTGTGAATGCACTCGCACTCGTGTATTTCTGCATGCTTGTGGTCATGCATGTGTGAGTATGCATGCGTCCATGTGATGGTGGCAGCAGGGGTGGGTGGGGTGGGATGAGGGGTGGGGGTGGGTGAGGAGCTGGGTATGTGGAGAAACTCATACTGTCTACCAGCCAGCTCAAACACAGGGAAACATTTACAGGGAGGGTTCAAGGGGCTCAAAGAGGCAAGGTCAATGCCTCCGTAGGGCAGAGGTGGCCTTCTGTGGTTCAGGAGAGTAGCAGGAGGCAGGAGGACACTCAATACTGCTGTGGCTTTTTCCAGTGATGAAGTGGAGGCTCGGTTCTTGGGCAGGGTTGGCTCTAGGCCTTTAATGGAAACATCCTGGAATTTTCTATATGATAGACTAGGACTGTCAACTTCCTTCTCACTTGGGATAAAGGGCTTGGACACTTGAAAAGTTTAAATCCCCCAGTAGTAATGCCACCACCGATATGATAAGTCAGATAGGGCCAAATTAGTAAGTCCAAGTTTAATCTGAGCAGAGCAAAGCAACTCCGAGGCAACCCTGGGGAGTCAGGGGAGGAATCACATGGCAAATATGGTTACTGGGTCTTATGTAGCCTGTGGGTGTGGTCTTCAGGAGCCCCAGGGAGGGGCTGACTTTTAGCAGGCTTTCTCAGGGGCTGGGTTTGGAATGGGAGGAGTGAGACCAGAAGGCGGAATGGGGCCCCTAGCTGGAGATCCTCAACATCCCAACCTTTGGGGGTATATATGGATGGTGGTAGGGCTTCCACCTAAACGTCCCAGACTTCTTGGGTATAGGATGCCAAGGGTTGAGGTGAGGCTTCCACCAGAACAACTGTAAGGTGCATGTGGTGTGCCGCTAACCCTTACCTCACCACTTGTGCACCCAGAGGGAGACGTGGGTTACTGTCTTCAGAGGCAGGCAGGAGTGGCTCAGGACAGTCTACTATGCTGCTGCCTGGCTGCCTCTCTAGAAGGGCATTTGAGAGGAGAAGACAGGGAAGGGGAGGAGGAGGAGGAAGAAGAGGAGGAGAAAGAAGAGAAGGAAGAGGAGGAGGAGGAGGAGGAGAAGGAGGAGGAGGAAGAGGAGGAAGAGGAGGAGGAGGAGGAGGGGGAGGAGGAGGAGGAGGAGAGCAACCCAGGGTAGGAAGCTGAATCCCTGTAGAGGTGGTGAGCAGTGTCAGGTCATCATTCCATATGATACCCAGCACCAGCTATAGTTCTGGAGCCTCAGGCCAGTCCCCGTCTTTTTTTCTAGCCTCACTGTCCCCTGTAAGGTCCACTCCTAATGCTGGAGGATCACAGGACTGTAGGGAGATAGTGATGGGGTGACAGACGGGGGAGGGTAAGGATCAACACAGACTGCAGATGGGCAGGGTTGAGAGACTGTGGTTATCCTTGAAAGGCAGAGCTGGCTTAAGAGTCCTGTCCTGTGAGATCCCTCCGTTTTCTTGTATGTCCCTTCCTCATTGGAGACTCCTGACACCTTTATGGAATTCCAACCCACCCACAGGTCTTAAATACATCTTAAATACATCTTGCATAGGGTCAGGAAGAGGGAACAGAGGAGGCCTCTCTGTCCGATCCACTGCCCCATCCATTATTGTACCTGGGACCCAGGGGTAGTTCCTGTTTGCTCCTGGGGTTTCTGCTAGGTGACCCGGGCTTGAGCCCTCATAGTGGGATTTTTCCTCTACAACCACTGTTTCCTTATCTATAAGATGGGACTGACCAGGCATGCAGAGTCCCAAAGGATGTAAAGTTGTTGAATACCTGTTGTACCCACCTGGCACCTGTCTGTCTGGAGCCTACCTCTTCGTAACCTCAGCCAACGCCCTCTTTGTGGCCACTAAGTAGCAGAGCAGCTATTTTCCTTTTCTTTCTCTCTCTCTCTCTCTCTCTCTCTCTCTCTCTCTCTCTCTCTCTCTCTTCTCTCTCTCTTTCTCTCCATTTCTTTTTTCTTCTGCAAGACAGGGTTTCTCTGTATAATAGCCCTGGCTGTCCTGGAACTCACTCTGTAGACCAGGCTGGCCTCAAACTTAGAGATCTACCTGCCTCTGCTTCCCAAGTGCTGGGATTAAAAGAGTGAACCACCACCTGGCTGTAGCCACTTTCCTTGCTCAAGAATGGATTGCATTTTTTTGGGTGGCTGGATACTTCCTGGCCAGAAGTGGGCTAAGCGACACACCCACTGCCCTGCTCTGCCTTCCTCCTGAGTCTTCAGCCTGTCTCCTGCTGTCCTGCCCAGCCAGTGTCAGGGTCAGGCCAAGACCCCTCTGGCTCCTTGTTCAGACTGAGGCCAGATGGAGCCTCTGGGGCCACAGGTGGCCTGGGATACATCCTTTGAGTTATTTTTGGCTGGAGCTGGCCAGTGGACTCCTAGCCAAAAGCAATTACTAAATTTTCATCTTGTTTTGCCGACAGTTTAAGATTATGCCAAAAAATGTTCTGCCTGGAGGCCCAAGGGCACTTCAGGGGAGCAGAGGTGGGCGTGCTAGCTCCCCTGGAAGGGACCTCGTGTGGTTGATGAGATGGAGATGTCCAGGGCAACTGAGGTCTGTTTATAACTGTGATGTGAGCAGTCTGCCTAATCTGCCCCCACACTCTTCCTCTCCTTTATCCTGTACCAGCCAGCAGGGGGCATTGCCTCCCACCTACTGCAGAGGAACCTGTGGTGCCCAGGGTTTAGCCACACTCCTGGAAGCTGGTGCCAGGCTCTGCTCTAGGAGCTATGAGTAGTATTGACCCTGTTGAGGGAAAACTAAGTGGGTCTGGGAAACTCCAGAATTCAGATAGAATGTGCCCCCCCACTCTGACTTCTTCCTTACCCAGGACCCAGGCAGGTTCTGCCCTCACAACTTCCCCCTTACCAGCAAGCTGAGATGGCAGACAGACACATCCTTCTAAGTGTCTACCGTGCTGGATCCCACTGCCTATTACACTTTTTGAAAGCTGCTGAGGATGGATGTGGGGGTGAATTCCATGGTCTAAAAGCACATCCAAGCTGGCTAGTGTTGGGAGGGAGGCTGCCCTAGGGGATCCTACTGTTCCACAGGGACCCATTAGTGAACATCCTTAACCCCTGGAACCCAGGCTCTGGGAGGCTGGGAACTGATCTGTGAGCTGACACAGTGGGGTAGCCGTAACCCTGAAGTTGGCACTGGGACATAGTGCTTAGCATCACTGGCCCCCACCAGGCTGATCCAGGTCCTGGATAGCCTAGGTTGCAGTACACACACTGCTGAGCATTCCTTGCATATGGCCTCACGGGCGCACTCCACGCTGGTGCCCCCTTTCCACCCGATCTCCTTGCCCCCTTTTGTCTCCTCTGTCCAGTCACAGACCTCACTGTGAGCAGTGTCAGGGGATTAGAAAGCTGGGAATCCTGCCTCCACAGTGAAGGCCAGCCCAGCCTTGCATTTACCAGGCCAGCAGTCTGCATACACAGCTGCCTGGCATTCTCCCTTCGGCCACAGTCTTCCAGCCGTGTGGGTGGTGCCCACATACTTTCCCAGTATCAAAGATGTGCTGGCCACGCTAATACAGCCTGTCATGGAGCTTCCCCATGGAGTTGCTGTCTGGCTTTCTCTGTCTTCTTGAGTCCCCTTCATCTAGATATAGAGAGACAAAAATCACAGGCTACCGTGTACTGGCAAGGAAGAGCCTCGCCCATCAAGGAGGTCCTAGTGTGCTGGGGAGTTGTATGCATGGGGCCTATACCACATGTAACAGAAGGAACTGTGGCCAGCAGGGGGCGCCTCTATGTTGGGCCTGGAGCTCTGCTGCCGCCAGTTCACAGGGCCCACTGAGATGTGTTACTCCCTGGGCTGAGCAGCATTGCTGTGCACCCAGGCGGGAGGGTCCAGTCTCTTCTGCACCTCTCTCTTGCTTCTTTCTTCTCTCTCTAGGTAACACTATGGCAAGGAAGAGCCTTGCCCATCAAGGCTCTCCGTACTGCCCCTTCCAGTCCAGGCTCTTGTCCCTCCTGTTTAGAAGTCTAAACAACATATCTACATTTAACCCTCCAGTCCCTAGGGGCTGGGCCACAGAATGGCTACATGGTGTGGCCTGCAGCTCAGTGGCACTCCAGCTTGAAAATCCATCCCAGCTGTACTTGGAATGTGGGGCTATGTAAAGGACACCCTATCTTCTGGATCTAGATGTAGAAAGCCCCACACACTTGTCTAGGTAACTGATACTCCAGAACTTGTAGGTTCTCAGATGCAGGCTAGCCCCATACCAAGTAGCCTTTTAGAAATGCAGGAGGCACTCTTTTGGGTAGCTAGGGTCCCCAACTCCAAGACCCAGTGCTCCATCTAGTCTGTATGAAGCACCACATGCTTCAGCTTGCTCAAACTGCAGCTCAGGACTGGCATCTGCAGACGCTCTCCGCCCGCCCCCCCCCCATTCCATCCGCAAAGCTGGCTGGCCTGGTGCAGACTTGATGACCTGGAACCAGTTCCTGGCCTCTGGGAAGCCCAGCTGCAGCTGACTTGGCCTTCCCCCCAGCGGGAGCTGAAACCCTTGACTCCTCCAGTCACTGGCCCTGGCCACGCAGCAGCCAAGCCTCTGGGAAGGATTCCTGGGGGGTGGTGGCAGCTGGCTGGCCACTGTACAGGGCACGCATCCCTGCAAGACAGGCCCCCTCCTGGGAACTCCTGTCTGCCCGTCTTGCTCTGGATGACCGGGTGGTCTGGGAGGGGACAGATGTGAAACAAGCGCTCATGGGAGATCACACTGCAGGGACACAGGGTGTTTTAGGGACCACGCTGGAACAGGACTCGGTGTGCACCAGGAAGCCTGTGGTGATCAGAGCAAAGGGCATGAGGCAGTCAGGGCTAAGGTCATTTTTCACTCATCTTGGGCACAACAACCAACTTCCTTGACTTTTAGAAGCCTCCGCTGTGGAATTGGGGTGGCAGTTCAACCCACCAGGATGGGTCATCTCAGAAGTTAGATGGTCCATTTCCTGCGGCGGATTGGGAACAGCAGTGACCAAAGAGACACACATCAGGGACAGCAGGCTGCTATAATGGTCTTTTGTTTATCGGTGTGCCTGTAGTGTTCTGCCACATGTGGGTGACTGAGCAAGTTTCTGAACTCACCCTGAATCATCACTGACTGTATTGCCTGTGAGCTGAAAGGGGGTAGACCTTGAGACCGGAATGACAGAGTAGGGGAAGCTGCCTGTCCTGTTTACTTTCTGTGGATTTGAAACAAAGCTAGAGATACCCGGGAAGGAGGACCTCAACTGAAGAGTTGCCCCCAGTAGATTGGCCTGTGGGCATGTCTGTGGGACATTTTCTTGATATCTAACATGCAGGAGGGCCCAGTCCAGTGTGGGCCTGGGCTGTTTAAGAAAGGTCACTGAGAGAGCCATGGGAAACAAGCCAGTAACAGTATTCTTCTGTGGTCTCTGCTTCAGTTCCCACCTCCAGGTTCCGGCCTTGGCTTCCTTTGATGATGGGCTGTAACCTGTAAGCCAAACAAACCTTTTTCTGCCCCAAGTTGCTTTTGGTCATAGTGTTTGACCCAGCAATAGGAACCAATGAGCATTCTGCCTCTAGGAGGGATCCAGGCTTGAGTGGGCCAGCAGAGAGCTGCAGAGAAGTTCTGGAGCAGGGATCAGAAGTGGAGAGTGCATGGGTGTTCTAGGTATCCTGGTGGCATGGGTGGGAGGGCAGCTTCCTCAAGGCCTGGTTCACAAGCAGAAGAAGGCTGGGCATTGTGGAACATGATTCGGGGACAGCTTGACCGCTTTCTTCAGTTCCCACAGCAAGACTTCTAGCTCCTTCCAAGCCCTCCCTAGCTATCCCCCAGCCACTCTGGGAGAATGCCAGCACCCTGACCCTGCCTCACAGTCAGCCCCAGTTTGGGAAGGCATCAGAGAAAAGCATGCACGTTCCTCTGGTTGAGATAGAACTGTCCTCCCACCACAGACTGGGGGACTGCTTTGTCAACCTGGGATAGGGCCAGGCAAGCCCGAGGACACGCCGTCCCTTGGCCTGGCTTACTGGAGAGGGGCCCATGAAGGGAATGGTGTCTGACCCTGTGTTCCAGGCAGCGCTGGAGCAGTGTACTTGGATGCAGCTGTGCCCAGCTGTTCCCTGAATGACAGTGGGAGAAGTCAATGTCTTCCTCAGCATCTCTGCTGACCAAGGGGTCCCCCACCACAGGTGCCAGGCCCTCTAGGGGACCAATGACTCCTGAGTAATTGGACAGAGGCCAAGGCCTTTTGGCTTTCAGAGTTTGGGGAATGGCACTGGGGGCTCAGAAGTTGTGTTCATAGTTCTGGTGATGGCACCTTTCTCTCAGGCTTACAAAAGTCTGCCATTCCCTGTCTCCACCCTCTAAGGTTACAGCAGAGAAAAAGCACCGTGACCTTCATCCTCCATGCTCACAGAGGAGTCTTCTGGCCAAAGCTTTTCCCTAAGTCTCGCTTGCAGCATCTATCTTCGAAGGCAAGAGGTAAAGTCTCCGGCTGCTCTGCAGATCCCCTCAAGCAAGCCACCCATGGGCTTTGGGTTTCCATCTGGCTGTTTCCCAGGGATCTGGACTCGGTCTCTGGGGACTTAGCAGAGGGGAACCACCTTGAGACTGAGGCTGGGTAGCTAGTGGGTCCCCCTGAACACATAGTGTTCCAACAGCAACTTCTTCTCCAAGAAGCCTTCCATTCAACCCTGCGCCCACCCCCACAATCATGGAAGCAGAGAGAGGAGTGTTGCTGCCTCCTCCAGCTGTACCTCCAGGACCAGGAGTAAGGCTGGCTGAGGAAGAATGACTGAGACAATAGGCTCAACAATCATTCATTTGACACTGGTAGATGGTAATACTGAAGACCTCAGAGTCAGGCTGCCTGGCTTCTAAAGTCTAAATGGACCATTTGCTGGCTTTTAGTGAATTAGACAATGTCTCATGCCTCTGTTTCCTCATCTGTAAACTAAGAGAGAAGATCCTCCAGTCCTGAGAGAAGTTGGAAAAAACAAATTGCGTTTGTGTTTATGTGATAAGTTTATAGAAGAAGAAAACTCAAAATTGAGTAGCTAGGGAGGTTAAGTGTGGATGTGGGAGGAATTATGGCTGTGGTGTGTGTGTTATGTGTGTTGTGTGTGTGGTATGTGTGTATGTGGTATGTGTGTGTGTGTGTAGTGTAGTGTGTTGTGTGTGTGGTATATGTGTATATATATGTGCGTGTGTGTGTGGTGTAATGTGGTATGTGTGTTTATGTGTGTGTGTGTGTGTGTGTGTGCGCGTGTGCGTGTGTGTGTGTGTGTGTGGTGTAATGTGGTATGTGTGTTTATGTGGGTGTGTGTGTATCATATCATGTGTATATGTTCTGGGCGCCTTTGGAGGTGGGATGAGGTCATCAGATCCTCTGGATCTGGAGTTATGGGTGGTGGTGAGACACAATGTGGGTGCTGGGAACTGACCCAGGTCCTTTGAGAGAGCAACAAGTGCTCTTAACTGTGAACCATCTCTCCAGCCCTTATTTATTGATTGGTTGTGAACACACATGCCATAACACACATGTGGAGGTCAGGAGACAACTTGTGGGAAGTAGTTACTGCTTTCCATTGTGTTGCCCTGAGGTTTGAACTCAGGTCTTCAGGTTGGGGTCAAAGACCTTTACCCACTGAGTTGTCTCTCTCTCCTGCTCTACTATAGGCTGTGACGAGCAGTAGTGATGAAAATGGAAACAGTGCATACATACTAAGGCAACACGGAAGAGAGAAAACTCAACAATTGAGCAGGAAAAGGAAGACAAAGAAACAAGGTAGAACACAAAGAAAAGGCAAAAGCTGGAGAGATGGCTCCAAGGTTAAGAGCACACACTGCTCTTGCAGAGGGCCTGATTCAGTTACCAGCTGACATTTTGGGCAGCTCATAACCACTTGGAACTCCAGCTTTGGGTGATGGCCTCATTGGGCACTTGTATACACACACACACACACACACACACACACACACACACTCTACAGAGTAAACACACTTAAAAAAGTGTGATGGGCTAGGCGGTGGTGGCGCACGCCTTTAATCCCATACGTGGGAGGCAGAGGCAGGTGGATCTCTGTGAGTTTGAGACCAGCTTGGTCTATAAGAGCTAGTTTCAGGACAGGCTCCAAAGCTACACAGGGAAACCCTGTCTCTAAAAACCAAAAAAGAGAGAAAAGTGTTATCTATGGGGAAGATGTAACTTTTTGCCTTGAGTATGCTCAAGAATGAACCTTCAAAACATATAAAGCAAAATTTGAGTCAGTGAGATGGTTTAGTGGATAAAGGAACTTGCCAAGAAGCCTGACAACAAGAATTCAATTCCTGGGACTCAAATGGAAGGACACAGCTGATTCCTACTACATTCATTGATGTGTACACAAGTGTGTGTGCGTGTGCACACACACACACACACACACACACACGCACACACGCACACACGCACAAATGAATGTATTAATTTTTTAAATGGACATACTACAATAAGAGATTCTCAATTCATTGTGAGATTAGGAGATTCATTTACAGGGCAGGTTTGTGGACACACATGTTACAAGCTTACCTCTATAAGATCTGTATGTTTTTACGACACTGGCTGCGATCCAGTGTCCAGACACTTCTGTCACCTCCAGGAGTCCTCTTGCATCCGTGTGCAACCCTGAAACCCATCACTCTGCTTTGGTCTCTGGAGTTCTCCTTTCATCAATGACCTTTCTGACTTTAGTTCTTCGGGGTATGGAGCTGCAGCTCAGTGGCATCCTCCATGACTAAGGAGCTGGAGCTGAGATGTAGCTCAGGGGCGGAGTGCTCACCTGGTGTGAGAGGCTCGGTTCCATCCCAGTATCATAGGAACAAAAGAAAAGCTCTCTGCTATGCATATACACATCGGGCCAGTTGTCAGCCTTTGGTAAAATGTCTATTCAAACCTTTTGCCCATTTGAAAATTGAGTTTTGTATCTTTCATCATTGATCTTGAGAATTTGCTTATGTGTTCTGTATAGAACTCCTTTGTCAAATGTTTTGTTTTTCTCTGGTGTTTGTCTTTTAAAAATCTTGAGTAAGGGACAGTTAGATGCCTGGTTCAGTGGGTAAAAACATCTGCTGTCAATCCTATTGACTGGAATTCAATCCCTGGGACTTTCATGGTGGAAGGAGAGAAGCAACTCCTGAAGGTTGTTCTCTGACCTCCACACACCTCCTGTGCACACCCAACCACTGCCTACGGGCTCCTTTTATGTGAACTTGCCACAAGCTGGAGTCATTTGGAAAGAGAAAATGCTCTCACTAGATTGGCCTGAGGACAAGCCTGTGGAACATCTTTTTGATCAGTGACTGGTGTGCGAGGGCTCCGCCCGTTGTGGGTGGTGCCACCTCTGGGCTGGTGGTCCTGGGGTGTGAGAGGATAGGCCGAGCAGGTCCTGAGGATGAGCAGTTAACAGCACTCCTCCATGACATTCGCTTTAGTTCCCATCTCCAGGTCCCTCCCTTCAGTTCCTGCCCTGAGCTGCCTTCACGACAGACTACAAGTTGTAAGCTGAAATAAACTCTTGCCTTTTCAAGTTGCTGTGATCATGGTGTTTGTCACAGCATAGAAACTCCAACCAAGACACACCCCATACATATACACACAAAATAAAATTTTGTAGTGATTTTTTATTATTAATTTATTTTTTACAGTCCAATTCCAGTTCCCCTCCCTCCTCTCCTCCGGCTACCCCTGCTCCCCCACTTCATCTGCTCTTTGGATACAAAATAAATTTTTAGAATGTTTAAAAGGCTAAACAATAATCTTGTTACAATATATTTTGAAGGACAAATATCTTAAATTATGATACCTCAGTTTAACATTTTTGTTCTAATTCATACTTGGGATCCTATTTAGGACTCTTTGCTTAATCTAAGGTCACAAAGCTCTCTTCCGAATGTTTTCATGCAGAAGTTTCTAGTTTTTAAAGTTAATTTAAAGTTTGGTGTGAAGTAAAAGGTGAGAATCTTTGCTTTTTAAGAATTTTTTTAGTGTATGTGCACAGGTGTGCATGTGTGTGAGGGTGTGCACGGGTGTGCATGTGTGTGAGGGTGTGCACGGGTGTGCATGTGTGTGATGGTGTGCACGGGTGTGCATGTGTGTGAGGCTGTGCACGGGTGTGCATGTGTGTGAGGGTGTGCACGGGTGTGCATGTGTGTGAGGGTGTGCACGGGTGTGCATGTGTGTGAGGGTGTACACGGGTGTGCATGTGTGTGAGGCTGTGCACGGGTGTGCATGTGTGTGAGGGTGTGCACGGGTGTGCATGTGTGTGAGGCTGTGCACGGGTGTGCATGTGTGTGAGGGTGTGCACGGGTGTGCATGTGTGTGAGGCTGTGCACGGGTGTGCATGTGTGTGAGGCTGTGCACGGGTGTGCATGTGTGTGAGAGTGTGCACGGGTGTGCATGTGTGTGAGGGTGTGCACGGGTGTGCATGTGTGTGAGGGTGTGCACAGGTATGTATTGTATGAGGGTGTGCACAGATACATGTGTATGTGATGGTATGAACAAGTGGGGGTGGGTGTGCACAGATACATGTGTGTGAGGGTATGCAGAGGTGTGTGTGTGTGCACGCGCGTACAAATACATGTGTGTGAGAGAGTGTGGAGGTCAGTGTCCCACACTATCTTCCTCTGTGACTCTCCATCTTATTGTGTGTGTGTGTGTGTGTGTGTGTGTGTGTGTGTGTGTGTGTGTGTGTAGGTGTGTGTGAGTGCCCCTGCTACAGTGCAGGTCAAAGGACAATTTTGTGGAATCAGTTCTCTCCCTTCCATCTTTATGTGGCTTCTGGGGACTGAACTCAGGCCTTCAGGTTTGCACGGCAAGTGCCTTTATCCTCTGTGGAGACCATGTTGGCCTCAGGTTGGCCTCAAACTCACAGAGATCTGCCTCTGCCTCCCAAGTGCTGGGTTTAAAGGTGTGTGCCACCATACCCAGATTGGTATATTTTGTTTTAAAGGGTTTCTTTTCCAGAGCAGGGAGTCTTACTGACAGTCACTGACAGGAGCCAGCATTTCCATGAAGAGAATATAGAAGGTCTCTGCAGAAATAAGCTTGATGGGAGAGTCTCATACACAGTGTGGAAAACAGGGGCTAGAGCGAAGGCTTAGCAGCTAAGATGGTGCCAGAGAGCTGGCATAGTGGTTAAGACGGGGTGGGAGGGAGGGCTCAGTGATTAAGGGCATGTGCTGCTTTTGCAGGGGACCCGAGTTCAGTCCTCAGCACCCATATATGGGACTCATAACTGCCTATAACCCCAGTTTCAGAGGATGGATTTGACACCTTCATCTGGCCTCTGCAGGCACCTATACTCACAAGGAGTGCACATGCACGCGCGCGCGCACACACACACACACACACACACACACACACACACACACACACACACACACAAAGAAATGATCAAAGAACAAGCCCTTCTTTTGGGATCATGTTGGCGGTTAAGAGGGTCACAAGCAAGGTAGCCTGTTTTAAAGGACTGGCTTTAGGAGACTCTTCCCAGACCTCAGTGTTAGAAGTGAGTAATAACTGACATTGGCAAAATAGTTTAGAATTCCTTTTTCTGAAAGTTAAAAAGAAGACAGTGCAGAGATATTTAAACAAGGGCCACTCAGTCCCTTAGGGATCTGGGTGACATGAGAGGCACCATTCACACCACTCACACACCCTCACTGGCCTGGTGAGAGTCCAGGCTGGCTCTGGTCGGATATGCCTGCGGTCACTTCTGCTTCATTGCTCACATTCTAGTTTGTGCACTTGGGTTTTTGCAGGGCACTGCCTGACATGAAGCAGGCCATTGCAGTTCCTGTCCAGTGAGAAGAAGCTACTGCCCAGACAATGGCAAAGACCCGACAGCCAACTTCTCCCAGTGCTCACCATCCAGTAAGCAATACACAGCAATTTAGATGGTCACAGCATCGTCTTCCACTTGTTTATCAGAATAGGGTACCAGAAGCAGGGGTCAGGACCAGGACTAGAAATGACCTCCAACTAGGGCCAGTTGTGGCTCTGCCAGGTAGGTTATGGTTTCAGGCACACCAAAATGGGACAGCTAAGATGGCTGAGATACCCAGTGAGGTTACAGATATGAGTCATCTCAGGGATATAGTCCACTGTGGAGTGACCATGATGATGGGCAGGTTGTGGTTCCTGGGGGCCCAGTGTAGCAGAGCAGGTGTCTGTAGGAGTGATGAGCCAGACCTTCAGGGCCTCCGAGTTACCCTGTGGTGTGGGTGTCTTCTTCCGTCCCTACTGTCCTGTGATTTCTGGAGTCAGTTGGCTGCTTGGAGATAGGGTGATGCTCCATAGCTTGCTCCCTCCCTCTCCCCGTCTCAATGGCTCCAGTAACTTAGTCTGAGGTCACAGCTTCCCGGGAGTCTAGAGCTGGCGGCAGTCTTATCGGCTGCTGTTCTGTGGCTGAGTGCTGCTGTGGGTTGGTGTGTGTGTGTGTGTGTGTGTGTGTGTGTGTGTGTGTGTGTGTGTGTGTGTGTATGTGTATGTGTGTGTATGTGTGTGTGTGTGTTCTGGAACATCTTCCAGATGTAGCCACAGCCACTGGATAGCCTGGCTCCAGCTGTGGCCTGGGGTCATCAGGCTCCAGTTGGCCAAGCTGTTAGGAAAATAAAACCCAATGAAGGTGAGGGAAACTCAGCTTCTGGAAGGGAAGGAAAGCAAAGGGAGGGGAAGGGAAGGGAAGGGAAGGGAAGGGAAGGGAAGGGAAGGGAAGGGAAGGGAAGGGAAGGGAAAGGGGGCCCAACCAAGACAGTCAAACGCCATGTTCATTTCTCTTCCCTTGCAATTTCTTGCCTTTGCCAGGATGACTACATGACTCTGAATGTGGAGTGCTCAGCTGTTTTCCAGCAGCTCCTACTAAAGGGCTATCTTGTGGACAGACTAGAGGCCCCATCCTTTCCATGACCCACAGTGCATGCCGGTTGGGGAGGTGAAGTTTACACAAAACACAGCTGGACAATTTGGTGCCAGCAAGTGGGATGAATTCTCTGGATGTACTGGGGGGACAGGTGACCCTTAAACCTCCATTGTTTGGGTGACTCTGGCAGAAACAGCAGGTGCTACTGCTGGAGGTACGGGGGTCTGTGGAGTGGGCACTTTGGAGCTGGCTCCATTCTGCTGCCAGGGGCTGCACAGGTTAAGATGGTCCAAAGGCAAGGCCTCTGCAGTCAGTTTGCTGAGCATGGGCTCATCGCATAGGCAGAAGCCCACCTTCAACAAGGCGGGAGGGGGTGAAAATTTATCTTTCCACCACCCAATCTATGTGTGACACGTCACTCCAGAGCATGGGACCACACTGAACATGGGACCACATGTGGCCTCACAGCAGCCAAACTTCCAGACACCGCAGATCTCCAATGTCCCCTGCCTGGTGGTGGGTTGAGTGTGTAATTTGTGCTGTGTTAGACTATTCCTTCCTTCTCCCTCCCATTCCATAAAGGTGGCCATGGTGCTTTGTTAAACAAGTTGTCCCCAAAGATCTTTGGGCACAACTGCCTTCAACAGTACTTCCGGTAGAGGACAGCCCTGGAAGTCTGGGACCAAGGCTGAGAGACACTGTGTGGCCACATCTCCTTGGTGAGTCACCAGCAACAAAGGACCTACTGGGGTAGATCAGAGGGCAGCCAGGAAGCCTTCTCACTCTCTCCTCCTCTCTGCCCTAGCAGGCTTTTCTTTGCTTGGTGGCATCCGGCCACACCTCTTTCTGGCCACCTTTGCCCATATCTCTCCACTCAGGCCAGAGATCCCATGAAACTTCAGAGTTTGGGACCAAATCCATTCACTGTCCTCAGCACAGCCCACATGCAAAGCTCAGCCACCTGCCATTATGCTTTTCCAGATTAGTCTCAAATCTGCCTCTTACCGGCAGCCTTCCTAAGTTATTCAGTCTACAATTCTTAATTTAGAACACGTTGATTCCTTGGGAATGGGGCATTTGGTATCTATACTGGGATGATATCTACAAGTGGGAAGATACTCAATTTTAAAAAAGAAGGCCTGTTTTGTCTTTAACAATTTTACCAGTTATTTTTCTGACACTGTGATAAAAACATCACGACCAAAGGCAAACTAAGGAAGAGAGTTTATTTTGGCTAATGGCTCCAGAGGGATGAGAGTCCATCTCAGTGAGATAGAGGCTTGGCAGCACTTGGCAGGCATGGTGGCAGGAGCAAGGAGCTGAGAGACAATGTCCTCAGCAACAAACAAGGCAGAGGGAGCGAACTGAAAACAGGATGACTCTCAAATCCTGCCTGCACAGATATGCCTCCTTCAGCAAGGCCACACACACACACACACACACACACACACAGAGAGAGAGAGAGAGAGAGGCAGACAGACAGACACAGACAGACAGAGAGACAGACACAGACAGAGAGACAGAGACAGACATAGAGGCAGAGACAGAGAGAAAGAGAGACAGAGAAATTTTAAAAATTTGTAAAGTATCATTGAAAATATTGTTCTGGGACTGCAAAATGGATCAGTGCTTGCCCTGTAAGCCCTATGACCTAAATTCAATCCCTGAAATTCCTGGAACCCACTCCCAACAGTTGTCCTCTGATCTCTACACATGTGCTGTGGCATGTGTGCACCTATACTCTCACCTCTCTCTCTCTCTCTCTCTCTCTCTCTCTCTCTCTCTCTCTTTCTCTTCCTCTCTCCACCCCCCACATTTACAATTTTAAAAATCTAAAAAAAGGATAAATACCATACTCAAGCCCACTGAACTGTTTCCCAGCCCCTATCTGTCTCATTTCATCTTGAGAAGATTTAAATGTGTCAGATTCCGTTAAAATGGGGAAACTGAGGCTAGGAGGACCTATGAAGTTTGCCTGAGGTTATAGAGAGAGGGCTGGGGCCCGACCTGCCTGGATCGGTCCTATGTCCATTTGCCCAGCCCTTTTCTTTCTGATTCTTTTAAATTTCCTAACACTTTTCCAAATCGGCTTGTTTCTGACTTAACTCTCTCCAAGGGATGGCAGGCTGAGGCTGCTGCTCCTGTTTTTAAAGGTAAACAGTTTGCAGAGATAGTAAAGGGGACTGGGGTCAGCTAAAGTGTAAGGATATGTGGTCCTGGGTCGCCAAGCATGTGCCTGACCAGCTTACCAGGCTGTAGAATGGACACATGGAACAGCTCCCCTGTTCCAGCTGTCCTGGGCCACTCTAGCTCCCCAGCCCCCCCTCTCCTCTTTCCTTCTGGTCATCCTCAGCCAAGACCCTGTGGTTGGCCTGCCCACAGAGACCCAGTGCCCAGCATGCTGCCCCTAACTACAATCCCAGCTCTTCCAGCAGGACAGGTCTGGGGAGCGGGTGGGGAGCTGTAAAACCCTTTAAAGGAGCAATAAAAGTTTTGGGTTTCAGGTCTCTTCCTGAAGAGGAGAATAACAGAGACAGGAAATTTCAGTAGCAGACTGACAGAGGCAGGCAGCAGCACGCAGACTGCCTCAGACAAAAACACCTCTGCGTGCAGGTCCTGGCCGCTGCCCAGGCCTCTCCTGCTCCCCAACAGTCTCTCCCGTGCTGGGGGAAGCCAGGCTGCTGCCACAATGGACTGTTGTGTCTACCTTGCTGTAAATGTTTATACTATCCCTCTCCATCTGCCTTGCTGTCCAAGGTAGGGCACACTCTCCCCCTGAGTGGGGCCCCAAGGGGATGTGCCAGGAGGGTATATGTGCACACTTACAGTGGGACCAAAGCCAAGGCGCGTTTGCCCTGGACACCGAGATGAGTGTGGTCACGCCCAGGCCCAGGATGGTTATGATGGGTCTGCGCCCACTCATCACCCCAGATTTAGATGCCACAGACTGGGAGGAGGGCCCCAACCTCCCACCCATATCCTCTCAGGGAAGCCCCAGCCAGATCTGGAAGTCCCAGCTTCTTTGCTTCTGCCCCATGTCTTAACTTGGGATTTCTCAAACCTGAACATCAGGGAACTTAAAAACAGGGATACGGGTGGGGGGTCAGGGAGTGAAGGTGGGGGGAAGGACGACAAAGGACACTAGGTTCAAGCTGAGCTTCTAAAGTACAATGTTTGATTTGATACAATGTGTTCTGCAAGTGTGCTGGAGATAGGAAAATGCACAGGAACCAAGTGCAAGGGCGTGGCCGGGGCACTAACTCTGGGGAGGGTACCCCCTTCACACTTAGCAGCCCCAGCAGCCTGTACATACCACATGTTCACTGTGGACCCAGTGCCACAGCTCCCATGTGAGCTGCTTGCTTTTCCTCACACCATGCCCAGGCTCTGCCCCTTGCCCATGTGAGCCCAGCCCTGCATGTAAGTAAAAACTTCTTTTCTTTGTCAGGGGCCATCTTGACGTCTCTCAGAGCTGTCTCCCCATCGCCTCCATGGGAATGCCCCCATTAGAACCTGGCCTGTTCAGTTTGTGCTTTGTGTCTATTTCACCTCCACTATCACTCAGACAGCCGGGCCCAAATCACATCCTCTCCCTGCCCCCACTCCGTGTGTGTGTGTGTGTGTGTGTGTGTGTGTGTGTGTGTGTGTGTGTGTGTGTGTGGTCTAATTCTCTAACATGGACCTGGAGTTCACACGCACCCTGCCGTCTGCAGTCCTGCTCATGGCTGTTTGGACTTGAAGTTGTTTCTTACAGTTCTGACGAAGCTTACCAACAACTACTTGCACATAATGAGCTGTCCCAAGAGGGGACACTGTATCCACATCAGGCAGTGTGTCCCTTCAACTCATAGGAGCACCCAGAGTGGCTTTCCTAAGCACTTTACAGATAGGGGTATCAGGATGTATGCTTTTTGGTTGTCCCCATCATGCAAGACAGGAGAGGAAGTTCTGTCTAGAGTCTTAAGTGGCTGAATGACCTTGGAAACCCTCTTAAGCTCCACATGCCATGACTCCCAAATTCCGGGGACACAGAGACCCTGGGCTGGACAGCAGCAGGGTTCAGAATCACTGGTATCTAAGGGTTGGTCCTTTCTTGCTGAAGCGTCAGTGGCCACTGGGGAGCATGGTGGCTCATCTCCCTGTCTTCCCCTCCTGACCCTGATTAGCATCCTAAGATGTCAATGTAGACTTTGAAAGAGGCCACAGGAGGCATGACTGGGGGAAGCCCTGGGTGCCATTGCTAGGTCTTCAACCACGGTCCTGTGTCGCTAGCATCCCTGATCCTCACTGTTCTCAGGGCTATGCCCAGGGACCCCACAAGCAGCCATGGGAGCTGAGAAGCTTGGAGGGTAAGGCTACATCTGGAGCCCTAGAAGCCCTAGAAGCCAGGCACAGGCTGCTGCAGCTGGGCTGAGGGCTGGAGTGAGCCTCCTAATCTTCCGTGACTTACAGACTTGGTCAGGTGCCCAGAAGGCTCTCGTAAATCAGCAGCACCACCAGGGAGAGCCTGTCAGTATGGCTCTTTGGCTAGGCCACCCGTGGCCCCTCCCTGCTCAAGGACATCTTGTTGCCTCCAGTTTTCCAAGAGTGGCTATAGAGCTGGAGGTAGGGTTGCTTGCTTGGGGTGGATAACACTGACAAATCATGGGCAGGGGACATCCTACAGACACCTGCTTCTGAAGGGGCCCCAGACATCTTACCGGGCATGCTTCATCTCTGTCTCTCACTTGGGCTGAGCAGCTCTGACTTAGCAGTCCGTCTTCTGGAAGTAAGAGGTGACCCAAAGGAAGACTGGGCTCCGGGATGCCCTGTGTCTCCCTGGTGTGTGAGCTCATGTGATATGTGTTCAAGGTACACGTGCGGGTGGGTGTTCACATCTGCCTACGTGGTATGTACCTGTACTTGACTGCAGGCCAGATGAAGGCATGGCAGCAAGGTGAGCAAGGCTTCCATATCTCAGTACCCTGGTCCCTGCTCTATTCCTGTTCTTCCCCCTTGGAGTTGTTTACTTCCAAGTATGTATGTGCACCGCATGTGTGTCTATTTCACTGGAGGCCAGAAGAGGAATCTGCTCATGATCATGTCCTCTAGAAGTGGAGTTACAGATAGTCCTGAGCTGCTGAGTGGGTGCTGGGAACTGAAGCTGGGTCCTCTGGAAGGGCAGCAAGTGCTCTTAACCACTGAGCAACCTCTCCAGCCCTCTGCTACTTTCTGGCGAGCCTCAGAGCCTCTTGGCTTCCTTACCTGATAAATGAGACCTAGTCCCTAGGAGCCAGATTTGAACATTCTGAGCTACCCTGTGGCAACATGGGCTGCTCTGTCATTAAAAGTCTCTGGGGCCAGAGATGGGGTGAGGCTTATGAGTAACCTCTGTCTACCACCAGGGCCTAGGGGACAGGGAAAGGCTAGGTAGAGATGCCTGAGATGAAAAGAGTTGTGGGTGGTCACGGAGACAGGCACCCAGAAGGCTAGGCTGAGGGGTCAGCAGGGAAGAGAGGAACATTCAAGCTAAGTGGTGGAGCTGGCTTCCTTAGGAGGTACAGGAGGTGACTTAGGAGAGATTGCCAGCAGCCTAGTGGGTGGGGACCGGATGTGGGTAGCTGCTCCCTTGAAGTGGCACCATCTGGAGACATAAATAAGTCCCAGACAGGTGTAGGTAACTTCTTGTTGACAGCTGGGCCTTGGGTCACCAGGAAAGGGGAGAGCTGGGGGTGCCTAGGAGATGCAGGCTTGTGAGGTGATGTCTGAAAGTTGCTGTGGTGGCTGCCATGCCCTGCCACGCCCTGACCCCCAGTCTGTCACAGACAGGACTGCCCACAGTATGGAGTAGTCTCAGCAAGGCCTGGCTCAGGGGTATCACCTGCACCCACCTTCCTTCAGGGCCCCAAAGTAAGCTTCAGACCAGTGTAAACTGAAGACCAGCAATGTACCCTACCTCCAGCCCAAGTACCCAGGCCAGCAGCAGACTTAGCTCTGTGTCTACCAGTGCCTGGCCTTAGGCCAGCTGCTGATCTTGAACTCAGGCACTCCCCGAGGACTGGAACTGTAACTCAGCACACAGACTTGTTCTAGGAGCTGGATGTATGTAAAGTGTTCTTGGAGGCTAATGACGAGTGGCAGATCAGGGGTTTACTCTGAATGGTTCGATCTAAGACCTGGATAAAGGGATGGGGCCCTGACAGGGCCATGCAAACTTGAGTCCAGGCTGAAGCTGGTTTCACTGGCTCCAGCTTCCTAAATGGGGGGACTTTCAGAGCCTGGGCATGGGGCAGAAATGGCAACATCGGTTTTCTAGAGAAAGCAGACAACCCAGACAGGCAGGACTTGGGGACTAGATAACCCCTGTTGTGTATGTTGCTGAGTTGGGATCTGTGGCCAGTATCTGCTGGCCTAGAGCTCTGCCAGGCACACCTATGGTTATGAGGTCTTGGAGGAGAAAATTCCTTTTTTTTTCTTCAACAGAGTGAATCAACTGGTGAACATGGAGTTAGTGGGTCTCTAAGCAGCATTTAGCAAAGTGTAGCCAGTCTTCTTGTCTCTTGGGGAGCAGGAGACCATTTCTCATTGACACACACACATGAGAAAGCATAGAAAATATCTTGGGAGAGACGGTGGGGCTGCCAGACATGAGGCCAGGATCCTACAACAGGGGCTGTGGTCAGACACAAGTGCAACAGAGGGTGGAGAAGGTCAACTTGGCTGGGGGCCCCGCGTTCCCAGCCTTCTTGTTGACCTTGGGCAGCAGCAGGACAAAGGACATGGCCAGGGAACAGTGGTAGAAGCTGTGGACGTAGGTGTAATCCCATTCCTGTGGATGAGAGTGAGTCAGTCTGGGCCTCGGCCCCTTCCCTGAACTAAACCCTGATAGCCATCTGGTGCCTCTACCAACCATTTCACTCTGAGAATATGGCAGAAAGGCCCTCTGCTTTCCTCTGTTCCCTGCCCCCTGGGTTATGGGCATCAGCCCCCGGTCTCTTCCTGGACACCCAAACTTCCTGAAGTCAGGGCCTGATTTGACTCCCTGTAACCCTTGGGTCCACACAGGCTGTGATGCTGGTACATTGGGGATGGAGAGTACCAACTTCAAACTCCTACCGCAACAGAATGCGTGACTTGGAGCCTCCCTGTGAAAACCACCTGCCTGCTATCCTCTCTGTTACGTGGAGCCATTTCCAGAGGGCTCTGGAGAGCTCGATCCCCTCCCCACAGGCCTGGTACCTCAAAGAAGAAGCGAAGCATCAGGGCCAGTGCCCCAAAACAGAGGCCAGGGCCTATCTGCTGAGTGTAGATGTTCTTGTCGGGGTAAAGACCCTTCTTCTCCTTCATCTTCTTCAGCTGAGGGGACAAGGTGAGAACATGAAGGTTCTTGGGGTGCATCACAGGGAAGGGTCCCTGCCTGGGTTGTCTGGGCAAGATCCCATTGCATCACCTCCCATCTTTAGGTAGAAGTGCCTACCCCCGTTCCTCTGCATGCCTGGGCACCTCTTGTCAGTTCTGCAAGGACTGCCCCCCCCCAAAGCAAAACTGTGACAGGGCTGGGAATCTTCGGGCCAATTTTCCCTGGGTCTCTACTGCCCTTGCTGCCTCTTTGGGAAGTGGCAAGGCCACTGATGCACTCCTATCTCCTAGCTAGAGGGCATTCCCACGGAGACTGTTAACAGTGAAAGGATATCAGCTTATTTGGGACCCATGAGCCCTGTGTGCCTCTCCAGGTAGTTTGTGTGGTAATCTGTGGGACTTCAGTGGCATATAGACAAATATGATCAGCTTTACCAGCTAAGTGGTCCTTTACCGTTAACCCTGATGTCTCAGACCCTGATGCCTTTGATGAGGGTCTGGTGTGTGTTCAAGCTTGGTAAGATGAGGTATTACACAGAAGAGATGGGATACCTGTGGTTCCTCAGGGGGATGCAGACCCTTGCGGCCCAAAGGTATTTTAGTCTCAGGATGGTTCAGGTTACAGTGACATAGAAGGTACTCATTGCCCCTTGAAAAGCCAAGTCCAGCAGCCACTGCCCACTGGGGCTGCAGGTTTGTCTGCTGACCTTTGTGCACCTTAGCTTCACCCTTAACTAAAAAGTCCAGTAAGCCTGGGTTCCTCGGAGCCTGCATGAGTAGGAGGCAGCTTGGAAGCTTCCTCCCTGCTTTTACCTGTCCTCCGTTTGCTGCAGATGGATTGGAGCCCCTGAAGCACTGCCTGCTCTGCTCTGCACTGCTGAGGTTCTACTTAGGGGAACTCCAAGATCCAAAGTGGTGCTGCATGCAAAATGCACAGGAGTGTTGTGAACTTAGGGCCCCAGCTGCCACCTGCTTGCCTTCCAGTTCTTTGTTTTGGGCCTGACTGCTCTCCGTGGTGCCCAGGAGACATCCCTGATCTACCCTGCCATCAGGACCCCTCTTCATGTTGGATAGCTTAGGTGGACTCTAGGCCTTGCTGCCAGGAGGGCCTTAGGACTGTAGAGGGCAGAGTAAGAGCGAGACAGCAGGCCCCCTTCCAGGATAGTCCTACTGGAAACTCTGCTTCACCCCCACCTCAAACTTTCCTTGCTTGTGAGAACCATATCCACAGCTTCCTTCCTTCAGGCAGGCTCTCCAGATTAACCTACTGCTCTCCAAGGTGGTGTTATAAGTTGTCGTTGTCTCTCAGAATGTTAGTAATGTTGAAAACAATGACAGTGATGGTCATGATGATGAGTGGTCTCCCATCTCTGGCTTCATTAAAAGTCATGTATGTGCCTATGCTTAGAAGCATTCTCTATGGGTATTTGGACACAGAGCAGAGAAAAGGAGTTTTGGCTTTACTCAGGACCAGTAATTACTATTACTGATGAGCCAACAGGGAATAGGGTTCAAGCATGAGTCACCATTTCTAGGGATTCTAGGGGTTTGGGCTCAATTCTCATGTTAGTCTGCCTGCATATAAGGGTGGGAGGCATGGGATTCCATACAGGAGAAACCAAGGGGAAGCTGCAGGTTCCCTGGGCCCCGTCAGCTGAGGCACACACGGTACTCACCCACTTCACAGCAATGATGAGGACAGCTGTGCCTATGGGACCCGAGTACACCCCATAGCCCCAGCGGTCATGGAAAGTCCGAACAGCGATGGTAAGGACGCCGAACATCGTGAAGGTTGACCTCTGGGGTTCATCAAAGTCGGCCAGGGCTGGAGAGAGGCATGGGAGTGGTGAGCTGCCTCCCTCCCCTTGGCTGTGCCTCCACCCTTGGGAACCCATTGGGTGTCCTCTCAGTCCACAGGACCCAAAGACCCACCTTGGTGCCCATGGGGTCTGAATTTTATTTGGAGGAAGCAGAGGATGCTGCTTCCCTGGATCAGGGTGGAATTAAGCAGTAGACTGAGTGATCAGTAAATCCTGGGTATCCTGGGACAAAAGTATTAGGACTAGAGATACATGAGTAGGTGAGCGATGCATAGGGCTAAGTCTCAGGAGGAATCCTCAGGTAACATGGCCTACCTGTGACTGCATCTCTGAGAAACAAGGTTGAGTTTTTTTGTTTTGTTTCTCTCTTTTCTTTATTTCCTTTCCCTTTCCACTCCTTTTTTCTCTCTTTGTCTCTCTCTCTCTTTCTTTTTTCTTTCTCTCTTTTCCTTCCTGCTTTCTTCCTCTCTTCATACCTTCTGTGTTGGTTTCACAGAAAATGGTCCCCATTGTCTCACAGGGAGTGGCACTATTAGAAGGTGTGACCTTTTTGGAGTAGGTGTGGTCTTGTTGGAGGAAGTATGTCACTGTGCGTAAGCTTTGAGGTCTCAGAAGCTCAAGTCAGGCATAGTGTGCCTCAATCTCTTCCTGCTGCCTGTGGAACCAGATGTAGGACTCTCAGCTCCTTCTCCAGCACCATGTCTACCTACATGTCACCATGCTTTCTGCTGTGATGATAATGAATTAAACCTCTGAAACTGTAAGCCAGCCCTAATTAAATGTTTTCCTTTATGAGTTGTTGTGATCACGGTGTCTCTTCACAGTCATAGAAATCATAACTAAGACACCTTCCTTCCTTCTTTTTTTAAATTTTATTTATTTACATTTTATGTTTGAGCTCTCTGCATGTAAACCTGCATGCCAGAAGAGGGTATCAGATCCTATTATAGATGGCTGTGAGCCACCATGTGGGTGCTGGGAATTGAACTCAGGACCTCTGGAAGAGTAGCTGGTGCTCTTAACCTCTAAGCCACCTCTCCAGCCCCTTCCTTCCTTCTTTCTTTCATTCTCTCAATTTTTCACAGTGTTGGAGATGGAACCAAGGGATGGAATCTAGTCAGGCCTGTGCTCTACCACTGAGCTGTACCCCAGATCCGAGGTGAGGATTTTTAATGGCCCACCTTCCTAAAACCCAGAGCTGAAGATGATTCATAAGAGCAAATGTTCCCTTGAGCCTGGAGGATGTTCTGGGAGGTGAAGTCCCAGAACTGAGGGCAACGGTGGTCTCTGTAGGGCTGGATGTGGGAACACCTTCACCCTCTCCTTTGTGTATCTTTGCTTTGTAAATGTCACAAGGGCTCATTACAAGAATCACCTAAGGAAGTGAAAAGTAAGAGCACAGGCATCTAAGAAATGAGCATGTTTCTTTCAGTAGATTAAGCTGCTGGCTCTGCAAAGCAGAAAGGAGGGAGAGGATCTCAGAGATGGGCCTGGTGCTGGCTGGTGTTGAGGAATGGCTCCCACCCACTGGCAGAGATAGCCACTCACCCATCAGTGAGACCCACATGCTCAGGGCCGTCCCATAGATGCTGAAGTACTCCAGGATGTCACGGCGCATGAAGCACAGCACAGACAAGCCAGGCCCATCGCAGGCATGGGAGAACTGCAGGGAAACCACACAAGGTCAGCAGGCCATGGGCATCGGGGGTGGGTGGGAACAGGTCCCTAGCCACAGGACCCTCACTAGCAGCTAGACCTTTGTGCATCAGCTTCCCCAAATTATCAGGGCACACAATTGAATACTTCCCCTGGCTAGGTCTTGTGGAAATTAAACAGGTGAGTCCATCAGGTCTGGAAGTAAATATCACTTTCAGACTCTCTTACCACTGACTCAAAGCTGTACTCACTCAGATGAAGTCTGCTGAGGAGGGGACCCTAAAATACCACTAACACACACACCCTTTGCCTCTGGGTTGACTGGAAGCGCACACATGTTCCCGTGTCAATCCTTGGATGCAAGCCTTTTATCCTGGACCACTGTCTCTTTGAAAAGGAGGAAGACCTTAGACTTCCCCAAGCAGGGGCTGATCCTACCACCCTCTTTCCTCCACCTCTCCCCCATACTCTAGCAGGCCTGTTCCTGATGTGTAGCCGAATAGAGTTGCTTTTGAGCAAAAGGCCTTATATGAAATATTTCCAAGCAGTCAACTTATTTCTTACAGAAAACAACTCTCTCTCCTTTTGCTTCACATTTCATCATTTTAAGTAATATTTAATTACATGACATAATTATTTTGACAAGTGCGACTGGCACAAACAAGCTTGGGAGCCAGCACAATCGTCTCTTGGTAAGCCCAGCTCAGCAGGAGGGAGCAGGCAAGCTGGAAAACAGCTCTTGTCTGGAGGCAGCAGGGGCACCACAGGGGGCTGAGGACTCTGGATGATGGATGTGTCAGTCAAACACGTGGCCCTCCGACTTGAAGCTTAGAGACCTCCTGCTGATCACAGTTGCAATTGGACTGTCAGTCAGTAGAGAGCATCCAGGGGAAGGGAGAGGGTGTCCAGCTTCTGTGTTGGGTCAGTACCATCCAGAGCTTTGATGCTGCCTTGAGCTTTGGGCACTACACCTTTTTAAAGGGACAATGTCGAAGAGGCAGTGAATCACCTAGGTGGGAGCTCTAACTGGTCACCGGAGGACAAGCTTCAGGTGGGGCCAGATCAAGGCTGTCAAACGGAGTAGGAAAGAGACTCAGCTCTGGGACCCACTTCTGCTCTTCGCCTTACAAAGCTACATCTCTCAACCCCACCTGAGCCCACCATCTGTAACGTCTGTGCTCCCTTTTGTTGTATTGGTCCAGTGAATGAGTAAAACTCACTCACTGTGATATTCTGGGAAACATCTATACCTTGCCCCACGAGGAGCAGAAGAGCCTCTTTAGGCTGAATCCCAACATAGAGTACTTGCCTGTGTGTGTGTGGGGGGGGCAGAGGAGGCTTTACAGCAGGGGGTCTATGTCCTCAAGCCCAAGGTTCTTTTGGGATCTGTGTGACTGTGAACTTCCCCAGGGCACCTCCTGCCCAGGGAGGCAAGCGCAAGGCACTGATGAGTACACTCCCTCCCCAGAGGCAGGTGAATTTGGCCCAACTGGGGCTAGACTAGGACATAACTGGGTGTGACAAGAGCTCCAACCCCACTGTTAGCCCAGTAGATCTGGCAGAGGGGCACAAGCAAGAGGCTGCTCTCTCTGGGCCTCCTCTGTCCAATGGAGTAAGAGCACTTGTTCTGTGGGGCTTGCAAGGGAACCCTGATGATAACTGCATAGCATGGTACCCTGTAGTGTGGGAATGATTTTTCAGGGGAATGCTGTTTAAAGTTTGCCTTTACAAACCAAACTGCCACCCAACTTGACACTAAGTTAATATTGTGCTTTGAGATCATTTAGAATGCTGTGCTCACCCTGGTCAGAATTAACTCACCTCTGAGAAAAATAGGGCAATCAATCAATCAATCAATCAATCAATCAATCTTTGAATTTCCAGTGTAACCAAGTCCTACAGGCTCAGATGCATGCATAAGCTCTAACTGTTCTATAGTCTCTAATTCTTCTTTGTGACTCTTTAATGTCCCTGACTCAAAACAGTGAATGTTTATGTGAGATGTGATGACCAAGGCTAAAGCCATGTGTTATAATCAGCAAGGCATTGAAAACGGTGTCACATCCATGCTCCCCCACCCCCGGAAAAAAACATATTGTAAGCAACATGTGGGTATAGACTGATAACATCTGACCGAGGTTTTGTGTGCTGTTGAGTCAATAGGGCCAGAGAAGCAGCTGTCTCCCTTGTGAGACTCCTGTAAAAGATTAAGATTCAGATCCCTCATTCTTTTTTAGCCTGTTTGCTGTGCTGTTTAGCATATGGAGAGGATGCTGCTGTCTAAGATTCTTAGATTAGAACCTGCTTTTAGATTAGATGACTATAAGGTCAGAATAAGAGAGGGCAAAACTTTTTGGAACAAATCAGGCCCACTCTTGGTTAACTGACACCAAGAGTCATTCTTGTATTCGGATCAGCACACCACACAACTGGTGGTTACCATGGAGGGTCCTAGAGGAGCCATGTGGAGGGCAGAACTCTGTGAGGCACAGACTGTGGCTTTGAAGCCAGGGGACATTTGTCATAGGAGACAGCTGGCCCTGCCACTCTGGGTGGGGTGGGGAAGGGTGGGCCTCTAAGGCTGGTACACAGGCAGCTGTACGCCAGCCCAGGCAGGGGTGACATAACTGGGGCCTGTGAGTTGCTGGGCTATATCTAACATGGGCCTTAGGCAAAAGAACCTGTCTTCTGTCTCTGACTTTGGGGTCTCTTCTTGGCTCTGACACTGGCCAGGTTTCATGAGGAACAAATGACAGTATGGTAATCATGGTGACTTTGGTGGCCCAGCTTCTCTGAGATTCAGTTTCCTCTTCTATCAAATGCAAATCACTACCCTAAACTCATGGGTGATGCTGGGCCCCTTCCCACCATGGTTGCTGCCTGTGGCTTGTCATTAACCTAATGTCCTCCCCTCCCAAAGTGAACTCAAGAGTCCTAGAGCTTCCAGTTCCTTGGAGAAATTCACTATTACCCATGGGACCATCACAACCAGGAGGTAGACATGTGCCAACTCCTCTTTGGCTATTGTCAGCCCACAAGCGCTGGTGGCTTCTCCCCCCACTAGAAAGTCACTCTGGCTTACTCAGGATATGGAGTGGTATGTGAGCACACACATGGCCTCACTCACTCGCAGCCGGTTGAGTACCCTCACATACGCTACACTCTTGCCTACTGAGATCTTGCTGCTGGAAGAGGGATTGGATACTATTTTCCAAAGGTTTGACCCTGCCTTTAGGAGGAGACTAACAGTCTGCTTGCCAACTCTGAGTTTTTATCCTGCCAATGTGTGGGTCACACGGCATACAAACTACTGAGGGTAGGTGTGATGAGAGAAAAAAGCAAAGGTTATGGAGCAGTGAGGAAGATGGAGTGACCCCTGGTAAGAGGACAGCAGTGAGGACCAGTGTGAGAGGTACTCAGAAGGACTCAGTGCCATAGGGATAGGAGGGCTTTAAGACAGAGAGAGGAGAGATGGGACAGGGAGAGATGGCTAGTTAGACAGATAATAGACAGATGACAGATGATGAATAGATACATTAGAACAAGACAAATGATAAACGAATAGATGGTAGATCAGTCTATTAGACAGACAGACAGAAGCAAGTTGGATGGGCAGGTAGATAAAGCCAGAGACACAGAGGACCAGGAGAAGAAATGAGAGGGGACAGAGCCTAGAGAAGAGGAGGGTGAACACCGTGGGGGTGTAATTCTAGAAATCGAAAGAACTGGGTACAGACAGAAAGAAGGGGGAGACAGACAGAGGCAGAGAGCAAACTAGACAGAACCAGTGAGAGACACACGGTGGGGGTGAGGAGAAGCAGAGACCTTGACACAAGGCGTCCAGCAAAGCTGGCCCAGTGCCAGACATACCCCTGAAAGACAGAAGTTACCTGAGAACAGAGGGAAGAGGGAACTCAGACAGACACATAATAGGAAGAGAAAGAAAGGACTCAGAGAGAGGCTGGCCCTCCTCAATGGAGATAGTTCCTAATTCTGGAGTCAGATACACCCAGGCTCTCTACATGAATCTAGTGGGTCCATTCCTAGGCCTGCTCACTCACCCCTGTCCTCCCCAGCTCAGCAACCCCTGGGACAAAGTTGGTAGGGGGGAAGGTGTGGGGAGTACAAGAAGAAGCAACCTGCAAACATTGTCCTTAATTAACTGGCACAGGCCATCAGGGGCTTGGCATCAGTCACATGTGTCAGCCACTCACCCCTCCCCCAAATTCCTGGCACAGATGGGGAAACTAAGGTCCATAGAGAAAGACAGACTCCAGGAACCCCCTCTTTCCAGTCACTAGGATACCCCCACACATAACCTTTCACTTCCAAGTCCTGTTTTTCCATCACCTGCCTGGCACAGGATGGGTGGTGACCCTCCCCATGAGGTCTTCCTCCTAGGGTCCCACTTACCGCCACAAAGAACATGGTGAAGAGATAGACCATGGCCTCCATGTAAAACCGCCTCTTGGCAGCGATGCTCACTGTGGGGAGGAAGGCCAGGCTGCTGAGGGTAGGCAGGAGCAGTTTGGCTACAACTGTCCCCATGGACCAGGAGGAAGGCACTGGCTGGGAAGAAGGAGGTGAAGGGCTTTCTGGTCTCCAGGGCAGGAAGAAAAAGAGCCCACTTCTTCACTTCTTCAGCAGCACTGGCAGCAGCTGCGGCAGCACCCACAAGCAGGGCTTAAGTGCTCTAAGGCAGCATGTGTCCAGTGACACATGGAGAAACTCCAACAGCTGATGTCCCATACCGTGTGGTATGTACTTGCCTCTGATTCTCCCTCCCCCCCTCTCTCCCTCTCTCCACCCCCCTCTGAGGAATTCCCTCAATGAAGTCATATTTCTTCCTTTGGAGGTAATACTCTTTGGGGGCAAGTTGCTGTAAATGGTCTTCTACCTTCCTGTTATTTTCCATCCAGGTCCTTGTCCCAGGATGAACATGTCGAGGGTACTGCTATTTCGGTCACATGTCAAAGGGGTGCAAAAGGTGAGAAAACTTAAAATTCAGCCAAGTCTCTTCAATGAAAGGTCCAGCAGATAAACTTCACTATTCATCAGCCCACGGGCCCTTTTTAAGCAACATTGTACCAGCCTTCGCTGCTTGGTTACATTGTTTCTTACCTTGAACTAGCAGACAGGACCCTCTCCATTCCAAAGCTGTTGTCTGGCCTTTAAGCTCTCATTCCTTCCTTTAACAACAGCTCCTTGGCCTGACTTCAGGAAATCACCTTCTCCTTTTGCAAAATGTCTTAGGGGAACTGTCTGGCAGGGACCCCTCAGCCCCTAGCCAAGGAACAACGGGTGTGTGGTCTGAGTTTCTCAGGCCAGCTCTTTCTCAGGTTTATTTGTGATCGGCTTCTATTGCCATTTGTCACTGTGCATGAGGTTTAATTCCATAGGCTGCAGGGTTATGGCAGGTGCCCCCACCTGTGTGACCCTCAGTGTTCACTCCCGGGGCTCTGGGACAGGACATTCCATTATGCCCTTTCTGGTAAGCTGTTCCTTGTTCCCTAACAGAGGCAGCCGCCATTATTGACATCTGCCTGGGCCTAACTTCATTAGAACTTCATAGTGGATTGCACAGTGTATGTTCTTCAGTGTTTGGCTCCTTTTGTTTCACTGGCACAATGACCCTGAGATCTGTCCGTGCTCTTCCACTCCAGTTCCTTTGGTGGCTGCATGGGCCAGAAGGCTGTCCCCTACTTTCCTTTCCTTGCTACCTAGACCTTGAGGTGTAGCAGGCTCACCTTAGAGGTCTCCTCTAGGAGAGGCTGTGGGCTTCCCATCTCTGTGAGGCCTGGCTGTCCACCCCTATTCAACTTCCAGCTCCCACATCCCTTTCTGGAAGCCCCTTGTCTAGCGTGGTTTGAAGTCCATTTCTCCTGCTCACAATGAAATACCCAGCTTGAGACACCTGGTTCTGTCATTCTGTTTCCAAGGTTCTCTCAGTCCCTGGAGGAAGCTTAACTACTCAAAGAGATCCCAAGCTGCCCACAGCCATACCTGGAAGTGCAATCCAGTCCTTGCACATGCTAGACTCTCCTGTCTCAGATACGGCATCTCCTCAGCTTCTGCTGCAGGATGGTACTTCCTGTCCCTTGTTCTGGCAAAGGCCTGGTTCACTCCCAGCCTGGGCAGTGTGTCTGTGGTGAAGCCTTCTGCGATTGACAGATAGTGAGCCAAGGGGTTCCTTCACTCTTCCTCTGCCCCCTCCCCCAGCCCCACATCCTTCCTATCCTGGCACTCACCACTTTGATAGAGATGCTGGTGTTGAGCTGCTTGGGTCTTGAGCAGGGGATCTGTCTACCTGGCTCCCTGCCATAGCCCCTTCAGGCCCAACCTAGTATTTTGTGGGTCTTCAACAAATACCAGAGGAATGAATGGCTGTTAAAAGAATGAATGAGAATCCAGGGAGGTGGGGCTGATTTCAGTCTGGCTTTCTAGGGGCCAGTTCCCTCTCCAAATGGGAAAACCAGTCCCTGCTACATGAATGCTGGTGATGGGGGCTGGGGAGCTTCATGGTTGCCCTGAGCAACTCAGGTGGGGTCTCTCATGACTCTCACTTCTCCCCTCACTAGTCTATAGTTCTAACTCAGCCTCAGCTCCCCACAAGAGTTCAAAGGCGGAGAAGGAATAGACTAGATGTCAGGTACTTGGGGAGGTGGCAAGGAGCACATGCCCCAGAGCCATAAACCCCAGAAGCAGGAAAACATTCCACAGCTGTGTGCGCGCGCACATGTGTGGGTATGTGCATGAGTGTGTGTGTTGCAGCTATGAACTCCAAGCCAGACTGTAAGCTTCGGGAAGGGGTGGCGGGGGTGAGGAGAAGGAAGTGGAGCTGTACATATGTTATAGGCATTAAAGAGGAAGGGGCTGAAGAGAAGATGTCCCAAAGCAGGGAGACAGGTGGCTGGGCCTGGGGCAACAGGAGAGCCCCCACATAAGGTTGGACTGTAAACTGTCCTCCGAGGGGGTGGACGTGTGTGGCTCCCGTCCCAGCCTGGCTGCCTGGCCACAAACCAGCTGACTCTGGAGAAGGCATCCAGTCTTGAACAGGACTGAAATGACCCTTGGGTCTCTCTGGAGCAGGGGAAGTGATTTTCCTGGGGGCTGGGTTGAGATAGGCAGAGTTGAAAGGATAGGAAGCTGTTTTGGGAGGAGTTGTTCCCTTGGAGACATAGGAAAGGGGTTAAGGGTTCACCTGGGCAGGTTCAAAGCCAACAGATATAGGAGCTAGCTACCCTGGTCCTTCCCATACTTGAAGCCCCCACTTGCCAGGCTCCTACCTGCTCTGTGCTTTAGCCCAACGGACCCCAATAGCTGTGTCCCCAAACCCTTCAGGACACAGCCTGGCTCAGAGTGTGGCTGCTTGCTCATGGCACTGCATTTGCACATAGGTCATGCACATATACATGCAGGGTTTGTCCAGGGATGGCCACATGCAGAGAGGTCTTCCTGCTGTGCCTCATGTGTCTTTTATAAACCAGCAAGTGCAAACCTCTGCCTTTTCCATTTTACAAGGAAAAGACTGAGGCCCAGGGAAGAACAAGGTCTCACTCAAGGTCACCCAGCCGTATCAGACTGCCCAGTCTTGCCACTTCTTTTCCTTTGTCTTATGAGGCTGGAGGGGCCAGAACTGTTGCCTTCATGTCTTGGTTCATAAATGGGCATAGTGGACTCTGGGCATGACCTGGCTTCAGTGCCCAAGGGTTCCAGGTGGCATCTCTTCTCCATCCATCACATGGCCATGGTCCCAGTGGGACCATGTAAGGGTCAGTCTCTAGACCATAAAGCCTGGAGTGAAGGCTGACCAGTTGGTCCCCCCTTCCCTAGCCCCTCAGCTGAGGGAGTGGCTGGGTTTTATAGAGGTGCTGACATGCATGGAATGCTGAGCTCTCAGCCTTCAGGACAGCTGTCTGTCTGCCCAGCCCAGCAGTGCTGTGCCAGCTGCTATATTGGCCTCCTCTAGATTTTGAACACCCGGCCCACATTAATGGGTCACCCCAGAGCACAGAGGCCTTGTTCCTGTCTAGGGTCTACTGAAGTTACCTGGAGGAAAAGAATAAGCTTCAGGTCTCTCTGATTCTATCTTTGAGGTGTGTGCCTAGGCAGCCATTTGGGGCTTTGTCTGTGTGCAGCACAGGAATTGTGATTGGCAGCTGTCACCAAGCATGAGTACCTCGGGACACCCCAACCTCTTAACGTGCTAGAAGTTCATGCAAAGGCTTGCTATTTCTAGCATGGAGTTCTTATGTCCCCAAGAACTTCTGCTGGCAATTGCACAGGGCTGAGGGGCTCAGGGCAGGCCAGCCCTCTAGTAAGAAGTGTGTGGTCGGCTCCATACATTGCTGGATTCTCCCCCTGGGAAGCCACTGGTTACCTTCTGGAGCTGGGTGCTGGAGCAAGACTGGGTTTCAACTCTGGACTCCCTGCTGTTATCTCACCCCCAGATTGTCTGGCAAATGACATTCACTGCATGTGGCCAGAGGAGACAGCCACAGGCCAGGTTTTTCTATGGACCCAGGAACTTTCACTTATCTAGGTAAATATTCCCTACCAAAAAATTTTTTGCTCTAAATTTTGTTTGTTTGTTTGTTATTTGAGACAGGGTTTCTCTGTAGCTTTGGAGCCTGTCCTGGAACTTGCTGGTAGACCAGGCTGGCCTTGACCTCACTGAGATCCACCTGCCTCTGCTTCCCAAGTGCTGGGTTTAAAGGCGTGTACCACCACCACCTAGCTTAACTCTAGTTTTAATATAGCACCCAAACTTCTAGATGGAATTTGGATTGAAAAGGCTATTCCAAAAACCCTTTCAATCATTCACATTTTGACCTCAAAAACCCTAACTAACCAAGAAGGCCTAATCAAATTTTGTATCCCTAGATTAGAAGATACAGGGTGATGGTAGAGAAGTTGGTGAGGATGCCCATGGGTTCCTTGGGCAGGAGATCTTCTCCTGGATTTTCAAGTCCACTTGGATGCCCCTGTGTTTTGCTGCTGTGTCCAAACCAACCAATGGGCAAGCTGTGATGTCCCAGGAGCAACAAAGCTGCAGTACCAATGTCCCCTGGCTACCAATAGCCTGGGTGTCCAGCTCCTCGGCTTTTTATTTATGGAATGCCAGTAGCAGCTCACTTCCAGCCACACTGGGGTTTCAAACCCTGTCCTTGCTTAGATTTGGGTACAAAGGAACCCCCCTTTCTTGTGGAATCTCAGACCACAGTAGCTGGAGGAGTCTTTACCTAGCCACAGGCCTTGAGCTTCATGTGTAGGCTTCACAGAAAAGCCAGTGTTCCTGGATGAGAACTCAGAAGTCTGTGTGGCAGTCTGGCCCAGGGAATTCTTGCCTTCTTGTCACAAAGCAGTCTGAAGTCCCCTTCTTGAGCAGCCTGCAGTGGGTGGAGGGGGTGGGTAATGACTCAAGAATGTCCGTCCTTCAGCTTTGAGATGAACCTCAGAGGGAGTCCCAGCCTCAAGTCAGAAAGGCCATTCCCAGACAAATAAAGTTACAGGTTCTTGGGGGGAGCTTCCCAGAAAAAGAAGCCCCAGAGGAGCATGTTGGGGGTCTCAACATGTGGGGGAAAGTGATGGGGCAGGGCCTTGAAGAGTCGGACGAGAGGCCTGGAGTCACCGGCTTCAGGCCCCAGAAGCTTGGTAGGTGGAATTGAGAACAAGAATACAGTAGCTCCCTGTACACTGGCTACATGGACAGATAATTTATGGGACTCAGTGCAAAATGTCCCCATTCAGAAAGCAGGACAAGACTTTCTCCTCAGTGTAACACTCCCAGCACACCATGACATTTTTATCACTTGTTTAATGCTATACTTCTTTGGTTCAGGGCACTTGAAAGTTTAGTATCTACCCTCACAGGTGTGAGGGAACCCACTGAGGATTGAGGGCAGCAGCTACTACTGTGTAGAGGAAGAACGGGCTTGGGGGAGTTGCTCTTTGAATCTGTTTCTGTCTCTCCAAAATCCTCAGCCCATTGTGGACCAGCTAGTTATGTCATGGCTTCCATAGAGTCTTGGATCTGGAAACTCCAAAGAGTCAGGTGTAGGGACATGAAGGCATAGTTAAAGCAGGGATCCAGGGTCTAGAGGTTCATACACTGGTGGAAGCCATAAAGTCTGTCATCCAGGTGGCCAGGCTATGGCCTGTGTGCTGCCAGGCCAAGGGAAGATGTTGGGTGGTTGTGTCAGTTGGCTGTGGGGTCCCTCCCAAGGGAAACTGTTAGTCACCCTGGCACTGGGGCGTGTGGGAGCCAGAAGTGCCAGGACAGTTTGGGTCTGCTCCAGGTTGTGCAGGGCCTGGTAGTCAGCCAGAATGTAGGAGAGCAGTGGCAGCGGCTTCCAGAATAAGAGAGGTCTGATCTGTGTCTGCCAGTGAGATCCTGTGCACACATGCATTCATGTGTGTGTGCTTTACGGCAGGCCATAGAACATCCGTGCTTCGACTCACTGGCCCCAGGGGGCAGTGTGGGCCTGGGTAAGGGTCAGCGAGGTCAGGGTGCCGAAGAGCAGAAACCGAATACCCTGAGGTCAGCTGCTACAGCACATGGGGAAAGTGAGACCTGATCCCCTGACCCCCATCAGGGTCCAAGATGGAAGAGCCAGCTAGCAGCTTTGAAGAACCAGGCAGAAGGAGAGGGTGTGTGGCAGGGAGCACTGCAATCTATATTTGTCCCAGCTTTGATGTGTGGCCTTAGACAGGTCACCCCACTTCCCAGCCTCAGTTACTCATCTAAAGTAGAGATAGTGAAGATGCTTGTTACCTAACACAAGCCTTACAAGGCTGGGTGTTTGTCGTTTCTACTGGTTGCTTTATTTCTGGACTCTGGTGGTCAGACACAGTACTTCCCCAGGGTACAGCGTTTAGCAGCCCAAAGAGGCAGCTGAAGAAGCTCAACATCCAACACAGAAGGAGGGAGAGAGGAAGGAGAGAGGGGCATAGATGAAATGGCTCAGCCATCCTGTGAGATGTTTCAGTGACATATGCCCTCCGAAGTTGCCTGTTTTCCAGGATGGAGTGTCCTGGAGAGCAGACACCCTATCATCCAAAGTCTGCTGGAATTCACAGGTAGGACTGAAGCTGTGCACCCTTCAGCTCCAGCTCAGCAGGACCAGAGCCCTGGAGTCCAGCTTGTTTGCCAGTAGCTGCCCAGCTGGTATGGAGTCCAGCCAAACGGACACCAAACATCTGCAGAATACCCCATGCTTACCCTCCACCTGATCCTGCTAGGCATCTGGTCAGCAGGCTGTAGCCACCTCTTCCTCTCCCGAAGCTATTGGTTGGCTGATCTCTGGATGCCCCTCAAGTTCCTCAATTTCTCAGGTCTGTTTTCCTAGGATGGAGGGTGACCTGGACATACACAACCTCCAGATCTCAGTGTCTCCCTGTGAACAGGAGTTGGCAGCCTGGACACCACATGGTTCCCAGCCTCCTATAGAAGCTGAAGTTAGATGGGTGGGGCAGGGGGCTCTGCTCCACCACTGCCAACCTCCTTCCACGTGACCTTAGGCTATTTGCTCCATTAGGGTCAGTTACTCTGGACCCAGGCAAGCCAGTCTCAGGCTCACTCACTGCTTCTGGACCGTGGCGGCAGCAGCCAGCAGGCAGCTGGACAGCCTGGCCATGCTCCAGAGGCGCAGAGCGGGTTAAAGTGTGCGCCCGGCCAGCCGCCAGCAGGCTGGGCGGGGGAGCAGCGGTGGGAAGTGTGAGTTCCTCCCCGTCTGCCTGACAGCTATAAAGGCAGCTGCGGCCACAGAGCAGCCACTGGGCTGAGCGCCCCTCCTGGGAACCCCCTCCCTTGAATGCTCTTTGAAGTGTGAGAGGGAGGCAGCTGGGGAAACAGGACAAGAGACAGGCAGAGCCCGCACATCTCTGCCCTCATCTTCCTGCACGGTGCACCTGGCAGCTAGCTCTCACCCCTTTCTCTGAGAGGACAACCTGCTGACCCTGGGTGAGGTAGGCCACCACATACTTGTCCCAGCTCGCATTGTGGTCTCTGGGAGGTGTGAGATGTAGTCCACTCCAGGGCAGACAGCTGTTCAGAATGGGGCTGGGGGATATCCTAGCCCCTGGAGAGGGTGTTCAACCACAGAGGAAGGGGGAGCAACCTGCACCACACAGTGGCAGGGTGACCCTGAGGCTACAGCCTTGGTACTAGCAGTTGCTGTCTGATCTGCAAACCCCTGCTGTGGGCCTAGTGAAGGTTTTGGACCCTAGGGAGAGATGGATCCTGTTTGAGCTGGACTTGGCTGGAATCCAGCAGTGTCTGGGAGCCTTAATGAAAACCAAGTGTGAGGCTGACTGGGCACCTGTCTTTGGCGGGCGGCAGGGACTGGGAACCGTGGAGGCCAATGGGACTATGTGGGATGGGGTTCTGTACTAAAGCAAAAATGGGGATGGGGACGGAGACCAGCAGGGGAGGAGCAGACAGATGGGGTAGGGGAGCTGGTGGGCAGCTGGTGGGATGGAGGGGTCTCAAGGATGAAACTTCGTGTTTCAGGAACTACAGTGTCATTGCATAGTCTGTCTGGGTGCATCTGAGTGTAAGGGTGTCGCTGGCTTAGCTCCCACACACCTGCAGGTGCTTGGGGAGGGAAAGATGAAGGGAGAGAGAGGACAGAGGGAGGGAGAAAAGGAGGACGAGAGGGAGGGAGGGAGGCAGGCAGGCAGAGACAGAGTACAGTTGGTGTCAGTGTTTTGAGGGTGCAGACAATCTCCAGACTTTCTTTCCCTGGAGTTATTGGGTGCTGGACTGGGCCCCTAAGCTTGCTCTGAGGTGTGGGGGCAGTAGGCTGCCTTGCTGTGTGACTATAGGCAAGTTAACTTTTCTCTCTGGGCTTGATGTTTTCTGAAACCTATTGTCTAACTCACTGGCTGATGACCTCCACCTGAGGAAATTCTAGCTAGAGGCCGTTAGCTCCCCTTCTAAGACAAGGTTTATGCTGAGGCTCAAGGGAGCAGTTCTGAGAGTTGGGGCAGCAGGGTTGGAAGCTCTCCTTCATTTGAGTCACCTTAACCCTTGGTGGGCGTCTGGGCTTTAGGTGCTAGCTTGTTGGGAAGGAGTCAGGAAGACAGGCCCTGGCCCATTTACACCCAGGCACAAGCTGGGCCTCCTTCTGCACCTCCCCCACACCCATGTTCTCTCAAGAGAGAAGGGACTAGACTCCTGGACTGAGCCCCACCTCAGAACCAGATTGCTGAATACCCATCCATGAGGATGCTCCTTTGACAAGGGAAGGCTGCCTTTTCCTGAGGACCATGGGGCAGGGAACCAGTAAAGGCAGGAAGGAAAGGAAGGACACCTCTTGTGCTGTTCATGAACTTGGCGGGGTGTTCATTCTCTCAGGTGGCCTGCAGTGTTAAGCAGGTAAAACTCCCAAGGTGCTCTGGACAAGGCAGTGGGCTGAGCCCAGTTTCTATCCCTCTTCATTATGACATTTCTACCAGGCTGGGCCTCCAACCTCTTCAGCCTCCACGGCCGTTCTTCAGGGGCAAAGCTTGGCAAGAGACCTCAGATGAAGGGTGGCTCAGACTTGGCACTCATACCATCCCTTTGTGCCTAAGCCGGGCAGACATCTGTAATCACTTACCAAGCTGCTGGCTGAGCCCAGATGGATGGCTCAGTCTCTCTCAGATGGCAGCCACTACCATAGGATCTCAGATAACCTTACCATCTGGGCCCTGGGAGAACCCTGAGAGTTCATCTCCAAAGCAGGGCCTGAGCTGGTAGTATTGGTGGTCTTGCTTTGTAGGATGGATGGCAGATGGCAACATTCACACTGGGCTTGGTCTTTGCTGGCCATGGCAGTCGTGGCTGGGGGTACAGCATCTACCGAGGCCTCGGTGAGTAGCATTGTCAACTGCCCCACTGCCCCCCCTCCCCCGAGCTTCTCAGCCAGGTGTCGAGCTCACTCTCAAGTGGGAAGATTATGTCGTAGGATAGGCACATGACCAGGGGTCTTGGTGTTCCCTTAGGCTCCAGAAACTTGTTCAGAGAGCCAGGTAGACTAGCCCCTGAAATGGGACTCTGGCCATCCTGGAGTCCCTGACCAGCTAGCCAGAGAGTGAGGTGTGTCTGGTATTTCTCTTTATAACAAAGGCCTAGAGCAAAGCATATGGGTGGGAGGTATGTATGGGGTGAGCCTGCAGAGGGAGGTGTAGTGTGGGCTGCAAGGGAGAAAGCAAGGTAGGTTAAGATATGCTTCAGGTACTCGCCAAATCCCAAGAGGCTCAGCCCTTAAAATGGGGACACATGTGGTCACCAATGGAATTCCTTCCAGGCCATCTGAGAGACTTGAACTCAGGTTTCAGCCAGCAGCCCTTTTAGGAGGATGCATCATCTTTTCCCCTCAGCTGCCAGTGGTGTCCTGTGGTGTTTGGGGTATAGGTTCTCATGTGTTGTGGTTGAGCCTTCTGCTCACTATTGGGGGACTTTTCACCCAGGACAACAGCCCCACATCTAACAGCCTGGAGGGGGGTGCCGACGCCACTGCCTACTGGTGGGGGGAGTGGACCAAGTGGACAGCATGCTCCCGAAGCTGTGGGGGTGGAGTGACATCCCAGGAACGCCACTGTCTACAACAGAGGTGAGTTTGTTGAAACCCCCAAGGGTGGGTGGGCAGGAGCAGCCTGGATCATACCTGGTGGCCTCTTTTCTGGGCTTGCATTTGATGTATGCAGGCTCCTCTTCCCATTGGCCTCCATTAGACATGGAGCTTCAGAGAGATCCTTGGCAACAGCGTTCTGGGGTGCCAGAGAGGGAGTGGCGGAAAGCAAGGTCTGTCTTTTAAAGGCTCTGCCACTGAGGAGTGAGACAGACACCCTTGTCTCCTGAAGCATGAGCTACAGAAGCAGGGAAGAGCATAGGCAAGGTATTAAGAGTCTGCTCTCAGAGGGACCTGGGTTTGAGTCTTGCCTCTGCTACTTTTAAGTTATGTGACCTTGGACAGGGCACTTAATCTCTGAGCATCAGTTTCCTCATATGTGTCATCATGTGGAGAGCATGATAAGCCAGTTCATGTTCCTAGGCACACATGACACCACATGTGTTTGCGTGTTAGCATGGGCCTCAGCAAACATGGTTGCTACTCATCAATTCTGTACAATACAACTCTGGTGCTGGGAACATAGAGGGGAATCAGATGCCATCCTGGGAGTTTGGGAAGCTACTTGAAGCTAGTACATGGCAGAACAGGTGTCAGGACCCATAGATGCCACTCCAACCCTGGCTTGGTACCACATTTTCCCACCAGGAGGAAGTCTGTTCCAGGAGCAGGGAATAGGACCTGTGTGGGCACGTCCAAACGGTACCAGCTCTGCAGAGTGCAGGTGAGGCCAGCTGCCTGCAGCCCTGAGGTCTTGGTCTTGCCCCTACAGTCATCCTGTTGCTGACACTATCCTTTCAGGGAGAGTCCAGCGTAGGCTGGCTGATGCACAGGCTCACACCAAGTCCTTCACACATCAAATGCTGCGTGTTCCATCCCCTGCATGTTGGGTGTGGGAGGATCGCTTGGACTCCCACCTGTTCCTGGAACTCTAAGTGTGGCTTTAGAAGCTGGGGTCTCTTTATTCTTGCTGGGCAGCCACCCTAGGCCTCTCGGCACCTCTTAGGTGCGCCTGTGTATACTGTTTCGTTAGCCTTGGCTGGACACCAAGGTGGCAGAGGCTTGGGAGGAGGCATTGATTCTGCCCGGGGTTCAGAGGAGTACTCCCTATGAAACCTATCCAAGAGCCACCAGAGTGTGGTGGTGGAGGTTCCAGCTCTGCCAGGCTTACTCGGCTTGCCCAGCTGAGCTGTTGGAAGTCTGTCTTTGTGAGTGCACATGTGGGGTGTGAGAACTGAATGGAAGTTAGTGGCCACAGCTAGTCACGGAGTCAGGATTTGGTGGATATTTGCGAACTCCTGAAGGAGACAGACACTAACCTAGTCTGGACTCCAGCTGTAGCATGGACAGCTGCCCCCTATACCCTCGAACTTCTTCTTATAGATTTCCCTCTTTCTAATTCAGTCCCTATGTGTAGCTATCAAGTGCACTGGATTCATTGTAGGCACTTTGTACACACATGTGTACACATGTGGAGATGTACACATGATGACAAAGTCTAACAGAGGACGGGGGTGTGAGCAGAGCCACCAGTGTCCCAATATTCCACCACATAGCTAAGAAGGTCAGGGTGTTATCCGGAGTGTTAGGAAGGCTGATACCCAGTGGCATTGGAAGAATAATCGCTGCCCCTTCTGAGTAGTTGAAAGTGAGTGGGGGTATAGTGAGACCAGGATCAGGGGGCCACATGGACTATGGCCTTCAAGGGTCATCTGGTTGTAGCCACTTCCTGCTCAGCTCCTCCTGGAGCTTGTTCACCTTCTTCTTTCAGGAGTGTCCACCGGATGGGAGGAGCTTCCGTGAAGAGCAGTGTGTCTCTTTCAACTCCCGAGTGTATGATGGCCGGGCATACCAATGGAAGCCTCTCTACCCGGGTACCTGAGCCTCAGGAATAAGCTCTATGGGTGGGCATGTGGGGAAACTAAGGCTTAGAGCCAGGTCTTGTTGAAGGCTGTGATGGTCATCTACAGAGCTCGGAGCTGATCCCACTCCTCTAGATGAGGGCCTGGAGGTCTGTCCCCTCCCTCCCCCATGACCCATGACATCACCAGTGACACATTATGGAGCTGAGTTTCCTGAAGGGCTGCCCTCTGAGGTCAGGACTCTCCCGCTGTCCCCAGAGCTTAGACAGGAACCAGCCTAGACAATCCCAAATGGGGACTGGCCAAGGTATCACGGGACTGGGGGCATTCTTGCTGCTTCTCGCCCACCCTTGTCCCTCCCTCTCCCCACAGGAGAGGAAACAAATTGTTTAGGCACAGTGTAAATGAGCTATTCCCCCACCCTATGGAAATGCTGAGGTATGCAGTCCCTCTGCCACGGGAAACCCTTTTGTGGATCTCAGGTGAGATGCCCTTTCACAAGGAGGCCGAATTTGGAACTCAGAGCTTAGACTAGGCACACTTCATTTCTGCTACCAACACTTTGTCAGGTCCCTTCTTTTCAAAAGCATCAGTTTCCCCATTTATGTAGTGGAAAAGGTGCTATCTCAGTAGGAGTGGGTGAATTCAGCACCATCTCCCCTGAGACTCTGTGCCTCATCCCCCAGATGACTACGTCCACATCTCCAGTAAGCCATGCGATCTGCACTGCACCACTGTGGATGGCCAGCGGCAGCTCATGGTGCCCGCCCGCGATGGCACTTCCTGCAAGCTCACCGACCTCCGAGGGGTTTGCGTGTCTGGAAAATGTGAGGTTGTTAAACATTGTACCAAAAGTATAGCCATTCTCACTGTGCTGGCCACCCTGCCTGTCAAGGCAGTGGCGCCCCTGCGCCAGCCACAGCGCCTCAGCAGCCTCTCTCCTTGCTTTTGCAGCCCATTGGCTGTGATGGGGTGCTCTTCTCCACCCACACACTGGACAAGTGCGGTGTCTGCCAGGGGGACGGGAGCAGCTGCACCCATGTGACAGGCAACTACCGAAAGGGCAACAATCATCTTGGTAAGGGCGGGTGTGGCAGCCTGGGTGGGCATATCCCCGCCTTCTGCCTTCCAGGTAGGTGTCCAGGACCAGCTACTTCCTCTCATGGGTTCTCTTGTTCTCCACCAAGGCCCAGGCAAAGGGGTAAGGCTCCTTCATACTGGTAATTGAAAGGGGCCCTTCACATTGTCTGCACACCAGAGGACACTTAGTCTGGGATCACATTTGACCTTTGAGGCAGCCTTTGGGGAGGACTGAATGGGGAAACTGAGGCATGAATGTTGGAGTGTGTGAGGCTTGGCTCTGGATGTGCTGGGTGCTGGGCTAATCCTGAGACGCCCCTCTCTAGTGCTGTGTTTAATGACCTTGGGTTTGCATCAGGCCTGACCCTCGTGTTTGGGATCTGTACATGAGCCAGACCTTCATACGTCACTTGTGATGGCTGGTGCTCAACCAAATGCATCGCTGTGTCTCAGGAGCATGTGTGGAGTCAAACTAAGTTATTATAGAGGAAGGGAGGGCAACTTGAAATCCACCTAGCAGATGGGGGAAACCGAGGCCCACTGTGGGAACTAAATGCTCAAGTTCTCCCAGTGAGGCAAGGGAGTCCTACTGAGACCACCAGAGGGCCCAGGAAGCCAAGAAGGCTTGCTTGCCCCCACACGAGAGGTGATCACAGAATTAGTGAGGACTCCAAGAGTCCCTGCAGGAGGCCACCAGGAATGAAGCACCGATATATAGGGCCTAGGGAGGATCGACAAAGGAGGGATGGGCACAACACCTGCTTGTGTGTAGAGGGTTGAATCTGTACACCGTGTCTCTCTAGTATGATGGGCAGAGACTCTTTGTTTGGAGGCCTGCTAAAGATGGGGTGTGGCAAAGCTGGACTGTTTGCTTGCCTCTCCCTTCCTTCCACACACATGCCTACACAAATTTCTGCTGAACTCAAGGCAGAGATGAAGTCAGGGGTCAGAGGTCAGAAGTCAGGCGGTGCCTCTCTTTTAGAACACTCTGCTCATGTCAGATGCCACGTGCTATATCGAGGCCCACCAGACAGGACCCCATGCTCTTGGTGGAGCTCCTTCTGGGGAAGCTGAGGCTGAAGTGAGAATAATGCCTCTAATTCTGCTGAGTGTTTCCCAACAGGCACAGAGCCAGGTCTGGTCAGCATTAACTTATCCACATCTGGGGATTTTGCTATAAGGCAATTGCTGCTACTGTTGCCCAAAGCTGCAGAGAGAGCAAAGGGTTAAGGTGACCTGATCTTTTAAGGCCCTGGGTCTCAGCCTGGGCAGCTGGGCTCTGGGTCCTAGCTGCAGAACTGCATGTCTGTCCTGAAATATCTGTGCTCCCTAACCGTGTTCAAGACCAGGCCCTATCGTGAAGCTCATGGGAGTCAAGTGCTAACTGCTCAGGAGTCTTGTGAACCACTTGCTAATTTAAAAATTAAAGCCAGCCTGTAGGGAGTTCATCGGAGGGCTCCGGTCCTCACCCGGTGGCTCCTTCAGACTCCCATCCCCTCTGGAGGCTTGCATGGTTGGGGGAGGGCGACTGATTCACCCATGCCCTTCAGGGCTACTGGCATGTTGCCAGTTGCAGGCCTGTTGGTCATAAATGAAAGCCGTGTGTGGTGGTGCATGCTTGTAATCCCAGCACTCACAAAGCAGAAGCAGGGGGATCACTGCAAGTTTGAGGCTTCCTTGATCTACATAGCAAATTCTAGGCCAGCCAGGGTCACATAGAGAGACCTTGTCTCAGTAAAGTGACCGTTTCCCAGTTCTTAAACCTCAATTGATATTTTGTCTTATGGCCATACTGTTATGAAATTCTTTCCTGCTTTCTGCCCAGAGACACCACATGGACTGTTTGCTCTCAGTCAGTTGCAGTGTGACAGTGTGCACCACATAAATAGCTCAATTGCTACAAACCAGAGCCCTTCACCCCTGCTTCTCAAGGAGCCCAATGTGAGACACTGTCAGGGCAGGCTCTTCAAGGACCTGCAAGGTGAGGGTGGGGTCAGGGACAAGGCAGGAACATCTGGCCCTCAGTAGCTTGAGTGTGGATTCTGCAGCCTTCTACAGGGAACTCAGAACAGGAACACCAATTGTACCAAACCCTCTCCTTCTTAGACCCCTCTCTTCTCCCAGATGGCTCTGTTCTTATTTACTCTTTTCTGCCGGGGCCCTCTCTAGTAGTAGCTGGTAACTGTTTGTTCCCTGCCCTGACTCCTGCTCCCTGTTGGGTTTGGAATTGTCTGTGGCTATCTCCCCACTATACCGCAGTTGGGATGATGGAATCTGAAATGGCTGGCAATGCCACTCATAGTCCAGACATGTAGACAGTAGCCCTTACAGGGTGGTCAGCTTATCTTTGAAGAGTCAGTATCCACTCTGTGTGGATGCATCAACAAGATACTCTGATAAGATGGAATTTGACAATAACCACGTTTCGACATAGAGCTGGTGTTGATGTCTCTGGACTAGATGAGAAAACAGAGGCTCAAGGTCTCTCAAGTGATAGAGCAGGACATGACATAAGCATATGTAAAGTCCCTGTAGTCCATTGTGTCCTTTATGGGGGGCTGGGGCAGGCCAATGGTCTTGATGGGAAAGGGAGTACCTGGGCAAGGGCCGTGGAGGATGGTCAGCCTCCTGGACGACATGAGCAGTTCAATAGGACTAGATAAGATCACACACCTATGGCTGAGACAGCCTCTAGGCAAGTGCCCCTTACCTATCCAGAGCTCAGAGATGGCTCAGAGTGACATCAGGAGTGGCTTTGCAGGGGACAAATGGCAGCTCCCTGTTGCATCCTGCCTTCCTTGGCTTTGCTCACAAGTGTTCCTATTCTCCAGGTTACTCTTTGGTGACCCATATCCCAGCCGGTGCCCGAGACATCCAGATTGTAGAGAGGAAGAAGTCAGCAGATGTATTGGGTACGTAGGTGGACCTGGGGAGGGGGATATGTATGTGTAGATAAGGGCACCTGAACTTTGATCTCTATTTTGAGAAGTGGGACAAGTTAGGTGACAGGGCACAGCTGCAGAAGCCAGAGATGCAGCCAACTGATGCAGTTGGCTATTGAGGATGGGTGGGGGGGGGTGCTGACTTCACCCCCTGCATGGAAGGTCCTTGTCCTTAGAGGTGCTGGACAAGAGACAGGTTTGACATGAGGTAGTGGTCTCCTTATCATTAGAGAACCTGGTCTAGGCAGAATCCAGGGAGCCAGAGGTAGGGTCTATTCAAGGAGTGAGCCACAGAGCTGAGTCCAAGGCCAGTCCAAGTCCAAGTCACATGGCCAGTCCAAGGTTTTGATCGCAGGTCTATCTGTGATGCCATGGTGACCATGCCCAGCTTCCCATGGGAGGTGGCACTCTAGAGTGGAAATGATTACCTTGAACACCCCGGAGATACTGCAGTAGTAAGGCCCCATCTTGATGATAGTCTTTGGATGGGTAATGTGTGAAACTGGAGAGTTGACATGACCTGGTGGCTGAAGCTCCATATGGGCAGGTACTAGTACCTATGAGCCATTCTGCCCTTGGCTCTGCCCTGTGTGGGACAGACACGGGACCCAAGGCAGGTCAAGGAGCAGTTCTCCAAACTGAACTCAGTCTTAACACCATGTCGCTTCGCCCACCTGCCTTCCCATCCCACACCTCAGGGAGTTGAGCATGACTGAGCTCTACCGCAGGCATGTAGAAAAGGGGAGGGTGTATAGTAAAGACCCTCAGTTTGAGCCCAGCACCAGGATCTCCTGTCCCCTGCCAAGCTCCCAGATCATTTGAAGGCCCAACCCCAGCAAGTTTGCACATGGCTGGCCCCATGCCTACACTGCTGGGGACATCTGTGGGTTGAGCATGGAGAGCCGGGCCTCCAGCCAGGCCGGTGGCTCTGCTGTCTGCTAGCTCACTAGGGCTGCAGGGAGGCCGGGAGACGTCGTGTTCTCTGAGCTGGCTGCAAAGCTCTCATTCTTGAAGCAGACATTGGAAATACCAAGGGCTGGGAAAGCCGCAGGAAGGAAGGTCCTCGCTGTCAGGAAACAGGTTTTGGATGTGGGCCTTGAGCTGAACCCTGGGCGCAGATCTGGAAGCTGAGCCGGGACAACCAGGCCCCAGCCGGGCTTGGACTTGATGCTATGTTCTGACGTTACTACGTTGAGGGTATTTTTCAGACACGTCCTGCTTGTTGCGTCTGTCTGATAATAAATTAATTGCCCCGGCTCCTCTGTGAGGATTGCATCAGGGCCTTTGGAAACGGCACTCGCTCCTCTGGCGGGCCAGTTCCTGGAACCAGCTTTAAGGACACCCTCTAGAAGACAGAATGTCCCCCAGTGCTGAGACTGCCTCCCCAGCTCTGGAGGCTGAGGACCTTTACTTAGTCCCAATAACTTCTGGAAAGGCCAGATTCCAGGCTGGTGTTGGGTCCCTAGGCAGCTGGGAAATGGGCTGTCGGGGTGCCATGGGTATATTCCTTTCCAGTCTTGGCTTTCTATTGCCAGGTCCTGAAAGTATCCAGTTATACCTTCCCAAGGGAAATGGTGATAGAGGTGTCCAGGCTCTGCTCCAGCCTGATTGGGTCCCCACTAGATGTTAAGCCCAGCAAGATGGACAGATTAACTGGGTAACAGTGAAGTCAGACGACATAATGCCATTGTTTCTAATAAGAAAGGCAGGGGGTGGTCCCAGGAAGGAAAAGCCTTCACGACAGCACTCCACACCAGCTAGGCCAGGCTCAGTGTCACTTACTGTGGGCTCTGGATGAGGCACTGAGGCCCCTTCCTCAGCTGGGTGAACTGGAATTGGTATCGCAACCAGGGTCACAGCCAGTCTGTTCTGTCTAGTCTAGTATCTGGCTGGTACCTGTTGTTCACGGCTATAGACCCTCCTGGTCCAGACTGGCCCTTGGCTATGGCACTAGCTCATTACCTTGCAATCCCCTTGGCCCATCTGAAGCAGTCAGAAGGGCAGGGCCAGCCTTCCCTGTTGGCTCTTCCAACCACCCAGACTGGCCTGTGGTTGTTTGTTTTAGACTGATAGGAAAGTGTGTTTGTGTCTCTTAGGCCCTTACTGGCCAGGGCCACATGCTGGCCCCAGGCACAGTGTCTGTCTGATTCCCTGTGACATTGAATTTCCTGTCTTTGGGTCATTTTGGAGAGGAAAGGCAAGGCTGGCCACCATTCTTGGAACCTGTATGCTGGCTCCTCCCTGTGTCTCTCTCCTTTCTGCTCAGCCTGGCTAGCCCGTAAGATTCAGTGATTTTTACTCTTTTAGCTCTTGCAGATGAAGCTGGCTTCTACTTCTTCAATGGCAATTACAAGGTGGACAGCCCCAAGAACTTCAACATTGCTGGTACAGTGGTCAAGTACCGCCGGCCCATGGATGTCTATGAGACTGGCATAGAGTACATTGTGGCACAGGGACCCACCAACCAGGGCCTGAATGTCATGGTGCGTGTGCCACAGTCTTAAGGTCCAGTAAGGGTTGTGGGTACTGGCTTCCCAGAATCCAGCTACAGATTGGGGTTTGGGGGCCCTGAATGCACAGAAGTATTGTTGTAGCCTGGGGTGGTGGTGGTCGATGGGGGGGGGGCTTGTTCATTTACGCACCTACTCACTGGTCACTTTCTCATTCATCTGTGCACTCAGATTTTAGCTCATTTACTTCATTTCCCATTGATTCATTAATTCACCTATCCATTCACTTGCTTCTCTCATTGGTTCATTCATTCATTCACTCATTCCATCAGTTCTGTGTCAGCCCATTCTGTAATCATTGGGAACCTCATGGGAAGTGAAGGACAGGTGGCTGGACCCTCTTCCCATGTTTCAGTTGGGTCTTTATGTCCCTTAGGTCCATGCTGCCTCCAATAGTCCTGCAGGGCTTTAGTTGCTTGGGGCCTCCCCTGGTTCTTGGTGCTGTGAGCAGCAGTCAGGGCAGAGTTGGGACCTGTTTTGTAGCTAATGTTTTTCCACAGCTGGCATCAGGAAATGCTAGCCATTGTAGCTTCTCACCCCAGATCCATGTATACTCAGGGCCATCACGATAAGCAGTTATGACATTCTTTGAGACCTTCAAGTTGTCTTCTGAACTTTTGATCCCACCACAGTGGGCTCTCCAGTCTCACATTGTGGGTACAGAACCTGGAAGGGTTTGTGTAGTCACTCACCTGTAAGATGCAAAATATCGAAAGCCTGGGCATGGGCCACTTGTCTGCTTCCCTGTTGTGCTGGAGACATCTCTGTGACATGCAGGAATTCCATGACATCTTTCACACCCCACCCATACGGGCATCTCTGCTGCTCCTACAGCCCAGGGGCAGGCTGTGTGCACCCCAGCTGGGTCTGCACAGCGCCTTCTCTGCTGTGTTCTACGAAGCACAGGCAACATTTTAAGTTACTGCTGTGTAGACTAGTCTGATGTTACTGGATGTGGAATGCACCACCCCCAAAATTCCTGCTCATGGTAGAGGCTGCAAACTGTAGTACCAGTGCGGTATCCTATAGATTGGCCTTGTTGTTTTGAATTGCACAGTGACTGGATCACAGCTGTGTACATTTGCTATGATCTACCCCGGTAGATGGAAACTGCTCTTGGAGGAATAGAAGCAGACTATTTACCACATCTGGGTCAAATATATTCAACCCAAGGCCATGTTAATTTGCTCTAGAAAAGTCACCACATCTGTCACAAACCTCAGTAAGGGTCACTACTTGGTTGAGCTTACAGCACTTGATTGTACTCTGATGAGAGATTGCTGAAATAATTTTAGTACTGCCAGGGCAACATGAGCTGTGGGACTGAATATGGGCTGTTTCCTACTCCTTTGTCCTTGAGGTCATGATGCATGGCACTGACATTTATGATACCCCAGGAGGTGACGCTATCTGATTTGCTCTCTTGGGTATGTCAGGTGTGTCCACTTAGCACTGTCAATAGAAGGCTGTGACCATCACTTATGCATTTGGGGATGAGGGACCCAGTGGACACACTATCAGCCAGACATAGGCCGCTCCTCTGGTCACTACTCATCCAAATTCTTGCAATGAGGACAACAATCAATGGTGGTTAGGGTCCACAGTCAATAATGACAACTCAGGCCTGGCTTCAGAATGTCCAACCTTCTCTCCAGGCAACAGTTGAGTAAGTAGACAGCTGTTGGCCTTGCGGGAGAACTGTGGGTCCCTTCCTTGTTCAGTGGATTCTGAATCTAGAAACTGGTTCAAGAAATGGGGGCAAGGGTCATAAACTTGCCTGGACAACTGCTTCTGCCGGTCAAGAAGGTCCTTTTTTTTTTTTTTTTTTTTTTTTTGGCCCATTTGTCCATTCCCAATGTATGTGTGGCATTTTGTCTTCTGTCAGCTATGTCTCTGTGTCTTGTCACTTTCACTGACTGCCATTGAGACACTGAGTCTGCCTTGTGATTGAGGTGTGCATGCGCGCGCGCGCGCGCGCGGTGTGTGTGTGTGTGTGTGTGTGTGTGTGTGTGTGTGTGTGTGTGTGTGTAAGGGAGGCATGAATGCATTGGAAGGTCACAGGAAGACTTCGAGTGCCTTCTTCATTAGCGCTTTTCTCTTGAGACAGGCTCTCTCACTGAGCCTGAAGCTCATTACTTCCTTTAGGCTGGTTGGCTAGCAAGCTCCAGGACTCTGCCTATCTCTGTGCTCCAATGGTGGTGTTACAGAACTACCAGCTCTTACATGGGTGTTGGGGTTTTAAATGCATGTCCTCATGCTCGCACAGAAATTAGCTACTGAGCTAGCTATCCAGCCCCTCTGTTACTGTTACTGTTTTTGGTTACTCACCTTTATTAATTCAGGGCTTGCCTTTTTTTTTTTTTTTTTTTGGTTTTTCAAGACAGGGTTTCTCTGTGTAACAGTCTTGGCTGTCCTAGAACTCACTTTGTAGACCAGGCTGACTTCGAACTCACTGAGATCCACCTGCCTCTGCCTCCTGAGTGCTGGAATTAAAGGTGTGTGCCACCACCACCCAGCATAAGGGCCTGCCCATTTCTACAGCTTCTGGGGAGTCCAGAACTTGCCACATCTCTTGTCACAAGCCCTGTCATGTGAGAGTGTCCCACATTGTCTCTGTAAACAACATTGGTGTCACTTGGCCACCCCCAAGTGAACAGAATGTTCTGGGCTTTCTGGAAGAAGTGGTCACCCAGTGAATTTCCTGCCCTTGGATCAGTCCTCTTAATCTGCACTATGTGGGCCTTACTTACTCCCCGCTCCCCGTTAGCAGGCCAGCATGCTATTCCAGAGTGTGAGAGTACTCCTAGAGGACCTCAGGAGGAACAGTCTATTCTCTAGGACTTCCCTGATGGGTAAAGGATATGAGTTTACCAAAGCCTTTGGTCTGGTGCTCAGGAGAGACAAGGTAAGGCCCAGAGGAAGGTCAAGGTTAGGAAGGGAAGATTTTCATGCCTTCTCTCCTAAGACAGCATTAACTGCTGAGGAAAGAACAGTCCCTTCCCAGTCCCAGACCATTCAGGACAATTGAGATTTTACCATTTCCAAGCATCCTGACCCAGATCTTTCTTTGCGGTGGGGCCCCACTGACCCAGCCTGACCCTGTCTGGTGAAGCAGACCTAGCAGGGTGAGAAGGTGACACGGGGTCCCCCTCTTCCACCTTTTCTGCCCTGAAGCTTTAGGCATCAGAGTTTCTTGACCACACTGATAGCCACCTCGTTAGCCTGAAAAGGCATTGGTTCTCTTTGTCATCTTTCTCCAGTGGAATGCCTTCCATAGTCTCTGCTCCTGTCCCCAGTCACCCTTGAGATGTCATCCTAGTGGTGGCGATTCTTCCCCTGGTGTCCTACTCTGGCTTATCTTGGCGCAGCTTTGGTTTCTGTGGTTTATTCCTTGCCATTCTTCCAGGGCCTTGGTGTGCTGAGTACTTCATCTCTGTGGCCCCATGAACAGCTAGACCCTCGGCCAAATCCACTCCTGCCAGCCTCCAGATCTTAGGGCAGTGACTATGAGCAAAGACTTTGAAGTCTGTCTAGGGGAGAGGTCACACTGGCTTGTGGTATCTGCAGAGGCCTTGGCTATCCCCCACGAGCTCCATGACCAGATGATCCTTCAATGCTGTCTTGAATGGAGGTGTGGTCTGGCTTTTAGTACATCAGCTACCCTAGGAGTCCTGGGCAGATGCAGTGAGACCAGTGCTATTAGGATTTCTGGCCTGTGATGGCAGTGACATAAGTGTGTCCGCTATTCCCTGTCCCCAAGGTGTCATTCCCCTCTGCCCCTTTTGGTGTGCCTCATTCATAGACTCTGGCCACGGCTGCCCTAGGACATTTGCATGAGGCCACATTCTTGGATCAAGTGTGATCCCTTGAGAAAGACTCAGCTGTAACCAGGGCTGCTTGTGTCTCAAGAGGCTTTTGGTGCTAAGTAGGGGTGAGGAAAGGAGCCAGGTCTCACTTCTTCTCCTTCCCTAGGTGTGGAACCAGAATGGCAAAAGCCCCTCCATCACCTTCGAGTACACGTTGCTGCAGCCACCACACACCCACCACCTACAGCCTGTCTATTATAGCTTCTCCGAGCCAGCCTCCGAGAGCACAGAGAGCACCGAGGGCCAGGAGCTGGACAGTGCCAGGCTGCTGGGCTTCATGCAGCATAACGGCTCACTCTACCACCAGGCTTCCTCAGAGAGGCTGGGCCTGAATAACAAGCTGTTTCAGTCTCCAGTCCCTGAAGTAGAGCTGGGTCCGAGCAGGGGCCAGGAGACCAACGAGGTGTGCGAGCGAGCCAGCGGTGGGGCCTGTGAGGGACCTCCCAGGGGCAAGGGCTTCCAAGGTGAGAAAGAGGAATAGTGGATATGGGAAAGGACAGGGCTCCCCAGGGACAGAGACCTCAAGTGAGGAGTGTTGGTCCCCTTTGAAGTTTACAGAAGAGGCTAAAGAGAATTGCCAGTTGCTTGCACGTTCTCTCTGGGCAGGCACACTGTGAAGTCTGAGGCATACAGTCATAGCTCAGGGTCTTCAGATTGATTATAGTTTCCTCTTGTACACCAAAATTCTCAGCTTCTCAAATCCTTGTATACAGTGGTGTGGTGTGCTTGCATAGAACACAGCCATGCACCATTGGCCACCACAGCTGACCCACAGTCTTAGATGCAGTGTGTATGCTGTGTTTAGCGACGACGCTAAGTCATGGCAAGGTGACACATGGCAGGGCCTATACATTAATGGATTAATTACTTCTCTTATTGCTGTGACCAAATACCTGAGAAAAGCAACTTCAGGAAGGAAGGAAGGTTTTCTTTCAGCTCATAATTCCAGGAAGTATAGTCCACCATGGAGGCAGGAGCTTGAGGCAGCTGGTCATATTGCATCCACAGTCAGGAAGAAGAGAGAGATGGAAGCTGGTGTTCACTGTCTCCTTTTACACAGGATGGTGCTGCCCACAGTTCTGGTGGGTCTTCCCTCCTCAGTAGACCTGATCTAGATAATTCCTCATAGACAAGTGCAGAAACCTATATCCTTGGCGTCTCTAGATCTCATCAAGTTGACAATCTCATCAATATTAACTGTCAAAATCGCTTTAACATAGATGTAATTCTTCTTCCTTTTCCTCCCCCTCCTCCTCTCTTTCTCTTCCTCTTCTTCCTTCTCCTCCTCCTTGAGACAGGATCTTGATGGAACTTGCTATGTAGAGAAGGCTGGTCTCAAATTCATAGAGACCCATCTGCCTCTGCCTCCCTAATGCTAGGATTAAAGTCATGTACCACCAGACCCAGTCGATATGTAATTCTATTTTCAAAATCTTTTGATCCTTCTCTATTTGATTCTTAGGATGTAGACCCCACATCTATAGAGGGTGAACCATATCAGGTTATCTGAGTCTGACAGAAGAGATGGGCTTAGAGAGGAGGTAACCTGTCAACTCCTCCACCCACTGGAACTGGAAGTCAGTTCCAGCTGGTCTGCCCCACGGCTCACTTGGATAGCACTGGGCCCCAGGAAATGGATGTTGCTGGTGGCCCCGGATATCTTGGCTCATATATGCTTCTCCCTCGTGCTGGACTTCGTGAGGTTTATGTGTCTGTGTTCACTCTTCTTAGGCAGACACTAGTCATAAGTTTAGGGCTCACCCTAAATCAGTTTATATTATTTCACGAGCCTATAAAGATTCTCTTTCCAAACCAGATCTCATGCTGAGCTTCCAGCTGAGCCTGGGCTCAGGGGACACTGCCTAACCATCTGCTGTAGCCATTGGGTTTTCTTCACTTGATGATGTTGGCCAACTGTGTCTGATGGAGTAGAACCTGGGAGTGTCTTTTTTTTTCACTACCCCACTGAGTCATCTCCATTATGTAATTCACCTGTCATACACAGGAGTGTGGTGGAGGAGGGGCGGCATATTAGCAGCTATGGATATTGAAACACCTGTCTCTCTGCAGACCACAATGCCACTGGGATAGCTCTCTCAGGGGACAAGGATGACCAGGAGGTTGATACACGTTTCACCTCCCAGGAGCTTCTCTCAGCCAACGCCATCTCTGATCAGCTCCTGGGCACAGGCTCTGACTCGGAAGAGTTCTCTCTCAATGAGACCATGAACAGCGTCTTTTCCCAGGGAGCCCCAAGAAACTCCCCAGCTGAGAGCCTCTATGTGGATTATGAGGAGAACGAGGGGCCTGCTGCCTACTTGATCAATGGGTCTTACCTGGAGCTGAGCAGTGACAGGATCAATACCTCCTCTGAGGCCCCATTCCCCAACACCAGTGCCAGCCTCCCCACATTGGCTGGGAACAGGACTCACAAGGCTAGGTAAGAGGCACTTCTTCTTGCCTTGTTTTAGTTCCCAAGGGGGTCTGGCCAGAAGGTCCAGGGACCTGGAGGTAAGTGTGAGAGAGAGTCACGTTTTCAGTCACCCTGTGATTTGACATGAGGTTATGGGCCTTGACTGTAACATGTCTTTCTGAAAGGACACTTCATGGGTCTTAAGTGTCCCCAGCTGTGATTGCTTCAACTCATGATAGTGACCTCCAGCATGCTGGAGGTATGCCGCTAGCAGCCTCCTGGTGCTGGGATGGACTCAGTCTTTTATAAACATAGATCAGGGAGTGATCACAGCTACCCTTATTGTTAGGTTCCTAGGAACTCAGAAGCAGAAGCCATGCTGAGTGCACAGAGCCTAAGGATTTGGGGTTCTGGATTCTATGTCTGGGCAGTCATTGAAACATGGCTGGTAGGCACAAGATGGGCTCTGCCTGCAGCCCCTCAGTTGAACGTGGAGCCTCAACAGCAGCCCTCACCCCAACCAAAGAGAGAATGATAGCGGAACCTGTAGTTCTTCCCCTGACAGGGAGACCCCGAATCAAAGTTAGGAACAGGCTGGAGTTGTTAGCATAATGGGCTTATGCAGTAAGCGAGCATCACAGGCAGACAGCAGCTATGGCTCAGGATGCCATAGAATCGTAGAATCAAGGCTGGGGACGTGGAGAGTGAGGTTGGAGATCCACAAAGGGGAGGGCCTGGGCATGGCTGGACAGCCAGGGCTGGGCTAGAGGGGTCTGCGGTCTCAGCCTCCTGGGCTAGTGTTGTTTGGGAGCAGGTGACCCTGGACCTTCCATACCAGTAACAGAGAACCTCTCCAGTTGCTAAAGCCATTTCTCAGGTGCCTGGGTGTGCAGCAAGGCTTGTGTAAACAGCCAGGGTTAGAATTTTTAGCCTCTGGTGGAGGATGAGTCCTGAAGATGGGAACCAGCCTATTGACTTTTGTTTTCTGGGAATCCACGCAAAATCTTGAGATGTACTCTATCCAGATCAAGGGAGGCTGAGGTTGGGGTTTGATGGAAGATTTGACAGTCACTCTCAAGGTGACAGGGTTTAGGTCACTTCTTACACTTTTCTAGGGTTTGAGGGTAGTAAAGATGGAGGATATGCTGTTGCGTCTTCTCTCACACTGCTTTCTGAAGCCTTATTTCCAAGGGCTAGTACACACCAGGTACCCTACCTGATGAGCTCTAGGGAGATGGGATTCTGAGCTGGTCACTTAACCCTGACCATCAAAGCTTCTAGGGGCCTCTGCCTAGTTCTGGGGACCCAGTGGCTGGTGATGAAAGATAGGCTTTTCCCAGGGGGGCTACAGAATCAGAGACTGAGAGAAGTCACAGGCAGTGGTGATGGGCAGAGTGGTTCTGAATCAGAAAATACCTGCTTTGTTACCCTGCCAGTCTCTCTGGGTTGCTGGCTCTCTCTGTATCTTCCTTGGGGACAACAGGGATGACATATATATGTTTATCAGGTGGCACAAAGTCCCTCTCCTCTATTCGTCTGTGATATGGGCTATGTGGGTGGCTGTGTGGTATAGTGAAAGGGCAGGTCACTCCATGGGAGCTGGATACATCTCTGTTCTCTTCTAGGCCTCAGCTTCTCTGTCTGTCAGAGGCCTGGTGGCTCAGCAATGCAATGCCTCACAGGCCAAAGTCACATACAAGCTGTGGAGAGCAGGGTAGGGCCCAATCAGGCGTCTCCATGTTGTCTGGATCAAGCCTTAGGGACTGTTTCTTTCCCTGTGAGAGGTTTGGAATACCCTGAGTGGGTGCTCTAAGCAGGTCCCAAAGGAGTGCCCATGGTCCAGAATTTCAAAGTGTCTGTCTCTTCTTATCCTGTCCCCTTAGCCCCTGGGACATACCGATTCCCAGAGCCAGTCATTAAAACAGATTGTCAGCTCAGTGAGATGCCCAACCAGCTGCCATCAAAGGATGCTGCTGCTGTGGACCAAAGATGGTCTGGGGAGATAATGGGCTGAGGGAGGCCATGGGGGAAACTACCAAGCCGAAATAGCCACATCTCGGTGTGTTGTCCAAACACAGGAAGTTGAGTCTGCTCTGGGAGCGGGCGAAATCAAAGGGGCAGCCCAGAAAGGAAGGGCTATTTTCATCTTCTCGAAAGGCTTCAAACAATCCCGGGAGGGGCTGTCACCAGACTCTTTGGGAACAGGCGTCTGGGATGCTGAGGCACACATCCCTCTCTGGAGCCTGGAGCGGAGTAGGAAGAGAGTTTCTGGTTCACTTATAAACAAACAGTCATCTCAGAGCTTCTGCTCTCTGGGGCTTTCAGGAGCCTGTGTCCCGCCAGGCACTGGGCAAGAACCCAAAAGCAGTGGCCACCGGTATCTTGGAAACCATCACCGCCGAAAGCAGGACCCTTCCAGATTGGGGTGGTGGTGGTTTCCAGGGTGTGGTGATTCTTGGGGCACCTTCCAGCAAGGAAACCTGTTAGGTGCTGCGCTGTGATTTAAGCAGCACCCAGCACCCCACACGTGCTGGAGAGTGGGTGTAGACAGCCCCTCCAGAAATACCTTTAGGGCTTAAAATCCAAAGGGTTATTTTGAACCTGGCGGCTAGCTCTTGAGTCAGGGATGAGTCATGCGGGCTGTGGCTGGGAAGTGTGTAATTATATAAAGATGGAGGAGCTTCTGCACTGAGGGCATCTTCTCTCTTTTTGTTCTTGGAAGGAATTTAAGGCTGCTGAAAGCAGTGTGGGGGGCCCAGACAGCTCCGGTGTTGTCTGGGTCAAGTCTTAGGGACTGATTCTTCTCCCCAGTTCTTCCACACTGAAAGGTTTGGCCCACCCTCAGTTGATGCTCTGAGTGGGTCCCACTGGGAACTCGGGTCCGGGATCCTTTGCTTTGAGATGAAGCATCTTGGATGCCCTCCTCGATGTTAAAATATTGCTTGTAACCAGGAGGAGGGCAGAGCTTCCCCTGCATAGACCTGGCTCAAGGGTGGGTCCGAGCCCCAGGAGACAGGGGCCCAGGCCCCTGCCTCCCTCCTTCCTGCAGGCATCTCTCCTTCTGAGAATTCACAGCATCACAACAGTAAAGGCGCCTGTTGGTAGATCATTTCCTGGGTTCTCAGAGCATGACGTGCTATCAGGGCAGCGTTAGTCCTCAAAGCACTCTCTTGGGAAACATGAGCCAATCAGAGCAAAACACAGGCGCAATTCTCACCCACTTGACTAACAGTCCTTACAGATGTCTCTACCACAGATTCAGCCAGAATGGCTTTTAGAATGTAATGGCCTATAACACCCACAATCCTCCAGTGACTGTAGTCCCCAGGAAAGAGACTAGTCCATGAAAGTCCCGTGAAAGGTGTCAGTACATAGCACTTAGCTAGCCCCTCTTAGTTCCAAGGAAAGTGGAGTTGGCCTATGCAGCCTGAGGGAGCTGCTATCGATGGAGCAGGTCCCTCAACTGCTCTTCTTGGCTATGGGGGTCATGAGACTCAGGGGCTGTGTTGAGCAAACACTCTGGGTGGAGGTAATGCTGCACAGCTACTTCCTACCCCTGCTGAGTCCCAAATAGCCTGCACAGAGGGTGCTGAGACTGGTTCAAAGAAGCTAACAGTCCTAACAATACTTGGCTATGGCCATCAGAATTCTGGCCAAGAATCATAGCTGTTGGCTGGCTGGGCCCCAGTGTGCCTCTTCCCGTCAGCTGGCCTGTGCAGCCATCACTGACCTGAGCTGCAGTGTGGGACTAGGCCACTCTGCCTCCTGCAGCTGGGCTTTGTGAGTTTGAAAATTGGAAGTTGAAGGGCTGGTGTCCCCATTCATCAGAACCCCAGCTGAGGGCGGCAGCTGGGGAAAATTCTGGAACATCTCAGCCCCTAAAGGCTTTCTGAGATTCCTTCTGGGGTGGGAAGAAGGAATCTGCTGGCCGATGTGAGATGCAGTGAGAAGCCTGTGCTGAAGAACCAGTTGCAATGTTGGTGAGTCCCTCATTGTTCAGGGTACCTCTGAATGAGCAGAGTGCCTCCAGGCAGTTTGTTCAGTTCCTGAGATGGGAAATGCCCATGTCTGTTCAGTGCCAAAATGTGTGTGTCTTTTGTTGTTGTTGTTGTTGTTGTTGTTCCAGAGGTGGGAGCCTGGCTTCATAGAGGGCACTGTCCTTAAGGAGAGTGTAGCCTCAGAGGGAGATTCATCCACTTGAGAATGAAGTCTTTGAGCATCCAGCTCTCTCACCACACTCTCTGACCTTGTTTCAGGACCAGACCCAAGGCGCGCAAACAAGGTGTGAGCCCAGCTGACATGTATAGGTGGAAGCTCTCATCCCATGAGCCCTGCAGCGCCACATGTACCACAGGTACTGAGCCCAGAACCCCCGGGCCACCTTCTCTGAGCCTACATTTGCAGTGACTGTGGCTCAGCTGGAGACTCCCCCATTCACTCCAGTCCCAAGCCACTTCCAGGGGGTTTGCCTGGCTTCTTGATCTGGGAGATGGAGTGGCATGGCAGGAGTTGAAGGGTCACAAAAGCACCCTTGTTCCCATGACATGCAGAGTGACAATCAGGTCCAGGCCCCCCTGTCAGCCTTAGCTATTCTCTAACATCTCAGAAGAGGGGCTCTTCAGAGTGAAGATGCGGACGTTCAGCTTTGAGGTTCTGCTCATGCTGGCCCTGCCCCCAAACACACAATAATGCCCTGTACTCGACAATTTGGAAACAAACAAACAGCTTGGGGTGGGGGAGCATTTGAACCACACTGACTACTATGTCATGCCCCAGGCTCTCAGCAACTCACTACTCATTTCTACCTGTAAAATGGAATGTACAGTGGCAAAAGTTCTTATGGGATAAAAGAGAAGAAACAACCTGCTTGGTCTAAACTCAGCCATTGAGCACCATGGCTAAGGCCCCACTGAAGGGCTCCAAGGCAAGGCTGAAGCTGGCACTAGCCCAGATGAGCCCTGTGGCCTGCCTTTCATAGGGATGGATTGTCAGGACCAAACTTTATGGCAGGTGCTGTGGCCTTAGCTTCTCAGAGCCTGTTGACGCTGGGTGTGGGCACACTATGGATCCTTCTAGCCATCCTGGCTGTGGAACTTCCCGTGTGTTGTGACAGTGGAAACTTTCTGGAAGCTGGGGAGGTGACATCACTTGAGATGTCTCCAGGTTGAGGCAGTCTTGGTGGCAAGGGGCCTGATGAATGAGCCCTGCTAGATGATGTCTCCAGGGAGAGCATGACACTATTGTCTTTCAACACTTACACAGTGGCCAGGACAGGAAGCAGGGCTGTTCTATGTTGCCCGCAGTGCAGAACAGGATGCAGGAAGAAAGGAAATAGGACACATCTTATGCTAGGGAAGGGATGAGCTCTGCCTTAGACAAAGATGTCAGAAGCAGAGAGGTTTCTGTCACCTCAGGAGGCACTGACCCAATTGAGTGACACTAACAGAAAGGACAGAGAAGGGTTCACACTATGGACAATTCATCTTGCCTAACCTCAGTAGTTGTTTGGAAAGTCCTGTGTTGCCAGGACTTAAATTTGATGTGCACAACTGCAACCATGTTGAAAAGCCAGGCCACAGTATGTGGGTTTTGCCCGCTGTGGATGCACACAATGTCTGCAGATGATCTGTAGAGAGTCATGGGTGCACCCACTTCTCTCCCCCTTCCCTCGTGCTGAAATCTGTTCTCGAGGCTGTGTTAGGTTGTGGGGCCTGCCTTCTCTGCACCCTGAACCCCCAGCTATGCGAGGATCTTAAGTTTTGGAATGGCAACGTTATTCCTAAATGTCTTGGACTGGGCTTGGGGCACAGAGTATGGCTTCTAGACTGTCCCTCAATCTCCCAGGGCACAGCAAATCCTCCCAGGATCAAGGAAATTGGTAGGACCGTTACTGAGGATGGACATCTTGTCTTGTTTGTTTCATATATCAGGGTGCAAAGCCCACTTCAGCTCAAGGCAAAGGCTCTGTGGTTAAGAAGTTTTGAGAAGCTCCCTGCTCAAGACAGGTGTAAGGAAAAGGTCCCAGAAAAGTGGCATTTTGATCTTATAGCTTTTCTTGAAATTTCCCATTCTTGAGAAGAGCAATCTTGGGCCATGACGAGTCTGGTTGGCCCTGCTGTGTGTTTCTATTCCGTGACCACAAGCCAATGCATAACCAGGTACTTGGGGCAGCTGCACAAGTCTCCAGCCCTGTCTGTTTGTCCTTGGGTCCCAGAGCTAGTGTCTCTGAGGCCTGAAACGTTCCAAGTAGACCTGGCCAGGAAGCTGGCCCTCCTCCCCCAGCAGGCTGAAGAATGCACAGTCCAGTGCTGGAGGGAGGAACCAGTAATTGTAGCCTGACTTGGCTTTCATGCAGCACACACACACACACACACACACACACACACACACACACACAGAGAGAGAGAGAGAGAGAGAGAGAGAGAGAGAGAGAAGAGAGACAGAGACAGAGACAGACAGAGACAGAGACACAGAGAGACACCAACACACACATACACACAGAGACAGACAGACAGACAGACAGACAGACAGACAGACAGACAGACACACACACACACACACACACACACACACACACACACACACACACACACACACAGAGAGACGTATGGTTTCTTCACAGGCTCTATGGTTCTGTCCAGGACTGGGGTTTTAAGCAGCAGAGGCCAATGGGGCTCAGATACCCCAGGGAAGACAGGAAACCCCAGGAGGCTCTTCCACTTACAGCTCCACACTGGCTTTTCCCAGTCAATCACAGTCCTGGAATGCCTTGCTCTGGGGCAGGGCATGCTCACCCTTTAGTGAGCCCACATGCGGGGGCTACTTTTCTGGTGTAGGAAGTAGGTTCAGGGAAGAAAGAGAGGAGGTGTGGCCAGGAAATCCATATGGTTGGGAGAAGACTTTTCTTTTTTAATGTGTGTAACCTTCTCTGTCCCCAAGTGATTTTAGATTCAGGAATCCCAGAAAAGCCACACAGGTAGTTAAAGACATGGAGGTGCTGGTTAGGAGATCTTCAGTAAGAGCTGGGGTACCTAGTCTGATATCTGGGGGCAGAGCTGTCAAGTGCTGCAAGTTTTTTTGTTTTTTGTTTTTTTCCTACCTGCTTGCCTGCTCATATCCCACGGTGGAGTTTATCAGACAAATGCACATCAGAACACCTGCATATATTTTACTTTGCCTCCATAAGGCTCTAGGCTTTTACTATCCCCAACCCAAGAAGCAGATCTCTGAGTGGTCTCGTGACCCATCCAAGACCACAAGGCTCACCCATCTGCTGGTATCCAAGGTACTTGCTGTTAACCACACAGTTTACAGACCTTTGCATTGTTCCAAACCTAGGAGTCATGTCCACATATGCCATGTGTGTTCGCTATGATGGTGTTGAGGTGGATGACAGCTACTGTGATGCCCTGACCCGTCCTGAGCCTGTCCACGAATTCTGCGCTGGGAGGGAGTGCCAGCCCAGGTACCAGTCTTCGAGCACCCAGCTGGGTGTCAGAATGAGTGTGTGTGTGTGCATGTATGTGTGTGGTGCTTGCACTTACATACCCATGCTCACCTTAGGTCTCTGCTTTGCCTCTGTTGTGAGCTAAGCTATGGGACTGTGTGGGGAGCAGAGCAGAGCACACGGGATGGTCACTAAACACTTTCCACCGCAGGAAATGTTTTCCCCATTACTCCCTATAACAGAGGGCTATCTTGTGCCTGGGCTGAACTGCAAGGCTGGGATCTCTATAAGCTAGGGAAGACCCACATCTCTGGAATGTAGTGGAGCCTCATCTTTCTAGCCCCCACATCTCTTATCTTGTCTTCAAAGAAGCAGAACCTTGGTGTCACTTCCAAGGAGTCATGTATTTCTGGCTCCCCAACATGGTCACATTCCTTCTTTTCTTCCGGCTGCTACATCTGAGCATTTGTTCCTTTCTGGAACAAAAGACCAGAGAGCTGGCCTGCACTTGACTTAGATTCCTCTCTAAATATGTCTTCTCAGAGGACCTGCATGAGGAACCCGGGCTTTTATAACCCCACACAGCATAGGGGTAGGGATGGGTGGTCATCCTGCACACTGGAGATGCCTTCTCTGGGTATAGAGCAGGACTCACACCTTTGGTTCACTTCCACCATTGCCATGAAGAATCAGAGTCCAGAAGGGGCCACAGTCACCTGTGTGACCCGGCATGGCAAATGAGGCCTGGGGCTCTGGGACACTGGAGTATGAACCTGAAGAGTGGCAAGTGTGGAGCAGGGAGCAGGAGACAGAAAGGACAAAGGAAGAAGGGCTGGAGGTGAGAGCTGGTGAATGTGCCAGGTCCCTGAAGGCCATGGGCACCTGCAGGCTGCTCACCCAACATTCTGCTTAGGGCTACCTAACACAGGGTTGTCATGGACACAGTCCCCACTGGTTGGTCTCACCTCCTTCCAGTCTGGTCTGGCCTGTGTAATTTGGGGCCACTGAGGGCTGTCCTCGCTCCTGAGGCAGGTGGGAGACCAGCAGCTGGAGTGAGTGCTCACGCACCTGTGGTGAGGGCCATCAGTTCCGCATCGTGCGCTGCTGGAAGATGCTGTCTCCTGGCTTTGACAGCTCCGTGTACAGTGACCTGTGTGAGGCCACAGAAGCTGTACGGCCTGAGGAGCGCAAGATATGCCGCAACCCAGCCTGTGGGCCACAATGGGAGATGTCTGAGTGGTCGGAGGTGAGAGTCTGCCATGCTGGGGTGGTGGCCTGTGCCTGAGAGCTGGCCAACCATGATGCTTACCACTCTGGCTTCCTTGTAGTGTACAGCCAAGTGTGGAGAGCGCAGCGTCGTGACCAGAGACATCCGCTGCTCTGAGGATGAGAAGCTGTGCGACCCCAGCACCAGGCCTGTGGGAGAGAAGAATTGCACGGGGCCTCCCTGTGACCGCCAATGGACTGTCTCAGATTGGGGACCGGTGAGGCTAGATTCAGGGCATGGGGCTAGTGACAGGACCCTAACCCTGACTGAGGACTCTGCTTTTCTGATCCTCAGTTTTCTCATCTATCTGTAATGAAGACATGAGAATAAAAGTACAATGACCTCTTTTCCACTCTTCTAGGGAGTCAAACCCCTGTGGACATAACTGTCCCATTAATGACGTCTCCGTTTCCACCTCTTCTGACTACATCGCTCCTTCTTTCCATCTTTCTGTCTGCATGCCTTTCCCTGTCTCTGTCTCTCTGCTTATTTTCCCTTCCTGTCTCTGTCTCCATCTGTCTCTCTCATCTGGAACAGAGCTGCTCATCTGATAGGTAGGGTCCTCTCTTGTGGTGGGGGCTCAGGTGACCTTTTGAGCTGTGCTTTTCTCTGTGTGTGTTTTGCACTGAACATGTTATTTCTGTAATTAGAACAGAAATGTTATTTAAAAAGTGGTTACCGTGGAAACTGCTTCCCCTACACTGCCCTGGAAGCCGTTTCTCTTACTTGGAGATGATGCAGGTCGGGGGCTTGTGGAATGGTCCCTGTTCTTCTACCGGCCTCTGTTGTTCCCTATTGCAGTGCAGTGGAAGCTGTGGGCAGGGCCGTACGATCAGGCATGTGTACTGTAAGACCAGCGATGGACGGGTAGTCCCAGAGTCTCAGTGCCAGATGGAGACAAAGCCTCTGGCCATCCACCCCTGTGGGGACAAGAACTGCCCGGCCCACTGGCTGGCTCAAGACTGGGAGCGGGTAAGTACCCAGGAGTCTGCATGGAGCCTCTCTCTGGATCACAGGGAGATGGAGAGTGTCAACGGGCTGGTCACAGTGGGGAATTCACGACAAGCTATGAAGAACAATTAACTTGGAAAAAAAATGCCAAAAAGATAGTAAAACCACTTCCTGTCTCCTCCTCCAGGGATGTCTGTAAGTCCCCAGTATCTTCTCACTGAGCCCTGCTCTGGTGGACACAAAGCCAGAGACAGGGTGTGTTGGCTGCACACACTTTCAGCCCACAGGGCTTTGATGACCTTTCACCATCACAATCCATTTGTCTTCTGTCCCAACCTGTCCTTGTCACCAACTCGCCATTTCAGACAATTGCTCTCAGTCAATGGTTTTAGGCAGGCCACTGTTAACTAAATAATCTTGGGCCAAATTGCTTTCTGCAGAATTGATTTGGGCCTGATCATCCTTGGCCAAATTACATTATCCAATTTGTTTCAAAACAGATGGTTTGGGCCTGATTGCTTTTGATCAAATCTCGATGGGGCCAAATGGTTACCAAACAAAAAGTCATCAGCCAATCCCCCAGTTGAAAGTGCTTGCCTTTTACCCAAATATCATTGACCAAACCTTGGCCACAGAGGTGGTCTGTCAGGTTCTGGTTGTCCGGGCTTCGGGCCACTGACCATCCTGTCTGGCCCCTCTCAGTGCAACACTACCTGTGGGCGTGGTGTGAAAAAGCGGTTGGTTCTCTGCATGGAGCTGGCCAATGGGAAGCCTCAGATGCGCAGTGGTCCTGAGTGTGGGCTGTCCAGGAAGCCCCCTGAGGAGAGCACCTGCTTTGAGAGACCTTGCTTCAAGTGGTACACCAGCCCCTGGTCAGAGGTGAGCATACCACCCCCACCCCCCACCACAGCTGCTTTAAACCAGGCCTAGGCTCTGATCCTGCCATATAACGTCCATCTTGGCCCATGTCCATCAAACCTTCCTCCAAGCCTCAGTCAGACAGGATGCTGAGAGCCACCACTGAAGCCTTTGCCTATCTTACCCTGGTGTCCCTGCAGCTTTTTGTGGGCCTGTCTGGGCCTGGTCACTTCTGGCTTAAAAACGAAGCTTTTAAGTGTTGTGCTTGGTAGCAGCAAGTATGCTTGATATTCTCCAAAGGGTATTCCAATCCCAGTGGACACAGAGAGTAAGATTGGCTGAAGCATGGCTAAGGCAGAGGCATGAGATTTGTGCATACAGCAGAATGTGAGCCTAGGTTAGTGGGCAGAGCAGCAAGCTGTCCCGATACAAGCCTGACCCCCTGTTCAGTTCTACAGGCTCCTTAGCACGTTAGGCAGGATAGAGCAGAGCTCTCATCTCTGAAACAAGACCGGAGCTGTCACCCTGTTGCCACAGAGGTCACTGAGGGCAGCTGTGGCCCAGCATTTGTCCCCAGATCCCTTTTCTAATTGTCACTTACTGACACACTTACTGAGAGGGAGAAACTGAAGTTGACAGTTTTCCAACTTGGGGCCAGAGTTTAAGGAGTGTTAGACATGGGGCTGAGGACTCTGCAAAGGGAAGGGGTGCAAACCAGTCCATCCCAGGAGTCCAGGGCAAGGAGCCTAAGGTGTGAGTAGCCTCAACTCACAGGCAAGTGATGGACAGGCAGAGAAGCAGTAAGTAGAAGGATGGGAGGGTCCTCTACCCACAGGGTGGGAGGGGCTCCCTGTCTAATCTCTGATTATTACAGCAAGGTAAGTGCACCTCAGCTGCTCTTCACCCTGCCTGAGAAGTCATATCACTCCTTGAGGCTTGTCAGCATCCCGAGCCTTCCTAACACCACAGAGGCAGCCACACCTAGATGTCAGCTTTTATTAACTAACATCAACATCTACATGCCATCCCATAGCAACAGCATCTGTCCTATGCAAGGACAAGGGGAGTCCAGAACCATCTTTAAGCATTCCTGGGGCAGGCTGAGGACTGGACTTCTGTGGCCACACTGGGTAACCAAGGGGTTCAAGCTGTCTGTGGTTTTGTTCCCATATAAGTCAATTCTGAATGCTTAGGAATAGTAGTGGAGTACCAGATGGGGCGTGGAGCCCAAAGCCTCCATTGTGGTGTTCTATAGTGTCCAATACCCCAATGCATAGGTCCTATCTGGGCTCAGATGCTGGGATGGGTGGGTTACAAATCCAAGACTTGAAAGTCCAAGGGCTCTGTGAGGTGAGGCCCCAGCTGCTGCCCTTCTCAAGCATGGGCTTGGGAACTCCAGAGTTCTTCTGTATATACATAATACACACACACACACACACACACACACACACACACACACACACACACACACACTGTGGTGCCCACAAATTCCCATCACCCTGAAGGTAAGAAGGAAGGGAGGTAGGGCCACAGTTGCCTAGAGGGTGCATGGCAGAGCTTGAGGACCAGCAAGTACCATTAGGGGAAGCAGGTAGAGAGACACCAGGTATCTCTGAAGTGAAGATCCCCTCTGAACTGACTGGGCCTAGCTGGAGGTCTGGCTGTGGTCTGGGCAGCCAAGTAATTCATGTACTTTGAGAATAACACTGGTCTTAGGGTAGCTGAGTGACCAGAGCCTAGTAAGTCATTGACCATGTTGGACAATGGGAAGGGAGGAGAATACGTAAGGAGGATCCCCAAAGTGGCCATGAGCAAGGGGTGCTTCCCACATTGCCCTGATGCGATAGCAGGAGAAGATAGAACACTTGAGTGGTGGACAGATGCGAGTCTGTCCTTTCTGCTCCTGGCTGGGGCAGTGCTCTTCACTATAGCTGCCCCATTATGATGCATCAGCTCAGTGTTCATCCAATTGTTCTGTCCCATCTGTATCTATGGACAGAGGAGCAGGTGCCAGGACCTGCTGGAAGCCCACTTATCTTCAGGGGCATCAGCAAAGGCAGAGTGTCCTCTGATCGCCTGTGCCAAGCCAGCCTCTCCTCTCCTCAGGCTGGTGAGCAGGCGAGTGGCCTCATGCCAGCCCTCATCAGCTCTGTGTCTGGTAACCAGACTAGGGTGAGCCTGGGGTAGGGGCCTCCCCATACCTCAGGTCCAAGGCATGCCTGGGTGATGTGGGGTTACCACATCAGGGAACCACTGCCTGCAGGATCTTGGCAGGGAAACAGCAGGGTATTTGGGGTCAGCAGATGTCCCTGGTATTCTGGGTAGCTCAGCAGGCTTTCTGAGGAGAACATCTGGACTCAGTGTGATGGCCCTGGAAGTTGCATTGATTGGTTCATGGCAAACTCTCTGTGTCACTAATCTGGGACAGATGGAACCTGAGCACCCAGCAGGTCATAGTTGGCATCCTCTCATAATGGAGCTGGGAAAACTGAGGCAGAGAAGCCAGACACTGCCTTTCCTCCAGTTAACTTCTGCTCAACCCCAGCTCAGCCTCTAGATTCCAAGGAGCGGGTGTGTCCTGGGCCAGCCCGTGGACAGTTAGGGTGTAGAAGGAAGAATGCTGAGTGATGAGATTCCCTGTCTCTATTACTATGCGGAGCCTTGTTATGTACCTGTCTGTCTGTCTGTCTGTCTGTCCTCCACCAGTGCACCAAGACATGCGGGGTAGGTGTGAGGATGAGAGATGTGAAGTGTTATCAGGGAACCGACATTGTCCGAGGATGTGACCCACTGGTGAAGCCTGTTGGCAGACAGGCCTGTGACCTGCAGCCGTGTCCCACAGAGCCCCCAGGTGAGAAGAAAGAGATTGCACATGGGATAGGGGCTGGCAGGAGTTGTGGGCAGAGCCAGGGTCTGGAGGACCAACAGGCATTAGCCAAGGGAAGCAGCTAGAGAAGCATACAGGTGTATCTTCAGGAGAGGTCTTCTCTGAGGGGTAGGCCTAGTGGGGCTCAGGGAACCCAGGCAGAGAGCTAAGTCTTGCAAAAAGCACTGATCTAAAATTTGGTTGGGGTAATCCGTGGGACCAGGGACCGAGATGACCTGGCCTGAGCAGCAGGTGTGACTCTCAGGAGGCAGAGAGGCAAGAGCTATGTGGTTTCTTGCTTGAGCTTGGAAAGATAGACAAGGTCCAGTCTCCAAAGTGGATGCCAAACGTAGAGGCCAGTGGATTATATTTTGGGAATACTGAGGCAAGGAGAGAGGAACCCACAGGCCCTGGAAGGGTTTGGACTTTTCAGAAGGGATCAGGGACTCTCCCAAATCCCAAGGTTTTACTCCCCAAGTGATCAGATCAAACCACCTAGTGGGATCCATATTTTCCTGGAGAGGGACTTGGACTGATAAGGGATAGCTGAGACACAGAACTGAAATCTGTAGTATCTGAGGTGTTCTGGACCTAGGCTGGGAGACTCATCTGTTGACCTGTTCATAGTGTGACTCTGGGATGTCCTCAGTGAGCTCCTGCCTTTGTGAAGATACTGTTCCCCTTGGGCCTCCTGGCATTTCATCTTTCCCCCTTGTATTGCGTCCCATCCACAGATGATAGCTGCCAGGACCAGCCAGGCACCAACTGCGCACTGGCCATCAAAGTGAACCTCTGCAGCCACTGGTACTACAGCAAAGCCTGCTGTCGCTCCTGCAGGCCTCCCCATTCCTAGCTGGTGCTATAGCCCTTGAGACCTGAGCACCCCATCCTGGGGCTCTCGCTGGACACCCACCCTGCAGGAGATCCTGGGCTGTAAAGATGTGACACAGAGCACAACTGACAAGAAAGGACTTTTGACACTGTGGCCCTGTCTCTGCCTTGGGAGAGAGCCCACAGGCCCCTTCTCGGAGCCACCCTGCTGCCAGAAGCTGTACATGAACTCCTAGGATCCTGGGTTTGCGCCCACACTAGAGGGCCCAGAGTAGGCAGTACCTGCCCATTTTCCAGGCCCTTCTCTGAGGTGGAAGAACCCTCTCAAGGTGACTTGCAGATGACCCAAGAAGGAGAGAGTGCTCCCTTCTTTGGCTGCCTTGGGCAAGGAGGGGTCTTGGGTCAGCTAAGGAGCCCAGGCTGCCCTGGCTGTGGAAGTATTGAAGGTACCCATTCTAAGACATTAGTGCCACTGTGCCTCCCCTCCTGGACTTCCTGTGCTGGGTGGAAGGGACAGCCCTTGTTCTTGTGGCGTCCCTGCCACCGTCCTCACTACTCACTGGTGCATGTTAATAAAGTGGCTGTTTTTATGGCAGTGTGCTGGGGTTTCACTCACTTGGGGCAGAAATGGTGGGCAGCCTCAGGAGCTTCAGTATGGGGTCCTTTGCTGAACAGTGGGTGCAGAGATGGGTGGGAACAGGGCAGTCTGATACAGAAAACAGACAAAGGCAATCAGAAGTGCTGCGAGCAGCGGGACAGTGTTGAGGTAGAATCTAGCCATTTTTAGCTGCCCTCAGTCTGGGGCTTATGGCTGGGATGGAGCACAGGGCTATAGGAATGCTGGGGGAGCAGAGGTAACAGGAAAGCTAGAAGACACAGGATAGGGCCTAGAGTTCCCGAGGCTGTGGGCTCAGGTCTCATGTAAGGCCATCTACAACTCCCCGAGGGCCATCCTCAGGGCCATACGCACAGCTTCCCACATCAGGGTGGCTCCTTGTGGGTGCAGAGACACAAGGGAGCTATTGGGAGGTGCTGCTTCAGACCGGCTCTTCTTGAGTGGAAGAGAGTGAAAAAGCAAACAGCACACATATACACGCATGCACACACACACAGCCCTCAGTGAGGCAGGGAAGATGGGGCTGAGCCTGAGATGGCCATGGTTAGTCTGTCTCAACACCCTGGAGGAGTCCTCTGGACCCAAGTAGTAGAGAGGCTGGTGGCTGTCTCCTGTGCTTTGGAGGCAGTCTGCCCTGGACAGGTCTGCCACATAGCTCTGTTCCTGAAGCGCTTAGGGTTTTGGGGGGAGCCTGAGGCAGCAACATAGCCCAGTGTGTTATTGCTTCTCTAGGTGCCTACCACAGGGACTGAATCAAGACAGCTGCTCCTACAGATTTTGTTTTTTGTCCCCCAAATCCAGAAGTTAGCAGTTTGGGAGATAATTGTTCTTCAGGTCACCAGCTGGGCTCAAACAGAGCAGTTTCCTTGTGTCTTGGGGGCTGGGGCCTCTGCCACACCTGAGTCCCATCATTACCTCTCTACCGGGCTCCTTCCCCCAAATTTTCTCCCTCTCTACCTCATCCCACACTGCTTTCTGTTGGCCTTTATTGTGTACCTAACTATGCCAGGCTGTGTCAGGTATACCACCAGCACTGGATAGTTTCATCTTTGTTTTTTGAAGTGGGTAGCGTGAGTGCCCCACTATGTGATGCCAGCTCAAGGACAGTCAGCCACTTGTCCTCAAGAAACATAGCCCATCATATTCAATCTGCTCTTCAGATTGGCTAACAACGAACTTGAAAGCCACCGGGGCACTGGAAAACAAGGGTAGCTTGTCATGATACCCCCTTTGCCTGGAAGTTGTTAGAGCCCCTCCGGGTAGAGCTGGAGCCATCAGCTGGACTGGGAAGGTGGACTCCGTCTCGTTCCAGAGAAGGTACCCAGTGGATGGACAGACAAGCAGCCTAGTGCCATGGTGTGGGAAACAAATTTATTGGCTTTTGCATTTTTCAAGGTGCTGGGTGGGTCCCTGGAAGGTCCCATGGTGGTGTTGAGTGAGCTGGTTGGGATAGATGCTTAATTCACTTAGAAGATGTTTATGGATCTATACAGTCACGGAGGTTTAAAAGGCAGGGGGAGGGATAGGGAACAAAACCAGAACAGTCCAGAGCACCCTTCCCTACCTTACCCACACCACAAGTGATGCAAGGGACAGATGTCATGGGGTAGAATGGGTCAGGGGAAGTAGAGGGGAAAGGGGTAGGTTGGGGACTTCTGTGATTCTAAGGGTGAACTCTGTTAGCAAGATCAAACTGAGGCAGGAAAAAGAAAAGGAGACAAAAATTCTGAACGCCAATGACAGCAGGTCCTCACTAGCATGGTTCAGCTGCCTGTAGTAAGTGTGGCGGGCCCTGCTGCAGCATCTGGCTCAGGAGTGGCCACTGTCCTATAGAAAGGCACCTTCACGGGGTGGGGGGGCACTTGCTCCCCTTGGGCTCCACTGCCGGACTTGGGGATAAAATAGGGCTCCAAGGGGGAAGGGTTCTTGAGGCTATGCTGCCAAAAATGGTGCCTCTTTCAGAGCAGAGAACTGCACTCCTGATGGCTGGGGTCCTGGGCTTGGGGCACCTTCAAGGGGTGGTCACCTGACACTAATTCCTCAACTAGTGGAGGGCTTGGAGCAGCATGGGTAGAGATGAGGCTTCCACACGGGGCAGCCAGCTATGACTAGCTGGGCCTGGGGCCTCATTCCAAGCAGAAAACAAGTGGATGATCTACAGCTCAGCTTGCCCCAGGGACCTTAGTTCCCAGTGAGGACCAGAGTTCAAAGGGCTTTCTGCAGCCACTTCCCCACACACTACATGTATGGGGATGCAAACCATGGAAGGATGGTCTGCCCAAGAGTCACACCTGAGATCCCTAGTGCATAGCTAGGCCACCTCCAGTGCATCAGCAACCTGGCTGCAAGTGTCCGTCAGTTGACTAGGTTTAGGGTAAGTACTGGGTGTGTAAATCTTAGTGTCAACCCTCCCAGAGTAGTATCCCCAATGCCTATGTCTCTTCCCTCATCAAAAAGCAGATCGGGGTAGAGCAAGCGTCCCAGGACACTGTTGTCTCCTAAACTCTCCCTTCTACAGGGAGACTTGGTCATCTTCAGGGAGGCCAGAGTAATGAGTATTTCAAGCTTGGGGAGGATGCTGGTCACAAGGTTCAGGATTATGAGACCAAGAGGCTGGGAGAAGGAATGGAGAGAGGGCAAGGAGACAGATGGGAAAGGAGAGACGGGATGAAGGGACAGAGTATTTATTTGGTCCATGGTCTCTAAGGAAGATTCATGCTTGTAGGGCCACTGGTAGGCAGTGAGGCCACTGTTCCCTTGAGCAGGAACGTAGCCTAAGGCCTGGTGGGGGAGTGACAGGCTAAGGCCATGAAGCCAGAGACAGAGAAGTTGCTGGGGTTCACATTAGCCATCTTCTTACTCCCTGGAATCAGGACCTGGTCCCCGTGCCCCAACACAGCCTTGCCTTACCCTCCTGACCCCTGCCTCCCTTCTTGTGCCAGCTGTCCCTACCCACAGCTGCCACACCTGGTTCATTGGGCTTTATCCTTATAGAGGGCCCAGAGGTTCCCCGTGCCTACAGCCCCTAAGACAGGGATACAGGGAAGATGTGGCTGAGCACAGGTCTGGGCATGGGGCCAGGCGGTGCCATGGGGATCCTGCCATGATCTCAAGACCTTCCAGGGCTGGATGCCTAGGCAGTATGGAGGCCTGTCACACGTCGGTGCTCACGCTGCGGCTTCTGGAAAAGGCCTCACGCATGGCAGAGAGGCGGTTGGGGTTGAGTGCCTGTAGGCCCCCAAAGGTCGCTGGGGGCAGCTCCACATCCTCCTGGCTGATGCTTTTGTAGGCCACTCGGCCCCCACCGTTGCGAACAGCCTCAAAGTCGTCGTCCTCTGGCTCCTGCAGGAAGAAGGTGGGCGGCTCGTAGTGGGAGCAGCTGCGGCAGAGGGCTCGGGCCTGTGGGGACTTCTGGCTGAAAGAGGTGGTGGCAGCCGGGTAGAGAGCAGGCCCGTTGGTCAACACAAGGTTGCGGTTGGAATGCAGGGGTGGCAGGTGTGAGTGCACAGCGAAGTCAGGCTCCTCCTCGTCCTCCTCGGATTCGTCCTTCTTGCAGCAGTAATACTGTGGGTAGAGGCCAGGTGACCACGGTGCACTTCCCACCAGTGTTGACCAGTGTAGCCCTCAAGATTATGGGGTGGCCCTACTCAGTCACCTCCACCTGTTCCACCACCACCCAGCATCTACTCCAGCTCATTCCGGGCTGAGGTCCCTGCGATGTCACTTATCTATCTCATCCACACAGCTAGATATAAGTCTAATTTCCAATTTGCAGGCAGGTAAACTGCAGCATAGTTGGGTAAGAAACCTGAAAGTGGCAGAGATGGGTAAGCCATTTCAGATCCTAGAGTTGAGTCATAGGCACCAGGTGTGCCTTGGACACGGGTGCTCCCTCCTCTCAGGAAGACAAGGAGCCCGAGAAGCCTCTAAAAGCTCAGGAAGGGAAGGATACACAAGGCAGCATACTCTTCACTTCTGCTCTCCTGAAGGGTAGCTGTGTGCCACTAGCCAAGTCCTCGACTCTCTCTCTGAGCCTCAGCAAAAGCCTTGAGTGACTTGGGCAGCTGGCCAAGGAACTGCATAGAAATACCCCAGCCCCGTCGCTGGGCATCTCCCCTGAAATCTGACTGTCTTCTTGGAGGCTCCCCCTGCAGAGCCACCCTTCAGGTTGCAACCCAACCAGGTCTCCCTCCCCATCCCCTTGGAGTACCTGGAGACGACAGTAGCACAGAACTGCGATGATGCAGAGCAGAATCACAGTTGCCAAGATGCCCCCAGTGATGACCACAGTCCCGGCTGTCATCCGCCCACTTCTCCATCAACAGCCTGCAACAGATGCCACAGGCCTCAGCACTGTGAATGCCTCCGTAACAGCCGCTATTCTACTCCGCAAGAGCAGCTGGAGGGGAAAAGGAAACACCCCAGAACGTGGACACCACAGACCAGAGATCAGCCCCCAAGTCCTGCTCCATCTCTTTCTCTCAGTTTCCCCATTTGCAAAAAGGTGAATGCTAACAGCCTGACACTGAAGTTTATTTTAATTTTTATGTGTATGGGGTTTTGCCAGCATGCATGTCTGTACACTGTATGCTTGCTCACAGATGCCCCAAGAAGGCTTTAGATCCTCTGGGACTTGAGTTACAGACACCTGTGAGCTGCCATGTGGGGGCTGGGAATTGAATTGGGGTCCTTTGGAAGAGCTGCTGGTGCTCTTTTTTTGTTGTTTGTTTGGAGATTTTTTTGTTTGGTTTGGTTTGGTTTGGTTTGGATTTTTCCAGGACAGTGTTTCTCTGCTTAGCCATCCATGACTGTCCTGGAACTCTGTAGACTAGGACAACCTAGAAATCACAGAGATCCACCTGTCTCTACCTCCAGAGTGCTGGAATTAAAATGTTCGCCACCACCACCTGGCCTAACTGCTGGTGCTCTTAACCACAGAGCTCTCTCTCCAGCCCTGACCTGAAACTCTCTCTCTCTCTCTCTCTCTCTCTCTCTCTCTCTCTCTCTCTCTCTCTCTCTCCCCCCCCCCCGTGTGTGTGTGTGTGTGTGTGTGTGTGTGTGTGTGTGTGTGTGTGTGTGTGTGTCTAGGCATAATGTCTGGATACATTTTGTACATGCGAATGTGGATGGAGGTCACAGGTCAACATCCGTATCAGGTGGTGTCTTCCTCCATCTATTTCCACCTTACTTTTGGAGATAGATCCCTCACTGAGCCTGAAGTTCACAGACTGGCCAGGGTGGCTGGCCAATGAGTTCTTGTCTCTGATTCCCCAGTGCTGGGATTACTGATGAGTGACACCACATCAGGCTTTTCCATGAGTGCTAGGGAGTGGAACTCAGGCAAGCACTTTGCTGACTGAGCCATCTCCTTAGTCCAAAAATAAAGCTTTCTTGAGCATGTCTTTTAGCATTAGGTATGATACTCTCCCTTCCAGACTAGCTTGACACTCTGTACCCAAAGCAGAGCACAGTGACACATACCTGTGACCACAGCAGGGAGATGGAGGCAGGAGAATCAGGAGTTCAAAATCATCTCCAGCACCATAGCAAGTATGAGGTCAGCCAGGAATACCTGAGACCCTGTCTCAAAAACAAGCAAACAAACAAATAAATGAATAAATAAAAAGTGCCAAACCTAGTTCAGGCAAATGCTGGCTTTAGAACTTGCCTCTCTGGCTCTTTGCCTATTTTCACACATTCACACATTTTCTTCTGTAGTGTAATTTCTAATATATCGAACTACTTAACATGGCCAACCCCTTTTACATATTTAGTGGTGGTAAGAGACACAGCACATAAATTTACCATCTTTTCTGTTTCTGTGTAGCTGCTCTGTCTATAACTCCAGTTCCAGGGGGTCTGTCACCTTTGTACCAATGCACATAAAAAATAAAGTTAAATATATAAAAAATTATAACGCCTATTTATTTGGGTGCATGTAAAATGTGGAGATCAGAGAAAAACCTGCGGGAGTCAGCTCTCTCCCACCATGTGTATCCCAGAGATGGAACTCGGGCTGACAGACTTGGCCATCCACTAAACCTAGACAGTCTCTGGTTTGTGTGGAGATGGGTGAGGGGTTCGGAGAGTTGTTTGATTTTATTTTGTTTTGATAGGTTCTGCCATTGGCTTAGTATTTGCCAAGTAGTTGAAATGGCTGGCCAGCCTACCCCAGGGGTCCACTTCTCTCCACCTCCCCAGTGCTGGGATTACAAATGTGCATAACACACTTCTGACTTTTTAAAATACAGGGTACAGGGGATAAAACTGAAATTCTTGTGTTTGAGCAGCAAATACCTCACTGACTGAGCCACTTCTGCAGTTCTGTCTTCACTGCTGTTAAGTGTCCAGTTCAATACCAAATAAAATTTTCTTTCTAGAACTTTTACATCTCATGAGACTGAAAATAAACAATTTCTTTTTATTTAGGAAATTTATATTTAGAAAAATATAGGGAAGCGGTAGTGAGCCCTCCATGTTCCAGAACCGACCTCAATAACTCTTTCAGAATAAATTCTTAAGAAGACAGATTTCTGTGGCCCTGACAGCATGAGCTCTTCATCACAAGGAGCTCGAAGCCTGCGCCCAGTGTGCTGCTTTCAGGACTCAGCCCAGTGGAGCCTATGCTGATTAATAGCCCTGCCCCCAGGACACAGTCTCCTTAGTCTTCCCTTGTCTTTTGCAAGGTGGCCATTCCAATCATGGCCAGTGCCAGTTGAAGCAAGACTTAACAGCTTTTCTATGACCCTTCTGTCTTCCAGGGCCCTTCCCTGAGCAGCCCCAGGACCTGGGCAAGCCCATCCCTTCCTCAATCCATAAGACTTTCTGGTTTTGTGAGTCATGGGGGAGATGACATGGGGGAATAACTGGAGTATTTTACAGGAAAGCCAGCATGTCCCAGTCTACACATGGACACTTCTGTACAGATGACAAAGGGGGACTCAGAAAAGCCTCCACTCTGCTTGGCCTCCCCATCCCCTGAGATGCCATCCTTACAGTGGGTCTGCACACGTCAGGACCCACTCATGTTAGACTTTTGCATTCCAGAATGCCTCAGCTCTCATGTCCTTCTCTTGCCTCCCTGCCATGTGGTTAGAAAAGAAATGGAGTCACTCATCTCACAGAATTTTCTATGTATTAGAATAGGCGTGTTTCTTCATGTGGCAGTTAACAGGCCCTTCAGGGCCACTTGGAACTCTAAGCTGGCCACCTGATGCATCACCCACCTTCAAGGCCTGGAGTCTGTGCCCCTCCTTGTGATGTTGCAATGACAGTGGTTCAGTCCAGTTCTTCCATCATGGAATTTCCCTCCTGACTGCCACCTGTCTGTTCTAGCAACATCATAGCAAAGGCAAAACAGCGATTTTTCTGAAGTTTAATTTCTCTCACATTATTTACTCAGGTGCTTCCAAATAAAGTTACAAGAGCCCGCTGAGTTGGTGACCACAAAGCCTCGTATGAAGATGGAAGGCATCCTTCCATCACCTTCTAGAGGAGGCCTGTCCCCCCTGAGGCTCACTGTAACACTTCTCACTGACTTGTTTCCATCTACTGCAGTCATTATCCTGCAGTCAACGTTCACACTGTACAGTGGCGCTGCGTGCTCGGAGGCCTCTCCATGGCTGCAGTGGCCATGCCATCCTGGTGACCTCATGAGCCCTTGGTGGAGTTTTACAGGAGGTACTCACCATCTCGATGTTCACAGCAATCAGAGCATGGCCATCTTTTATAGTGAACTAACTCATTCATTAATTTGAGTGCCTGCCTCATTCCCTGGAGACAGCGTTGCTCATTATTGGCCAGGCTGGGGACCAGGACATAGTGATCCTCCTGGCTCCAACTCCCTACCCCCAGGGCTACAGGTGCAGGGCTATGCCCCCAGCATTTTACATAGGTGCTGGGGTTCCAAATTCAGATCCTCATGGGTACACAGCTCTCACCCACTGAACCATCTCCCCAGCCAACACTTTTTACCTTTTTATTTTCTTTTTTGAGACACAGTCTCATGTAGACCAAGCTAGCCTCAAACCTCCAGGCTCATGTAAACCAAGCTAGCCTCCGACCTCCAGGCCTCCTGTCCCTGCTTTCCAAGAGCTGAGACTGCAAGCAGGCACCACCCGCCAACATGCTTTACATTTTTGGAATTGGAAACCCAAAACATGTGTTCCTATTGATATTTACACTTAAACTTTGGGATTCTGTTTTTTTGTTTGGGTTTTCATTCATTAAAATTTGATTTTTTACTTCTCTTTTAATATCCTGCATTTACTTGCTTTTCTCTTTGTATCTGTAGCAATTTTGAAATGACAATGTCAGTGTCCCCACTGAAGCCTTCTGGAAGCTCCTCGTTTGCCTCTGTGCTTGCTCCCATGAGGATGGTGTTGAATGAAAGGACTTTCAGGGTCACCACAACAACTCCACATCCAGATTCGTTTTTTCCTCATTTGTTTCAAATATAAAAGTTATTAAAATTTTCTTTTCAATTATACAAAGTGCTTGGGTCTACAGATCACAACATAAATCCAGGAGCATTTGGAGGCCTTCCTTTCCCTTCCTTCCTTCCTTCCTTCCTTCCTTCCTTCCTTCCTTCCTTCCTTCCATCCTCCCTCCCTCCCTCCTTCCCTCTCGTCTTCCCTCCCTCCTTTCCATCTTTCCTATGCTGTGTCCTGTGCTCTGTCTGAGCTCTGCATTTCTCCTTCCAAGGTCTCCTCTTAAGCACACACACAGGAACACTTTCCCCTTCTCAAAGAAAGAAGGTGCTGCTAAGTCATTCTGTTCCTTCCTTTGCTTCACGTGGGCGTCTGGCCCTGTGCTACAAGGTCAGTCTTAGGGAGCCCTCTGGATCCACTGTGGCACTTGGTTGGCCTCTCACACTCAGGTCATGCTCCTTTACACAGAGGAAACTCAGATCACCCAGCTGGACCCTACAGACACCATTGTCCACTTTTTGTTGTTGCAGAAACATGCAAAGGTTTCTAAATTTCTGCTAAACCTGGCCAGAGACTTGCTGGTATTTGGGCTGATTAATCCTCTTCCAGGAGTATATGAGAGTAACTGGAAGACTGGTCTAGGTGGGGAGGGTGTGTATGAGGTGTTCTCACATATTGGAAGCTGGACTTGGGAGGGTCAGATGGCCTAGGGCGGTGTAGCAGGGACCTGGGTACAGACGGAGAAGACATGGACATGTACTTCCAGGGAGAATCTTGCTCAGGACATGCTGTGAGCCAGAGGCAAGGCTGGGACTAGAATTTAGACCCCAGAAGACAGACTGACAGACAGATGACAGACAGGTCCAGACAGACCCAGAGCAACAAGGCAAGAGACACAGACAGACAAAGGGACAACTCCAACCAAATACAGGCAAGTCCAGACAGTCCCAAAGTGTGAGACAATGGGGTGCAGACATGCTGGAGACACAGACGGAGAAGGAGCCCTAGGGACCCTACACATTCCTGGGCATGCTGCCTGGCAGCTCTAGCCCCCTCAGCCTTTCAGGAGGCTGGGGCCAGCTGGCTAGCTGGCCTTGCTAGGGCTATAGGCCTGCAGAGCCAGAGCTGGGAGCAAGTGTGCAGTAGGGGTGGCTGGAGGACTGTCCAGTGACATGGCCTGATTCTCACAGTAGGGTGATCCTGAACTGTGGTCACTGTGGCCACTAGACTCGACTTTCCTGCTCTCATCCTTCTGTTGGGGTACAAGGAACATTGATTTTTCGGGGATCACTGAAGAGATTCCAGAAAGCCCTCCTTAGTGGTCAGAGGATCTGGGAAGGCTGGGGCAGGTACTGGAACCCTGACACCGTAGGAAGAAGACTGAGGGCATCCACCTGGGAAGTATACCAAACCAAACAATGTCCTAAATAAGGCGAGACTGGTCTGCACGTGTCGGCCTAGCACACAGTGGTATCTTATGGTTGAAAGCCATGACAGCAGGGACATGTCATGATTGCATATAAGTGGAAAGAGGACTAGATACCAGTGTCTCCAAAGCACAGAGACTCTCTTCGTCCCTATCATCTCGCCTGTTTGTCAGACAGACCCTTCTCTCTGAAATGGCAAGGGCCCCCATGGCTGTCTACTTGTGATGATATACTAACCATAGCCCAGAGAGGGGAAAGTGGCCTGTTTATACCAGTCCCAGAAAGTTTATACCAGTCTCAGGGTCAGGTTAGAGCCAGATCTACAGATGTGCTCAGAAATGTGTAGGGTCTCTGGGGCTCCCTCCATCTACCCCAGGGCAGGAATGTGTCCTCTGCTCCCCTACACATGACTGCTGAGCTTTAAACCCCCTCTGCACGAATGCTCTGAATTCTATGGCACCCATATGGGAACATGAACTGCAGCAGATAGTTTGGGGTACAGCCCAGCCTTACCCTTGCTCTCTTTTCTGGGCTCTGCCTCTGAGTCAAGAGGCTGGTGGCTGAATTTCTACTCTTCTTTCTTGTCCTTGGATTACAGCAGAGATATAAATGGGCTTGAGGTAAACACACACCCTAGCCTGGATGGACAGTTTCTCTCCTGGGAAACGGGATTAGGAGATTGATCCCTGCTGATCAATGGCCTGTGTGAAGATACAAGTGGCAAGGGCTGTTGTCATTTTCAGCCAAATGTGTGGAGAGTCAGAAGGAGCTGCAGAGGAGGGAGAAATAGACACAGATGTGGAGACATCCTGACTGAGTCCCTGGGACCCTCTGAGCTTTTAAAGATGCCACTTTAAGTGGGTTTCTGCTGTTCATACCCAAGACAGATGACCACAGATAGCCCCATGGGCCACCATACTGGTGGGAACTTGTTACACTCTGAGAGGCCAAGTAGGAGGCAAGTGGACAGCAAGATGGACTTTTGTGCTCTGAAAGTAAAGATTCAAGGTCCTGCTATGACCCACCCCATCACTGGGGCTCACATACAGGCTCACTGACAGCCCCAGGGACTAGGGCTGGGTTCTAGTGGCAGTGTATGTCCCAGTCTAGGGTGCCCCAATGGATCTGGCTCTGCCCTCAGCTCCCCTCAAGGCTGGAGCTGAGAAGGGGAGAGAGCTCATAAGAGGCATGACAGGGCTGCGGAGCCTCCTCAGGACAGGGAAAGGAGTGCTCCATGAAATGGACTCACATAGAACCTGAGGACCAGGGGCTGGAGAGATGGCTCAGAGGTTAAGAGTGCCGATTGCTCTTCCAAAGGTCCTGAGTTCAATTCCCAGCAACCAGATGGTGGCTCACAACCATCCATTATGAGATCTGGTGTCCTCTTCTGGTGTGCAGGTATACACAGAAGCAGAATGTTGTATACACAATAAATAATTTTTTTTTTAAAAAAAGAACCTGAGTACCAGCCTAGCTCTTTCCCAGTCAGTCACTGGACAGGTTCCAGATGCCTCTGGGATTTTTGTTGTTGTTTGTTTTCATGTTTCAGTTTCCTACCTTGGAAGGTTAGAGGAACCCTAAGGATTCTGTGAGGGGGCAGGATGATGTCATACTATAGGCATGAGTCCTTTCTTGGTTCAGTTCTCCGAAGAATCTGGCCACACTCACCATAGAGCCTCTCCCAGGTCTGAGAGACACATCCCTCACTTGGCCCTCAGGGCCCAGGCTGCTTTTTTGCTGCTCCTTGGGGCCTGCATCCTCTCCAGCGGCAGGCAGCCTGGCAGCATGATGGGAAGGATGCCAGCTTAGGCCAGGTGCCCAGGGCTGTCAGCAGCCACTGCTCCAACACCCAGGCCATCCAGCTGGAGCATCTCAGCATCGCTTTGCTGATACACACACCCACAACGGGTGCCAGCATAGGGCCAGTCCAGCATAGACACACAGGCCACTGGCAGCTCTGCTCACATCCAGCCTGACATCATCTGTAGTTAACTACCAACAGTCTCAAGGGTGACCTGGCCTCCCTCAGCTCTTCCACCTGCTTTCCCTCTGGGATACCCCTTTTCCATATTTCCAAAGCCATCAAAGCACAACATATGTTTGCTTAATCCAGAAAGCCTTCCTGAATTTCTCCCTCATGTACCACATATTTGAAAAACACCAGTGCTAACAGGAACCATGTCGCATGAAAGGAACCATGGGCCAGAGGCCATGACCTTCCACCTCACCCCACTGCTCTTGAGTTCTTCCCTACACTTCTCTTCAAGGGCTAGGACTTTTCCACAGCTACAGCCTCTGCCCCTACCTCAGATCAGAGGCCTCCTCCTGGGCCTCAGCTCCCTCATCTGAAATGCTGATTCGGTACAGTTTATCCAAAGGCTTCCATCCACAGTTTTGTTTTAACCACCCTGCAAGGGGTCTTGGTGATTCAGGTGTGCAACCCAATGTGAAGGCCATGAATGTAAGAAGAGCCCGGCCCTGAGCCATGGACTCAGGGAAGGGTTTTCCGATTCACTTGTCCTTGCCTGAGGAAGGCTTCCCAACAGGTTCTGAGAAAAGCAAACCTGAGTAACTAAGACCACAAGAAAGCTGTAGGACCCAGGAAGGGAGCTAGTCTGTACCCACTGAGAGGAGGAGCCCAGGGAGCTTCTACGTTGGTCCTTGAGCGATGCAGAGGATGGAAAAAGCTGGAAGGGCCCAGGACAGCCCAGTCAAAGACTGAAGCAGTGACACCTGACAGAGATCACCCTACAGTCTGTCTGCAACCCCAAGGCGATTCTGCAATCTTCTCATGCCAGCCAATGAAATTTGGCAAGGCTCTTGCTGAACTGTTAATTGCCCCCCTGGGACCATAAACAGGTTTACAGCCTTATAAACACATGCTCCCTATCCCCATTCCTGATTTCTTCTAGGACAGAGTGTGAGATGGAGGCACTCTGTGGACCCTCCACCCATTCTTGGAATCTGAGCGAGTGTGTTTGGGGGGCAGGGCGGGAGCAGTTCTGGTGAGTGACAGTGTGTTTCCCATAACCCATGTCTAGGCAGCCAGCCTGGAGAATAGCCATGTTACAAGCTCCCGTTGTCTCCAGTGTAGAGGCCCAAGCGTCGGGGGCGGGGACAAGGCAGGAAACACCTGGCAGCAGAACCAGACGCCTCCACCTGCCTCCTCCCGTGAGCTCCCTCCTCTGGCAGGAGCCCCCCACGTAGCTGCCATCTGGACTGTGCATCCTGTGTTTAACCCACTCCTTTCTCTGCTCCCCTCACTTTGTCTTCCTAGCCTTAGAAGACTTTTGCACCTCACTTTAGTCCCTGCCAGTGTCCCAGAGGGTACAGGGCACATAGGAAGGCTCTGTGAAGGCCAGTGTTCTTTCAACACTGCAGGGCACCAGGATTGAGGACCTGGCAAACATGGCTGCCCCAGGCCACAGTAGGGCAGCATGGGATCCTGAAACTTGCTGGTTTAATGAGGGTCTCTTCCAACCCTGTGAGTGTACTACTGCTCACTTCCAGATGGAGAAACTGAGGCCGGAATAGAGAGGGTTGGCTCTGTCTGGGAATCCAGGCTGGCTGTCTCACAGCCTCTTTTCCTTGCCAGAGTCTGGGCAAGGGCTTATGGGGACTCGGAATCCTTTTCCTCCCCCAAACACATCTGTCTGGTTACAAGTATTGCTGCTACCTGGAAGCCCAAGGGCCCTGCGGTCCTGAGCGGTCCTGAGCGAGCAGAGAGCGGCCTGCAGGGTTCCTGTCTAGACCTCCTCTGCATTTGTTCCCAATTTCACGCTCCGCAGGCTCCCAGATTCCTGTGTTCGTTCAATAATAAATAGATGGGAAAGTGTTCAGCAGCTCTGTGTGGCTGGGTCGGTCTCAGAGACACTAACCAGAGCCCACCACAAGGGGAGGGCTGACAGGAGGCGGCTGGCTGGAGAGCATGCCAGCCGTGTTGGAATGTGTCCCCTGGCACTGCTGAGCACTAGTAGTGCTCCTTAAACACCTAGGAAGATTCCCAGAGTCTCATAATTTGTAGAGGACCCCAGAAAATGCCCATAACAAGGGGATTAATAAGCCTAGGCCCAGGGTTGGTTAGGGAACTGTTGGCACAGGAAACATGGGGATGTCCAGAGCTTGCCTGATTGGTGGCCTGCAGTTCCTAAAGGTCCCTCAGAAGGAGCATAACAATGCATACATTCTACCAGCCATCTCCAGGATATCATAGGTGGAAGATCTTCTCAGACCCCAGCTGAATGGCTCAGAGTAAGCCCAGACCACTGAGCCTGGCCATGTGTGGCAGGCTGAGCTCATTTCACCCTACGTGGATAATCTTCCCTGGTGGCAATGTGAACCAGTCAGCAGATGCACCCCAGGGCTCCACACATCTCTGCAGAGATGACCTGACCCACATTCTGTAGGAATACACCCACCAGAAGGGTGAGACCACCCACCAAACAAGCAGAGGTGCCAACAAACAATGGACTCTGACGTTGTACCTGGAGGAGCTTTCCTGGGGCTCTAAGCCTTGTGGAGTCCACTCTGGAAGGCCACATACTAACCAGCTCTAGCTGATCCAAACCCAAACAGCCACACAGACAGAGGAGTCCCAGGGCAAAAGCCCTGTTCCCTGACCACATGGGTGTGGCTCAGAGCTGGGCAGGAAAGCCTCGTGGGAGGTGAAGACAGGAGCAGAGAAGAAAGCATGCATCTCCAGGATATGCTCTCACCCTGGAGAAGAAACCTAGGCTGAGGGGGAATTAGAGAACAGGAGGGAGCTGAGCTTTCCCACTTTTTAAGATCCTTTCCCAGCTGCATTGCCTCAAACCCGATGGGAAAATCCTCCATTCTGCCTGAACCCCAGAGAACCCACTCCCCATGCCAGAGCCACAGTAAAGGACCCAAGCTTGGGTACACAGAGAAAGCTGGTTGGGTAGGAAATGATGTTACTGGCTGAGGGCTGCAGTTGGCTTCTTGGGTGGGTGGGTACTGGCTCTGTGAGCATGGCTGTAGCCTGCTGGGCCCAGTTTTGGTGGGTTTGTTCCAGGAGCCAGCAGATTTTTATTTTTAACCCTCAGCCTCTGCCTGATCCATGACTCAGTTTCCTATACTGGGGCCTTTGTGTCCTTCTCTTGGGTCTCTGTGAGATAGAGATGGAGAGAACAAGGTGGAGTAGGGAAGGGGAGAGCAAGAGGGATGGTGAGGGCTGGTTAGATGACTCAGCAGGTAAAGTGCTTGCTATGAGAGCAGGAGGAGCAGAATTTGGTTCCCATTTCTCATGTAGAAGCCTGTATGGTGCGGTGGTTCGGTCTGTAGTCCCAATGCTGGGGAGGGAGATGGCCAGATAGTCTAGTGGTACCATTGAACTGGAGATTCAGTGAGAGACAGTGTCTCAAGAAATAAGATGGAAAATTGTAGACAAAGACACTTGATGTGAATGTCTGGCCTCCACAGGTGTGCACACGCACATGCACACACATACACACACACACACACACACACACACACACACACACACACACACACACACAGCCCACACATGTGAGTGCATAAAAACAAAGGAAAGTGAGAGACAGGACTTCGAAGAGAACCTTGAGTCTATCCCCATCTGATCCCCCATTGTACACAATCAGGAGAAAAGCAAGAAGTACCTCCTGTTTAAAAGTGAACACTGGCCAGACGGTGGTGGCGCACACCTTTGATCCCAGCATTCAGGAGGCAGAGGCAGAGGCAGAGGCAGAGGCAGAGGCAGAGGCAGAGGCAGAGGCAGAGGCAGAGGCAGAGGCAGAGGCAGAGGCAGAGGCAGAGGCAGGCGGATCTCTGTGAGTTTGAGACCAGCCTGGTCTACAAGAGCTAGTTCCAGGACAGCCTCCAAGGCCACAGAGAAACCCTGTCTCGAAACACTCCCCCCACCCACCCTGCAAAAAGAAGTGAACACTGTTGGCCCAGGGGCAGTGCAAAGTGACTTAGGAGGGTAGAGTCTTCCCCACTGAAGACTGAGCTTTGCTTCAGTGGGGGGTGAACTGCTTCCAGCTGGGAGTAGGAGGAAATGCAGGTGTGAACATGGCAAGGGACATTGTCTTAGTTAGGGTTTCTATGACTGTGAAGAGACACCATGACCATGGCAACTCTCAAAAAAGAAAACATTTAACTGGGGCTGGCTTACAGTCCATCGGTTTAGTCCATTGTCATCACAGCAGGAAGCATGGTGAAATGGAGACATACATGGAGCTGGGGAAGGAGCTGAGAGTCTTACTTCTGGATCTGCAGGCAGCAGGGAAAGAATGAGATACACCAGGCCTGGCTTGAGTGTCTGAGACCTCAAAGCCCACCCACAGTGACATACCTCCTCTAACAAGGCCACACGTACTCCAAAAAGTCCATACCAGTCTCTAGGAGCCTATGGAGCCATTTTCATTCAAACAACCACAGACAGGCTTCCTGGAAGCTGAGCTCAGCTGCTGCTCAGAGGTCCCCCCTCCCACCTCCCAGGGCTCTGAAATGACCACACACCTGTCCAGAGCTTGCAGACAGCTGGCTTCCATCTCGGTAGCCAGCCCTTCAACTGCCAACCTTACCGATTCTAACCAAGTCAAGATAGCCACTCTTCAACAGGAGGATGCTCAGAAATATCCCAGGCATGAGAATGATCACCCAACCTGGGCTCTAACTTGGCTATGGTGTTGCTTGACTGGACTTCCCAAACCCCAACATCCGGACTCACTCAAACACCGTGGCTGTTTTCCCAGTTCCTCTTTGTAACAGTAAGCACACACCCCATAGTTGGTTTCCACACCAGGAGAAGTGTGATACCCTCCACAAACCTCCTTTAGTCCCTAGGGCACCCAGGCAGGGCTGTTATTAGCTTATTCTATATACAGGAAGTAGCATGGCTCAGCATTTGGAAAGAAAAGCACACACAGTCACACAGGAGAGATACGGGTGAGAGAGGGTAAGCATGCTACTGAGAGTTGATGTCGTCACTTGTTCCCAGGTCCATCTGCCTGCAAGTGTGAGGACATGGGTTTACCCCTCATGTCCAACCCCACCTCAGGAAAGACAAACAGAACTGGCTTCCCACTTGTTGGCAGTCCTCCGGCCACAAGGGGGCAGTACTGTAGCATACAGCGGGGACTGCATCAGTATGCAATTGTGTGGGCTGGGTTGGTGGGGGAAAACACCACAGGGTCCTGAGTGTGGCAGTGGTACATAGTGTGAGAGGGAGCAGGGCCTAAGTTCTGTGGCCTGGGCCCTCCCCTGCCTGTTCCCAGTGTCAAGAGAGCTGCTCTTCCATCGGAGGTCTTCCTGGGGATGCAGTTTCTTTCTCTTAAAAAGAACAGGATGCAGAGGTCCTGTTTCAAATCCTTTTTGCTACTGTTGGTTTTCTGATTTTGTTTCTTGTTTGTTTTTCATTTTTTAATTGCAACTGCCTCTCCCAAGAGCTCAGCAAAACTCTTGGTTCAGGGCCTGCACAGAGTGGGGAGGGTGCCAGGCCTGGATGTCTGGAACCGTTAGCACCCATTTATTAAACATGCACCATGGGCCAGCACTCTGTTAACCCTCACAGTGTGTTATACAGGGCTGGGACATCTTCACAAAGAGAAAAGCAAAGGAGGGTGCGAGCACGGCCAGGCCCATGCCCAGGTGTCTCATATTCAAGTCCCATTTTCAGTAAAGCCTTCCCCAGCCTGTAGAGAGGCCCTGAGACCCCCATGGATGCACCCCAAGGGTTCAATGATGTGAGGCCTGCAGGACTGGTGAAGGGCCTGGTTCCTGGTCCTTGGTTCCTGTATATGATGGCTGTGGAAAGGGAGGGTATCAACTTGGTGGGCAGAGGAGGTTGGGGCAGTTGAGTGCAAGCTTGGTGGGCACCATCCTGTTAGTCTTCTCCTGCCCTAGCCTGAGATGGGTAGATGAGTGATGGACCAGGTCCACAGTCCCCTTTCGGCTTGCTTGACCTCTGGTTCAGACCCAGGTGGGCATTTGGACCAGATGCACCCACTCACATTGCATTTACTGAGCCTCTGGCTGGCTGGCCAACTCTGCCTGGCAGTCCTGGGGATGCAAGAAAACCCCCAAGCCCCAGCTGGCAGCATGGTTCAGAACTCTGACCCCAGCCAGGAATTCTAGGCTGTGCCGGAGACCCCTCTGTGAATGGCCTTGAGTACGGAGTGACGGACAAAGCATGTGTGGAACAGGGATGAGGGAATCACTGGACACTGCCCCCCACCTTTTGGGAAATAACTGTGCCAGGACCCTGAGAGGGGCTGACTCTGGGACTCATCACTCTGCTCCAACATGTAGGCTCCCCTATCATCCATGCAAAGCCCTGAAAAGGGTATTAGGCCAAGACTGGGACATTCTGGGCTGTTATCAAAGGCCCAGCACCCCCCCCCCCCGCCTCTCACCCTCTTCAGGCTACCCTGCAGCACTGCATTAGCTGCTGCCACGCCCCTGCCAAGGGGTGGCACTGTGAGGTCATCAGTCTTTTAAGAAGAGGTTTAGCTACACCTTGGCTTTGGCCCCCGCATGGATGGAAAGCTTCACAACCACTTAGCACTGAGGTTCACTGTGTGCCAGGAAAAAGCCTAGGTCCTAGGCAACTTGGGGGCAGTAACTGAATAGGACACATTCAATGCTCCCTTCATCCTGTCCTTTCCCTAGCTTGTTACCTGCTGGGGACACTGTCAGCCAGTCCCCAACCATGGTCTGTCTTACCTCCCCCCAGGGCTCTGTATCGGGTGGCTGACTCTATCTTTGTGGCTTCTGAGTGGGGCCCAGGCACAGTTTGCCAGCTCTGAGGGTGCTGATGCAAACAGCTCAGGGCACACTCTCAGAACCCTGTGCTAAAGAAAGACCGAAGGCAAGTCCAGTCTAAGAATGCCCCCAGAATGCAGGCCTTACTTCTTGGGTCCCAGTTCTGACCCTCCCAGGCCTGGCTGGCTGCCTCTGCTTCAGGACAGAACAGCGCTGGACATGCAGGGGGCTAGCTTCCTCTGATCTGAAAGGCCCTCCCATGTCTCTCCTCATAGTTCTGCTCTATGTCTGGCCTCCAGGGGTACCAGCTTCAGTGTTTTCAGGCTAGAGTCCCTAATGCCTCAGGCTCCACAAGGGGCTACGACATGGCCTCACCTGAGATGCAGGCCCTGACAGACAGCAGGTACTCTAGAAATGCCTGTGTGTGGTGAAGCAGAGCCACTAGAGGCCGAGTATGTGGTTGGGGTGGTGGTGTGCCATCATCTCCTGGTGGGCCAAAGATGACCTGCAGCTTCTGCTCCTCTTGCCTTCACCCCTTAAGCACTGGGATTACAGATGTGAACTACCACACCTGGTTTATGCATCACTGATGACTGAACCCCAGGGCTTCCCGAAAAGCAGGGAAAGTGTTCTATCAAGCTCCTATCTCTGAGACTTTGGACAGTACTGAATGTGGGAGCCTCAGGGTGGAGCCCTCTCCCAGGTTGCCTGAGGAAAAGCCTCGCTTTGGGGTACCCAGTGGATGAATTCATGGCTCTGGTGAAGGCCTCGTACCAGAAGTGGGAGGGAAGAAGGAGGACTAAGCAGAGCTGCTTCGGGTCCTCTCTAGCTGTGTGCCTGTGGGAAACCCTGCTGACCAAGTTTATTTGCCTTTTACACTGGCCTGGCGACAGTTTTAGCCTTCCCAGTGCAAAGGAGGATGCCCTTGACAACTCATTAAAACTTCACCACCACCTCGGAACTGGAGTTGGTGACCTCATCTTACAGGACAAGGAACCAGTTCCCAAAGCAACGTCACTTGCCAAGGGTGCACAGCCAGGAAGAAGCACAGTCATGGCTGAGCTGGTTCTGGGTGTCTGTCTACAGCCAGGGTTGGGGCTAGAGTGAGCCTGTATCTGAGGCTAGAGCTGGGATTAGTGCTGGATCTGGGTGGTGGCTGTGGCTGTGGTGGTGACGAGAACTGTTAGAGCCTTTACTCGGGGCTGAGGCTCGAGCAGGACTGGGTTGTTTGGTCCCCAGTCCCAGATGTGCCTCTGCCTCAGGCATTTCCCAGGATTTCTCTAGACAAAGAATCAACCATTGAGTGTGAGCACAGGTCTCTGGTTTGATACTGGGTCCAATCCTAGCTGGGGACGGGGAGGTCAGTGCAAAGACTGGGTGACAACAGACAGAAATGGAATGAGAGCTGAGTCCATTCAGGTAAGTCAGGAGTCATTAGTAGGTCAGGAGGGCTTCCAGCCAGGCCAGGGGACAGATAGGAGTATTGTCACAGCAGGCAGCCCAGCTGGGAAGCAACCCTGTCCCTTCTGCCTTGCACAAAACCACACCTGTGTGGTGTGCACCAGGCCTGGGCATTAGCCACGCCTACCACCTCCCGCCTCACGGGGCCTTGTGCTCCAGGCCTGTGAGTGCCTTTCTCTTCACAGTTCTGAGGAGCCTGACATCGTGTCTACCTGGATGTCAGAAAGACCCGAATAGAAACTTAGACATTCCTCCTGTCACGGCATTCTTGTGTCCCGGTACCTCACCTCATTTTATTTACTGTGGCAGGATCTAACCGTGCAGCCCAGGCTGGCCTAGAACTTTCTGTTTTGCCCAAGATGGCCTCAAACTCAGGATCCTGTTGTTTCACCTTCCAAGTGCTGGGGTGACAGGGATGTGCCGCCACTGGCTCTGTCCCTCGTTTTAGGACAGAGTGATTACACTACTCTCTAAATCAAACATTTTTTAAAGATTTTATTTATTTGTTATGTATACAACATTCTGCTTCCATGTATATCTGCACACCAGAAGAGGGCACCAGATCTCATTACAGATGGTAGTGAGCCACCATGTGGTTGCTGGGAATTGAACTCAGGACCTCTGGAAGAACAGCCGGTGCTCTTAACCTCTGAGCCATCTCTCCAGCCCCTACACTACTCTCTAGATAGCCCCTCATGCCAACTGTGTGATGAGCACTGGATTGTGTTAGACCTCTGGTGATGAGCAGGGACACAGCCCTGTCTGTTGAGCCCCCAGGAGCTGGGCTGTGAGGCAAGGTGGACACATCCCTAGCTCAGGCCTCATGTGCAACCATGGGCTAGCAGTGTTGTGACCTTGGTGGTACCCACTGACTTTCCCTCTCTATTTCCTCTGCAAAGTCTGAATTCTAGACAGGCCTGACTTGGTCACATTCACTCCTCTGACCGAGCACAGGAGTTGAATCAAAAGAACAAAAGCTGCAGTAGGAAGGGTGTTCAGCATTGGGGTTCTGCAGGGTTGTGAGTAGGGCTGTTCTGCTCTCTGTGCATAAGAACGGCCTGGACAGGCTGCAGGTCAGTTTCCAGGACAGCTCCGTTGGTTTTCTCTACAGCATATCTTCTCTTGTTGTGTCTCTGAGCACACAACTGCACGTTCTAGGCCCAAATATCTGTGTTCCTAGGCTCTCCATGGTTGCCTACCCTTCCCATCTCCAGCCTTTGCTCTGCTTGGAGCCTCAGTATCCTCCAGGACTCCTTGAATTCATCTAGGTAGGAGCTTATTTCCCAGCTTGCCAACCACAACCCTTGTAATTTGTTTTCTTGTCTTGAAGACTTCACTGGTCAGCCCTGAATTCCCTTCTCATCCAAAACCATTATTCATGCAGTTCCTTGAGCAAGGCTTCCCTGAATCCCACCCTCACTCCCTCCTCTATACCCCAGTAGTGCTCCCTGTCCAAACCACATACTGGACATATAACACCTACCCACAATTCAGATGAGATCAGGTACTTTCAGGGTGTGAAGGCCATAGACATGTACATACAATTTGGCAGCAAGTACTCTCTGAGTTCTAGCACATCCTGGGCCTGGATCCATGTCTCCACCCTGTGCTGGATAGTTTTATGTCAACTTGACACAAGTGAGAGTTATCTGAAAGGAGGGGACTTCAGTTGAGGAAATGTTTCCATAAGATCCAGCTGTAGGGCATCTTTTTACAGACTGATGAGAGAGGGCCCAGTCCATGGTGGGTGGTGTTATTCGTGGGCTGGTGGCCCTGGGTTCTACGAGACAGCAAGTTGAGCAAGCCATGAGGTGTAAGCCAGTAAGCAGCACCCCTCTATGGCCTCTGCATCAGCTCCTGCCTCTGGGTTCCTGCCCTGCTTGAGTTCCTGTCCTGGTTTGATGGACTACCACGTAGAAGTGTAAGCCAAACAAACCCTCCCCTCCCTAACTTGCTTTTTGGTTCCAGTGTTTCAACACAGCAATCGTAACCCTGACTAAGACACCAGTCTCCCAGGCAATGTGAACATATATTAACACTAGGGAGTGGAGGGTGCTAGGGAAAGACAGCTAGGAAAGGGTAAGCAGGACGCTAAGCCCGGAAGATGAACTTGGGAGGGGATGATGAGGGATAGAGCACAGCACAAAGGACATGTCAGTTACAAAGGCTCAGAGGCCGGCAGCACCACGCCTAATGGATCCAACCACTAGAAAAGTTCAGTCTGGAGCTGGAGACAGAGCTCCACCTTGTAAGCATGAGAACTGAATTTGATTCCTAGCACACAAGTAGAATCTGCTCAATGGAAGAGGCATCTGCCTTTAATTCCAGTGATTGGGAAGTGGAGAGAGAAGGATTCCTGGGGCTTTCAGGCCAGTCAGTGAGTTCCAGGTTCAGTGAGAGACCCTATCTCAAGAAAAAAAGAATAGAAAGAAAGAAAGAAAGAAAGAAAGAAAGAAAGAAAGAAAGAAAGAAAGAAAAGAAAAGAAAAATCCCCATTACATAGAAAGGCATCATAATTCCTGGAACACTGGAAAGTTCTGGGGGGTTTGGGCTTAAAGCTGCTCTAGTCTTGCCTCACAGAACTTAGAAGCAAGACTTTGAAGGGTCAAATTGCTTCCTAATGGCTTGGCTGCACCCCACAGCAGCACTACAGTGAAGTGTGTGTGTGTGTGTGTGTGCGTGTGTGTGTGTGTGTGTGTGTGTGTGTGTGTGTGTGCGCATGTGCCTTCAAGCTCACATTCATGCATGTAACAAGGTGTGCATTTGAGGGTCAAAGGACAACTTACAGAATCAGCTCTCTATTTCCATCATGTGGGTCCCAGAGACTGAACTCAGGCCACCAGACTTGCCATGGAGCACATTCACTCACTAAGCCATCTTGCTGGCACAAGAACACATTAAAATACACAAATACCTAAGCTCGGGACAAGGTAAAAAATCCACATGTGGCACCCAGGAAATAATCACCCAGTGTCGGAAAAGCAAACAACCCGAAGTGAAAGAAAATTCAGTCAGGGACACTAACCAGAGAGAGGTAGGTCAGGTGACAGAGTCGGGAGACGCAAGTGTGTCCTTGAGATCGAAACACTGGCGAAAACCCAGGGATAATCAGAGTTAAAAGAAACAGAAGAAAGTTCCATAGGTGAATAAGTAACAATGTCAAAAAAGACAAATGTACAACAGCTCTGATTCACATGTGTTAGACACAAAAGGAAAGGCTGGGGTGCCCACTGATGGCCATAAAAACACGGGGATAGAACACAAATAAATAAACAATAAACAGCTTCCTGAGATGTGGAAAACTGCAAGCGACCCAACATCTGGGTGATGAACCCCCAGGAAAATGATCAGAAGGTAGGCTGGATATTTTCCAGACTGGGGGGCCAGCAACATGGCTCATGGGGTACAGGCACTTGCTGCACAACTTCCAGAACCTATTCAAAGTTGGAAAAACAGTACTAATCTTACAAAGTTGTTCTCTGACCTGTACACACACACACACACACACACACACACACACACACACACACACACACACAAACACACACACACACACACACAATCAGGATAACAATGATAATCCTTTAGATTTCCAGTACCCAATAAACAGCAAACAGGAGAGCCTTAAAGGAAACAACAACCAGGCACATTGCTGCATTATCCAGAGAGAGAACAGAACAAAAAGTCAGGATACTTGGGGAATGGAGACAAGAATGACAGCAGACTTTGGGCTAGTGACAGTGGCAGATAGGAGACAATGGAATGGCAGTGGCAATCATTTACACACACACACACACACACACACACACACACACACACACACACACACACACACTACCACCACCACCACCAACAACAACCTGGAACTTTCTATATAGAAAAGAACTGAATCCTCTCCAAAATGAATTGTAAATCTGTGGTGACTTTAGAACTGCCCCTGCCTGCCAAGCTACAAGGTCCCAGAGTACAGGGCCAAAGTGAAGGCAGCCCCTTGAGGGATGTATCAGTTTGGACCTGACCCTAGCAGATTTTTGCTTTCACTTTAGTGGCCCAATCTGGGCAAAGGGCACTATCCATGTGAACTAGCCTAGGACTTCCTGTGAGGACTTCAGCCCTCACAAAACCCATCCTCCCAGGGTGGTGGTATGCACTCTGCTCACATGGGAGCTGATGGTATCCATGTACTTGGGGGAGTCCCAGGCTGAAAGCAGTGTCTCTGAACACCCTCACAAAAGCTGAGGGGTGGGGAGCAAAGTGTTCTGGGCACAGTGATCTGAACAAGCCTTTGTCCTTAAGCCTCACCTGTCACTATGAATGCAGATGAAAGTCTGTCAGGAAAAATACATTTTAGTTGTTCATAAGGCTGCTTGTAGTTTCCATGGCTACAGAGGAACCTCAGGTGTTGAGACAAGAAGGTGGGGCTCTCCTTAGTCCTGCACATGGCCCTGTCACTTCTACGCTGGAGGAAAATCTGTTGTTCTTAATGCTCCAATGTTTAGACTGGGCTCTCAGGTCAGAGAGTCCCAGTTTGGTTTATTTCACAGGTGGGAAACTGGGAACAGGCACCCACATCACTGCAAATAGCAGAGGGGTAGCATGAACCCCGGGTCCTTTCAGAACCACACCTCAGGCTGAACAGCTTAGACAGAGGTGCCCTGACATCTCTGCCCAGCAGAGCCTGGTCCCATGAACAGCAGGGCTGCTGTCCACCGGTGACAGGCCCTTCCCTCCCTTGCACTTGCACTCCCTTGTCTGCCCAGGTTCATGCTTTATATCTTGGCTGGGCCCATCCTCTCCTCCATTCTGGCCCTGAGGGCCTCACCTGCACAAAGTCCTCACCGTCTCTCTGCTTCCACCTCTGTCCCATCTTCCCAGAACCACCCCGGGCCTCACCGCTGTGTCAGCTTCCTCCTCTGGTCTCAACTCAGATTGGCCCTCTGGGGAGCCCTCTTAACCAATAACAATCCATCTTCTGGGCATCTTCCCAGGACAGGGCACATGTACTGTGTGTAATGGCCTGAGATGCCACTCGAGCTTGTCAGAATCTCTGTGCCCAGTGACAACAGTCAGGGTAGATCTCCATATCTGCCTAAATGTCTTCTCCTTCCCCTTGTTCTGACACATCCAGGCTCTGCTGTGAGGGACATGTCTTACCCTCCTTCCTCTCCACCTCACATCCCTTATACCCCCTTCTTCCCCGTGACCGTGACCACAGACTTCCTCTCTGTCCTCATGTGAACACACCATCAGACTGGAGTTGCCTTGAGCCAGCAGGGGTGAGGGGACTTCTCACTCCTTTACCTAGTCTCCCTCTCCCCAGCATCTGTTCAGGGCCAAGTGTCTGCCAAGCTCGAGAAAGCAATGCTAGCATTAACTGCATGGGCATTTACAGAGTGGCCACTTTGTGCCAGTCACTGTCTTTCCCCCCAGCCATCAGTTTTACCAGCTCAGACCACCATACTCATTCTCTCTGCTCTGATTAGAGGAAGGTGAGGGAAAGGGGCCTATTCCTGTTTCTCCCCCATCACTTCTCCAGATTAGTGGAACGGGGCCAGACCAGACACCAGGTGCCAGCCATGAGCTTTCATCTCTATAAGACCTGCTCATGATATCAGATCAGGAGGGTTTGAGTCCAGCCACTCCTAGGAACTATCTAAAAACACAGACCCAGTAATCTTCCTCCCTCCCCTACAATGGACCTTGTACTACAATGAGTGGCAGAGTCTTACCTTGGTGACCTGGGCCTTGGTCGTATGACTTAACCAATGAAGCAGGGCAAAAGGGACCACATCCCATTTCTAGGCAAAGTCTTGAAGAAGTATGCATTCCTGGGATCCAGAAAGTATATGCTTAGAAACTGGAGCTATGGAGTAACTCTGATGGCCTAGACTGAACACCTAAAATAAGTGGGACCGCCCCAGCTACCTATAAGCCAGTAAGCAAGAAGAGCTTTGCTTGCTGTTCTGTTCCTCAGACAGCTTGTTACACAGTCACTATGCCAATAACTGACTGATACATACATGAGGAGCTATCAGCCTTGCTACTCAGGCTGAGACATAACAAGTGCTAAGTACCATAAAGCAAGGGTAACTAAGAGAATGCCCAGTGGCTCTTTGTTACCCAAAAGGTAGATATGATGAAGTTTTTCCTAGGAGTTGGAGGTCAGAGAACATGAGGGTGCCATGTTGCCAAAACAGTCAAGTGAAAGCAGCCCTCCAAGAGGCATAGAATCTACCAGAAGCCTGTGTCATATGCCTGCAGAATGGGAGCTAGACAGTTTCTCCAGAGCAAGGTGTTCTTTCCTGCCCCATGGCTGCAGAGGGAACAAGGTGAGACTGGGTATGTCTCTGGGTATATGCTTGTGTGCACATGTGTATCTGTGTGTGTGTGTGTGTGTGTGTGTGTGTGTGTGTGTGTGTGTGTGTTGTAGTTCTGGAGGTAGAACTCAGAGCCTCTTACATGTTAAATAAGCTCTCTACTACTGTGCCTATGTGTTGAATGTATATGAATGCCTCTGTGCATCTATTAAATGCATGTGCCTGTTGTGTAAGTTTATGTGTATTTTGTGTTTCTGCATGTGTCTCCCTATAGTGGGAAATTACCAATACAGAGTCAGGTAGAAATATAAGGGTATTTAATAGGGAAAAGCCTTACTTACAGAGCGACCTAGCAGAAGTCTCTGTCAATTCTAGAGTTTATATATTATCCTTCTGTGGTCTTTGATAGAGTTGAAGACAGATAGTTATGGTTATAGTTTTCTTCAGTTATTATAAAAGATAAGTTATCCTTCTTCTATTTAGACAGAAAAGAGGAGATGATGGGGGAAGTACTTCTGTGTATGTTTATCTTATTGATTGTTGAATAAAATACTGTTTGGCCAATGCGACAGCAAGTTAGACGGGACTAGAAGTCAAAGAGGAGTCTGGGAAATGTAGTAGAGAAGTGCTGATCCAGGCAGGAAGTGACATAGCAAGGAGACTCATATTTAAGCGAAGGAGAAACAGGAAGGGCCCCCTTTTCCCGTTCGCCTCTTCCAGCGGCAGGATGTGAGCCACCGGCAAGAAGGAATGCCAATAAGGTGTCCGATAAGATAAGTCTTATAAAATATATAGATTTATGATAATTGAGACTGAGAATCCTAGACATTGGCCAAGCAGCATTGTACCTAATACAAGTTTCTGTGTATTCATTTGGGCCCTAACTCGGGCAGGTGGCTGGCGTAAAGCGCACACGTGGTGGTGGGGCTCAGGCAGCATTTGGTGGAAAGATTTATCGTAACATCTCCCTATGTACATTTCAGTGTGTGTCTTCTGTGTGTGTGCATGTGTGTTTTTGTATGTGTGTCTGTATTGTTCCCCATGTTTATATCTCTGTGTATCTGCTAGGTGCATGCCATGTGTATGCATAGGTATATTTGTGCGTGTCTCTGTGTGTGTCCGTGTGTGTCCGTGTGTGTGTGTGTGTGTGTGTGTGTGTGTGTGTGTGTACATGTGTCTCTGTATATCAGCTGTGTGGATGTCTGTCATGTGTGCATGTATGTGTTTAAGTGAGTCCCCTTATGAATGTCTGTGTATGCATATGTGTTTCTGCTGTGTCCCATGTGTATGTCTCTCCGTGTGCCAGCTGTGTTTTTTATTGTTGTTGTTGTTGTTGTTGTATTTGTGTGTCTACTGTGTGCATGGCATGTATGCGCATATGTCCCCATATGCATATCTGTGTGTACCTGTGTGTTTGTGTGTGTATCTGTCTTTGCCCCTGTTGTTCATGTCTATGTGTGCATGTTTGTCTCTGCATGTGCCCACTGTATGTATGAATCTCTACATGTATCCGTGTGTGTGTGTGTGTGTGTGTGTGTGTGTGTGTGTGTGTGTGTGTTGTATTGCTGACACACAGGCAGAATATAGGAACAGAGTGGGGTCTGGGGTCCCAGCTATCCCACAGCTGCTCGGCAGTGAGGGAAAGGCTTCAAGACTTCTAACACCAAGCTGAATCCCTGCCTTTTTCCTCCTGGCAGCATTCCAAGTTCTCTTAGAAGTGGACATATGAGGCCTCACCTGCATACACACCCTTTGGGGAAAGCACCAGAGTCCTGTGCTGTCTGCTCACCATGCATCCTCAGCCTCACTGGCTCCTTCATCTCCTCACTTAGCTGATTGGCATGGTAATCCATTCAGAGCAGCCCTGAACAGCAAGGCTCAGCAAGGCTCAACACAGACCTGCCTGGAGCATTTCCATTTTATGAAGTGGGGCTCAGCCAGACGTGGTGACATACATCTACAGTATCACTACTCAGGAGCCAGAAGTTAGAGGACTACCTTGAGTTTGGGGACGGCCCAGGATACCCAGTGAGCTCTTGTCTCAAAACAAAACAAACAGCAACACACACACACACACACACACACACACACACACACACACACACACACACACATCACACTAAGGCAAACAAACCTATAAACAAAACAGGATTTGGGGATTTTCAAGCGAGCAAACGCATGCTCAATATACCCGCCTTGCAGATTAATAATTAAATAATCTTTACAATTCTTCATGGTCATGAAGTGACAGGGTTGACCCCAGGGTCTGATGGGGTGAGGCTCCCCCCTTGAGTCACCCTCTGTCACTGGCAGCTCTGTGGCAGGAGACCTGAAATGAACCAATAGTCCCTAGGGATATAGGCAAGCAACTGTATGTTTTTCTGTCCTAATCAGGAGGCCATTCAGGGCTACATACAAGCCATTGCATCTTTTGGAAGATGGGATTGACCCTCATTCCACATGGAACTACTCATAACAGGGCCCATGTGTCCCAGGCACTCTACCAGCTGTTGGGGTGGGGGGGTATAATGAGCAGCACCTGGCCTCAATCACTTGCAGCCTGGAAATGCAGAAAAGACCAGAAGGGAACAGACCTGACACTGACAGGCAGAGGGGAGCAGAAGGAAGACCCTCAGGGGAAGGGTCTTGGAGAGTTCCAGAAATGGCACAGAAGCCAGCATGCAGGGCACAGCAGAGCACAAGCAGAAGTTGAGATGGTGAATTCATTCTGTGAAGGGCTCCGTGGGCTGCAGCAGGGTGTTTGAGTTTCTCAGCCACACATGGCATGAGAACTGGTCAGCAGCCTCTCTCCTTGATCCAAGCCCAGAGACTCCAGAATCTACTGTCATATTCTACCACGCTCCTGAGGGGGCTGGAGATCATCCATACTTGTCTTTATATGCCAGGGAACTGGAGCAAAAAGGGTTAGTGATCAGGACGCTCTCACCAGCAGGTCTGAGGTGGCTGCCAAGAGTACGGCTGATGGCAGACCCTTCTCATCCCATGCTTCTCCACTCTTCTCTCTAATTCTCTCCTCATCCTATCTCCTGATCAGTGGAGTGGGGGGCTCCCAGGGAAAAAGCAAGACACAGACACAGTGGGAATACGAACAACCATGAGAACAATTTCCCAAGACACTGTGCCGTGAAGCAAGCAGCCTTCTGCAATGGCATTTTGTTTTGTAATTAGAGGGCATCTCGTGTGGGAAGCCTCAATGAAGGTAAAAATCACAGACGGCTGTACTCTTTAATTCTGTGAGTTGGTTTATAAGGAGCTTCCCACGTAATGAGTGTTTTAACCAAACAAACGCCAGACACAGGTAAACACCAAGAGTCCTTATGTCATCCACGTGGGCAAAGGCTCAAGAATTCTAGAGAAAGAGACACAGACCGCCCCGCACATCCCTACTCCACCTCCTTTCAAAGGAGATGTGGAGTCTTGGGGTAAACCAGCCTGACTTGTGGGGCTCTGGAATGGGCTCAGAGAAGCCCACGTAGGTGTCTGACTATAAACTAGAAAAGTGAACATCTTTATTTTGCCTTAGGGAAGTACCTGAATGTTCCCAGTGAGACTGTGTATGCCAACTCTGAGTGGAGGGATTTGGAAAACACAATATAAATATTACATTTCAAATATTGTAAGGTGAGCCCCAGACACATGCATGCTGCTACGATGAGTTAATGGTATTCCCAGTGTCCTCCTCATTGCCTCCCAGAGCTCTGTAGCCTTGCTCTCTGAGCCTCCTGCTGCTCCTGGCACACAGAGCAAACAATCACTAAATTGGGGGGCATTGGCAGCATGTTGGGTGGTCCAGCAGCCAGTGAACTGACTGGGCAGGGACATGGGGGAGCCTGCAATAGAAGGTCCTTTGGCCAGGGCCAAGAAGGAGAGGTTGGCTAAACCAGCCTTAGGAACCAAACCACATGAGGCACCTGGGACTAGCCCTGTCTGATGCTTTCTTTCCCTCAAAGAAAAATCAGGGGCATTTCTAGAGCCTGCTGATTGTCAGCTAGCGTCTCCAGATGGCCTCCCTTGCCTCCAGTGATGGTGGCAGTGTCTGGCCTGTGTGCAGTACCTGCTCCCTTGACTATATACCTACCCAATGGGGGCTCAGCTCTGACTAATCCAGAATGCCTTCCCTGACTGCTCCAGCCTGAGATGCTTTCCATAGAATCTGGAGAACTTGCCTCTAGGCCTCATGCTGCCATCCACACAGAACCTTCCCACACTGCAGTTTAATCCTATTCACAAGCCTCCTCCCACTCTACCCTCCCCCGGCCAGCCACTAGGGCCTTCCACTCATGGCTTCCACCCCAGTCAACTCCATAAGAGAGAGAACCAGTGGATGGCACACAGGCCTGTTGCCAAACCAACTAGGTAAATCTGAGTCAACAGCCATGCCCTGCAAATCAGACTGGGACTAGGGCTTTGTGACAGAAGATGAAGCCCTGACACCCGTCCCCAACATGGGGGCAGGAGTTATGTCAAAGGACAAGGGAGGAACACTCATGAACAGGGACACTGAGGTCCAGGTGGCTGCAGAGGAGCATGTAGACCACAGCCAAGGAGTTGGGGGCTTTTAGTTTGTACACAGTAAGCCAAAAAAAGCTGTACTGATTTTCCTTTTGCAGCAAACACACATTTCTTTTAATAAAAATATTTGAATATATTATAAAAATGAATATATATTAGGTAAGCACACACAAGGCATAGCACAAAAGAGACAAAAACCACCCATAATTGCTTTGTGCAAGCAGAGACTATTCCTGTTATGGTGGCTGGCAGGGGAGTTTCCTAACCCAGGGAGAGGGAGTCAGGGAACCCAGGTCCAGAGATGTTGGTTGATGGTTCTTAGGCCAGAGATCAAATGCCATAAGCAAGTAACTGCAAAAGACAGAGGCTGTTAGCCACCTGGATGTGGGCCCAGCCAGTGGGCAGAGCAACCTGGGAATGCCCAAGGATCAACTTTGCCACTGTGTAGCCGGCAGGAAGCCTGGAGCTGGCTGTAAGAGCTGAGCCACAGGTGGTGATGGCTTTGCTCATTGTGGGCTTTGCAGGTTTGACAAGGGCATTCCTTGTCCACTCTGAGGCCATCTCGGGTTTGGCCAGAAACAGAGTATGATGGACGTTTCCCAGAAGTGTGCAGACTCTTCTAGGAAGCTGGACCCTCATACAAGGTGAATAAAGATCCCAGGGACCAAGGGGTAAAGTAACCTCACTAGGGACACACACTTTAGACATAAACAGTGTTTTGGTGGTTCCTAAGGTCGTGCCACCCTGCCATCCATAGTAGCCATGGGAAGTGGCTGTAGCCCTAGGAACCTGGCTTGTTCCCGAACCACTGCTCAGGTTGCTATCCAATCCTCTCCTGCTTCTCAGACAGCTGTGCAGCTCTCCTCCCAACCAACTCACTACAGGAGAAGCAGTTTTAGAATAATGAGCGTGTGTGTGTGTGTGTGTGTGTGTGTGTGTGTGTGTGTGTGTGTGTGTGTGTGCCGGAGGACAACATTTGGTGTCATTCCTTGAGCTCTGTCCACATTGATTTTTGAGACAGGGTCTTTTATTAGCAAGGAACTTTTCTGAATAGGCTAGGGTGGTCAGCAAACTCCTGGGATCTGCCTGTCTCCACCTCCCAAGTTCTGGGATTACAAGCACGCACCCCCATAGCTGGCTTTTCTGGCTCCCTCTCATGGGTCCTAGAGATTAAACTCATGCCTTCCTGCTTACAAGGCAAGCACGTTACCAACTGAGCCATCTCCTCAGCCCTACTACTGGAGGAGTTGGACACAAGCACAGGTGACTGGCTCAGTCTGGCTCAAGCCTTTCCCACAGACGCCCTTCTGGGTGGGAGGACCCGGAAGATGGGTAGTAGCATCCCACTGGGGTGGGATATGCAATCAGGTGTTGCTATCTTGGTGCTAAAGAGAAAGCCCTACTCTAGGCGCACAGGGCTGCCTCCTCATCACTCTCACTGCTCATCCCAGACTTTAGTGTAGGCAAGTCTGGGTGATGTTTCTCCAACTCTGGGCAATATTCCCCACTACTCCAACCTACCCCAGCACCCCATGTGGCTGGCACCTGCTCAGTACTTGCCGTCCTTGTCCAGATGGACATGGTGACCTCTTCTGAGTCCCCTTGCCTCTTGCCTTTCCTCTCCAGTCAGGCTCTATACTGCAGCCACAGTGTTAAGGCCAGGCCTGACCATTGTCCACCAAGGTTTAGACTTCTGCCTAAGGTCCACTCATAGCTTACATATAGCTTACAGAGCATAGCTTACAGCCCAGATCTGACCCCCAGCCCATCTCCACCCTCCTTCTTTATAGGACTCCTGAAAATTAGGGACAGAGACCCTGTGTAAATATCTTAGAAGTGTAAATCAGGAATCCACATGCCAGGCTCTGCACTTCCCATGAGTTAAAGGTTCTGGCCACAACCTCCCTGTGCCTTGGGATAGCAGGGCTCATCCCTTCTCAGGCCTTTCAGGGGAGTTCCCAGCAAGGGAGACAAGGCAGAGGATTTGGGCAGGAGTAGCTTCAACACTTTAAGCCTCTTCCATGAACCCAGTTCCTGGGGGAATGGAAAGCTTTGGGAGGAGAGAAGGAGAGGAGCTGGCAGGCACTATGACTCCAGCCTGGATGAATCCCCTCTGGAGCAGACCCAGAGGAGCCAAGACTGCAGGGGAGTCACAGCAAGGACAGCAATGAGGTAGGCAGGAAAGCCCCTTCCTGTTCCACCACATCCTCACCATGCTTCAGGTGTCACCAAATACCCACAGAAGGCAGAAGTGTCCTATGTTTGTAGATAAGGATGCTGCATGAATTGCCCAAGACCTGGGCCTTGCATCCACATCCCCACCATACAAATTACCATTTTCCTGCCACCTAGGTCAGGGCTTGAAAAGGAACAGGGCAGTGGTGGTAGGGTGGGAGCAGATTGGAAAGTCTGGGCAGTCTGCCACTCTGCCTTTCCCCCCAGTCCCTAGGGGCGAACTTAGAGTCCAATAGAACTGACTGTGAGGTGACACATTTCTGCTTGAGCACTATCATCATTCCTCATTGGATTGCTAGATCTGCAGGAACAGGTTTCCAGGCAGTGAAACCTCACTCGGAACCAGCGCCAGGCTTCGGCACGTAGATCCAGCCCAAAAGTGCAAAACCTTGGCGACATGGGGAGAGGATGGGATGGGCAGGAATGGAGAGGGCTGAGAGGAACCCCAGGGGATATGAGACCATTGAATCCATCCGAGGTCTATAAAGGAACAGGGACTGGCCCAAGGTCACCCAGGAAGATGGGCAGAGCTAGGCAAAGCTTGACTCCTCCATCTATACACTCTCTGGAAGCTCTTTGTCCATGCTATCTGTCTGTGCTGGCACGGTAGAGGTCTGGGGCTCTGGAGACCTCTCTCACTTTCGGGAGTGGTGAAAGTGAAGACAGAAGTCACAGCATATCTTGGGCTCCCATATCTCATGGCATTAGCTTGTCCCAGAGAGCCAGCAATGTTCTCTAGCTCCCCACCCCCAACAGGTATTCCAGATACCCAGTTTGGGAGCTGTGCCTCCTCCTAAACCCTACACCCTCCAGGCTTTACAAGTGGGTCAACACCAACCAGCCCTACAGGAGCTCAGGTGATGGGGACTAAGACCCCCAACACAAGACCCCTCTATCTGTCTCCTCTATGGCATGAGGCAAATGTACCACAAATGACTACCAAAGAGTAGTAGAGGGAGAGAGGGAAGGGGGATGTGAGCCCCTGGCCTCAGGAATGGAAAGAACTCAAAGCCACACGAAGTTGAGTGCACTCAGCAAGCCTGTAGCCCATGTGTCCATGGAGAGTTTCATCCACCTTCAACTGGCCAGAGGTGTCAAGTCTGGAGAGTCTTGGCATGAAGACTACTTCTTATTCTATCTCAAGAAGGGGAAGGTGGGACAATGGGCCTGTGCGCTTTTCTGCAGCCATAAACTTCTATGAGGTGGACACTGTCCCTGGAAACCTGCCAAGAATCTGCTCAGTATAGGATGGAGGGACCACAGGGAGCAGCCAAACCGTGAACTCTAGCTTCCCCAAGAAGGGACAAGGGAACATGAAGGAGCCTGTAGAAAGGTCTGTAGACTTGTCACCCGGTTTCTTGCCCCAGAGTCATATCAGCAGAGCCACGTGCACGCATGTGACCCTGGCCTGAGGAGAGAGAGCAGGGTATTGAGTAAGGTGAGAGAGTGGAGCCATGAGGATGGATGTGAACCCGCTTTTGGAGATTTGTTGTTTGGGGCATGTCATTTCCTGCTTGAAAAACACACCTGCCTTCCTTCTGCGCCCCTCCTGTCCTTACTATTGAAGATGAGGTTTCCAGCAACATGGGAAGAGGTGACATAGGCTCCATCACCTGTTAACTGTGTCCTTGGACAAGAAGCCAAACTTCTCTAAGCCTCAGTTTCCTCATCTGTCAAAAGGGGTCCCCAGCTCCTTCACACAGGGGCTGGACAGAACGGGTGTCAGCAGTAGCCCAGGTCAAGCATGCAACACCAACCTGGTGGGAAGCAGATCTCACCACAGGAAACCAAACATCTCAGTTCCAGGCAGCAAAGGATGAATGGAGCCCGGTTTTCCAGTCACCTCGGGCAAACTTTCTCTACCCATGCCCCTTCCCCCAGGCAGGCCACCTTTGGAGGGAAATAAAGCCTCTTTTCTGCCAATGGGTTCCTCTGCCTCTTGGCTAAGACCATACTGCCCATCTCAGGGCACTTGGAGGGTGGGTCGCAGTGGAATGGGTTATGCTGTACAGGCGCCTGTATAGGTCAGGGCACCTCATGCAAAGTGGCCAGGGCAGGCTGCAGTGGGTACTCTAGTTAAGGTGGGTGCAGAGCACGGGCTTCCCAGTCTGCGTCACCTGCTCTCACACCATGACCTGCGCACCCGCTCGGCCCTTACCTTGAACCATGGGAACCACGCTGCCCCGGCTGGCGGAGGACTTGGACACACGTGACAGGGCGGGCGTCCCTCTGTCCCGGGCACAGCGAGTAGCGGCAAATGCAGCCCAGGCCACTGCCAGTGGCGTCTGCTGGGGCCAGACTGGCAAGGAGAGCGCCCAAAGGCTCTTGGAGGCCCCAGAGAAGGCAAGTACGTGGCCAGACGAGAGCCCCTGCCAGCTGCGCGCTGCGGCCGCGGCTCTGGACGCCCAGCTGCCTCCTAGAGAGCTGCACGCGCGACTCCAGCCCAGTCCCGGGCGCAGGGCGCGCGCTAGAGGGGAGGGCGCGCGCGCTAGCCTGCTGGGGAATGCGCGCTGCGGGCCCCGCGCGCGCCCTCGGCCACGGCTGCGGGGGAGCAGCCGAGGAGCTGTCCCTGGTGCTGACGCTCACCCGCGGTCCCCCGCGGAGGCACCCAAATGCTAGGTCTGGGGGCCCACACCTCTGTGAGAGCCCTGCGGGGTTCTCTCTGATCTCCACCAGTCTGTTTCTGTCTCCCTGATGTTTGGTCTCGGTGGCAATGGGATTTGCCTGGCTGTGGACAGCACAACCTTGGAGCAGATCCCTGGTCCTTGTTTCTGGGGTGACTGACAGCAGGGCCTTTAAAGCTGATCTGAAAATGAAAGGCAAAGATGTTCACAGGCATAGCATACCCTAAGTGCTTGTTAAATGCTCACCTTTGCCCTTACTTGTTTCCATTCTCTGGGGCAGTCTCGTGTAGCACTGGAGGGCAGTGCATATTCTCTGTACTGGGTTGGTTGGTGACTGGGGCCTGTGGCTGACTCAGGTTTCCAGACATTGGGGAGGAAGCAAATCTTTGCTACCTTGCGCCAAAGTGCAGCATTAGGCCAACGGTTAGAAGATGTGGCGTGGCACATTTGCGTTGAACATAAAGAACATTCTGACTTTTCCTCTTGAGAAATATGGCCCTAAGACAAACCTGATCCCTGAAGATGTTCAAGAGGGGACTGTGGCTGCAAACGCAACCTGAGGGGAGTATATATTGAATGAGGCTTTGAGTTAGAACACACAATACTCTAAGAAACCTTCCTGGATCTCTGGGAGTGCCCTATGAATGCTTGATTGTGCTGAGATTGTCCCAGTGCTCTGTAATAGGCGCTGTCCTGGTGGGAAGGTCATAAATCGGCCCATCCTGAGGGGCCAGTGAGCTGGTGGAGTCTCCTTCCCCTTTGCACACCAGCTGGGCATAGAAGAACCAGCAACTCGTTCCAAGACATGCCACAGGGCCAAGGAAGCAGGTGCTTCAGCCAGACATCTGCAGACACTCCCACACACACCAACTTCCCTGCTGGGCCCTTCCTAAGGGTCCTCACTGAGTTCCCCAGTGATACTCAGATACTTGGTGTTTGAGAGTTTCCTTATAACACACTGGGAACATCCTTCATCCCACTTAACTACCAGGAAGAGCTGGCCCCTGCCTTTAAGTATCTCCACCCCTTGCAAGATGGGTAATTAATTGTCACCTGCCTCATTTCTCCAGGGACTGGTGGCTCTGTTTGATTCATTAATTAACTGTACTCAGAGCCTGCTTTCAGCAGGCACTTATCTCACAGTAAATACCACTCGTAATGTGCCGTAATGTGCGTGGTGCATTCCAGATGCAATGCTAAACACTTGCGTACATTGTTTCACTTAGCCTTCTCAGCGATGGCCCAGGAGATCCAACCAGAACCTGCTTTGCAGGTGAGAAGGAAAGGCAGAGTCCTTGGCGGCAGACCAGAGCTGGGGCTCCTCAGCCACTTTGTGGATCTCCCACACTCGATAGCATTCCCACTCAGAGACAGGACAATGGGCTCCATAGAGATGATTCTGTATAAGGGGAGGGCAGAGAACCCTGGAGAGTGCCAAGAAGAAAGCACAGACCAACCAGCCAAATCAACTCCTACAGCTGTTTTCACTGTCTCAATGAACACTTCGTGGCTTTTGGTGATTGTCTCAGATGCTTAGATGCTGTTACATGTGTGCCAAGAATTTCAAAAGGAGCCTCACCATCGAACCCTGCCTTTGCCCACCAGTTCACCCACACTTCCACTTCTTCACACGTCTACGTCCACCCCAGTGAGTGTGGGAGCCGAGGTCTGAGCAGCCAAGCACCCAGAAAGTGGTTTGGCTCTCTGGCTCTACTTTTTCCTGTGTGGAGCAGAGGTGCATTCCCAGTACTTGTGATAGTGTGACTTTACGTAAAAGGTACCCATTTCATTTAAACCGTGACTGGCTTCAATGACTCACAGCATATACAGTCGACACTGTGTGTGTGTGTGTGTGTGTGTGTGTGTGTGTGTGTGTGTGTGTGTATGTGTGTGTGTGTACATGTGTGTGCTAGTGTGCTCTTGCATGTAGAGGTCAGAGGTCAACAATGGCTGTCTTCCTCTATCACTCTCCTTATTTTTTTGAGACACAGTCTCTCATTGAATCAGGAATTTACCCTTTCAGCTAGAATGGCTGGCCTGTGAGTACGCAGGATCTTCCCATCTCTGCTTTCCCCTGAAGCTGGGTTACAGACATACACGCTGCCACACCCAGGTTTTAGTGGGAAGCAACACTCAGTTCCTCATGCTTGCACAAGTGCCATTATCTGCAGAGCCACCCCTGCAGCCTTTGCTACCTTCACTTCGGAATGTTAACAGAGGGGTGAAATGACTCTCCCAAAGTCACACAACCAACGGAGAAATGCACACAGTAGATTCCATTTGGATTATGGCATAATGGTCATCACTCAACTTGTTTTTTGTGTATGAAAGCATGCCTTGATTTTATTTTAAACTCATTTCTAAAATTACAAAAGGGAGGAATACGGAGGAGCCCCTGAGCTGACTTCATAGAAACAAGGTACCATTGAGTTTCCTGAAACAGCAAGTTCTGGAACAACAACAAAAAAGAAGTCTAACCCTGTTCAGTTCTTCAGACTGGGCAGCAGCAGCTATGGCGCAGGAGGGTGGGAGCCATCCCAATACGGCAGGCTTTCCAGTTGCGTGGCAACTTCTGTCCTGTCCTAGGCATCTTTCCACAACGTACAGTTTAGTGGATGTAACCCAAACCCAACAGATGGTGGAGGTGTTGAAAACTGTCCAACACACAGCAACATGTGGGGCAGTTTGCAAGGCTTGCTTTCCAGTCTGGGCAAATGGGACTTTAGTAAGAGCAGCCTCTTATGCTATGGAAATAGAATCTTCAAGTGGGCTCACAGATGAGCAACTTCGGGGCTGAGGGCAGGGACACCAAACATTTCTCTCTAGTGCTCTGCAAATATCCAAGCTCAGGATGCACTCTCTGACGGGGTGTGGGAGAAAAATTACTAGTGCCTATAGGAGACTATGAGCACACAGCCATACTTATCTACCTCCAGTCACTGGGGGTTAATATCTTCAATATGACAGAGTCCAGAGTCACCAAAGAGACAAACTGCTATGTGTGACTGTGAAAGAGTTTATAGATTGGGTTAACTGTGATTGGAAAACATACTCTGAGTATGAGAATACCATCTCTGGGTGGGATCCTGGGTTGAATAAAAGGGAGAAATGAGCTGAGCACAGGCATTCACCCTTCTCTACTTCCTGGACATAGATGCAGTGTCACCCGCTGGCTGGTGCTTCTGCCACCATGCTTTCTCCACCATTATGGGATGCACCATCAAACTGGACGGGCCCACATAAGCACTCCCATCTGTGTGTGGCTTTTGGTTTTTGTCACAGCAGCAAACAAGAGAAAAAAGTGATTAAAGCAGTCACCTACATGTAGTACAGTGAGCACTGGACCTCCGGCTCGAAGGGCGTGTGCCGGCTTCTGCCCATGACTGGGAGTCTCATTCTGCAGAATGAGAAAGGAGCTCCTGCCAGGACCTGCAGAGCCAGGGCCAGAAACAATTTCCAAGGCTTTTTCAGGGAACCCTTAGAAGGAGGGAATTTGAGACTCCAGAAATATCATAGCCAAGGTTGATGGGGATCCTTTCTGTCCTGGATATCTGGGAGATTTTGGGAAGGGTGGTGCTGGCTTGCTGGCAAGGATAAAATTTCTATTGTTGAGCATCACCTTGCTCTTAGGCTGCAGTCACGAGGTGCTCAGAAGTTGATTGGACATGACAGGTGGCAGAACCAGGTGTCTACCCAACTCCAAGTGATCTGCACAGGTCAAGTCCATCCAGACAATGAATTAAAATTACCAGAGACTCAGACGACTGTGATTATTTTGTTTTGTGAGGTGGAGTCACCCTCACGTCTCAGATCAAGGCCTGTTAGACTGGGCAGCTCTGAGGCACGGCCAGGAAAATTAAAGTGTTCGAGAGAGCTAGAGGGTCAGACGAGTGTGCAAGAGAATGGAGACTGAGCAGGTGGGTGCCCACAGGGGATGGAGACTGTGATGGGTGGGTGCCCACAGGGGTTTGAAGCCCACGGGGATGGGGGTGTGTCTCTTGCTGTAGTTCCCAACAGGAGCCTCATCTTTTTGGAAAGCACTTGCGGTGGCTTTTAATTACTGCCACATCCTAAAACATTTTGACAGTGAGCTCAATGTTCTCATTCTTGAAAGATCATGGAGGATGATAGATGAGGAGGTAGTGCACAGGGATCAGTCCTGAGTCTCTTGGGGTTCCTTGCGTGAGTCACAGGCTGGAAAAATCTTGATGAGGATGTGGCAGAGAAAGCCAGAATCAGGGGGTTTATAGTTCTGGGAACTTCACTGGTTCTCGGGATGTCTGACTTCAGAAAAGCCTTATCCAGAAGAGTCCTAACCAGTCCTTCATTTCCCCCAAGCAAGTAGTTCCAGCAATCTAGAGAGAGCACTCAAACTTCATTCATTCATTCATTCATTCATTCATTCATTCATTCATTCATTCATCCACCAAACATTCTGGAGAGACCAAAGTAAGAGCCTTTATATTCTGGAAGCTTAGAGCTGAGCGATGTCTCAAAGTGAGGTCCTTCACGTGGGGAAGTGTTTATTGTCAGCTGGGCATCTCTCCTATGCCTATTATATCTCTTAAATATATTGACAGTGAGAGTGAAGAACTGGTCTTTCCTTTGACAACTTCCCAGCAAGGAACCTGTGACAACAGCCAGGTCCACTGGTCTCTGAAGTCCATGATGCTGATATCTTGAGCTCAAACTGACAACCTTAGGGTATTATGACTGTTAAAAAAAAAGCTATAAAAAAAGAGAGACTGACTCTTTGAATTATGTGAACCCCAAGTTAAAGCGCTCTCCCTGTTCTCTCCTGCTTCTGTTAGTGCTGCTTGGTGAGGAGGTGACACAGAATCCCTCCTGTGATTGACACATGCAAATACGGTGATGTGACAATAGAATGACAAGGCAGACTGAAGCCCTTTTTCCAGGGAAAGATGGCATCTTCCTCTTGGGATGGAGTCTCGATGCAGATACCCTCAGGTAGCTTTGCCTGTCCAAGACCTGCCCCCCCCCACTGCACACCCAGACCCAGGTCACCTCTTGGGCACAGAGAATGAAAACTTGGACTTGTTGCTTGTTCTCCAGTCAGAGCTGATTGCCAACACCAGCCTGACATCCGCTGACACTCTGGATTGGGCTGATAGGAGGCTGCGTGTGGGGGAGGAGGAAGAAGTGGAGGAGGGGACAGCATGTGGGGGAGGAGGCAGACGGGGGGGGGGACAGTGAGATAGAGCTGGGGAGCAAAAAGAAGCATGGCATGAGAGTGGAGGCAGGAGAGAACCCCACATCCCATGACTGTCCGGGGCTATGGGATGAAAGGGTGCAGGTGTGAATTGCTAATTCCCAGTCCCCCATCCAGGTGGCCTAGGGCAGCAGGAAGGAAATCTCTGTGCCCTAAGCAGAGGTACAGGCATGATCCCTTGTAACCCATCATAAAGCCGGAGGGCAGTTGACGTATCAGCCTCCCTCTCTACCCCAGTGTCTTTGCGTCTTATCACACTCCAGTGCTTCCTGGGATGTCATCTTCAGCCTCTATCCTGGATGGCAGAGGGCCTCTTGCTTTCTGCTGGCAGCACCACCTCTGTGGCCATTGGCTGAATGAAGGGTAAACCTTCACAGGAGAAAGCATTAGCCTGAGGCTCCGTGGTGTCATGAGCACTTGTCTCCAACAAGCATGGTTGGTTCTAGATTTTAGACACCCAAACAAACAGTGGCAAGCAGCAGATCTTACCCTGGCCATTCAGAGACCACCGGCCATGGATATATTTCATGCGGGATTGTCAAGGGACAGGTGACTGACCGGGCATAAAGGTAGCATAGCAGGAAGCCTGGCAATGCTAGCTGACAGATCTACCTGGCTCCACTTGTTTGCAACTGGAGGTACAAATATGCACCGCCATGCCCAGCTCTTGTGTGGTGGTGGCTGGAGTTCAAACTCAGGTCCTCATGTTTGTCCAGCAGTCACTTTATCTACCCAGGCATCTCCCCAGGCCCCATGCTGCACTTTCTAAAGTTGCCTTTTCTGCAATTGTTGGCTTAACTCTATTTGAGCTGGATATCTGAAGGCCAGGGGTCAACTCAGACTGGCTCAAACATTCATTGAATACCTACTATGTGCATGTAGACTGTTGGGTGCTGAGAAGCAGACTGAGAAGGATGGTCTGTCTTGCTCTCGCAGGATCCCTTGTCTTCTAGGCCTGCATGCAGTCAAGGAGAGTCTACAAGTAGCTGTAGGACGAGGCCCCTCCCTCCCTGAGCCGGGCTTTAGGTGATTCAGACTTGCAGGGGGAAAGAGTGGGAGTCCAGCCCACCCCTTTCTCACTAGGGTCTCTTCAAAATAGACTAGGGTCTATTTTGGACCTCAGTTTCCCCACAAGCAGCGTGGAACTACAAACATCTTTTTTCTAGTTGGGGGTGGGATGATCCTCAGGCTTGCTGCCTCCATTGGGCTTAACCAGCACAGGTACTTTGCAGACTAAGCAAAGGAAGAGACCCATAGCAAGGGTCAGCAGGCATCCCTGCTTTCCCTTCTGGGATCTGTTACCTGCTACCAGTGATGGTCCTGAACCTTAATCCTGTGGCCTCGTGCTGAGGTGGGGAAGTGGAGCAAGAAAGGACCCAAAGCAGACAGCCTCGGTGGCTCTTATAAGAGCAGGAGGGTAGAAGACTCAAAACTGCTCAGGTTGGCCTTCTCTGCCCCTGGCTTCATCACTACCCATCTTGTGGGCTCCAAACCCCTAAGGGCAGTCCCTCCTCCACAGGGTTGAATAAGGCTTTGAATTCTTTCCCTTGGCAATGCTTTGGTTCCTAGGAGGCTTGGGGGTAGGGAGCTGTAAACAGCAAAACCCTGGAGCACCATCAGGCAGAGCCCTGGAGCACCGGCATGCAGAGCCCTGGAGCACCTGCATGAAGGTCTTAAGAACACCACCATGCAGAGCCCTGGAGCACCAACATGCAGAGCCCTGGAGCACCTGCATGCAGATCTTAGGAACACTATCATGCAGAGCCCTGGAGCTCCTGCATGCAGAGCCCTTGCATGAAGGTCTTAGGAACACCAGTGTGCAGAGCCCTGGAGCACCTGCATGCAGATCTTAGGAACACCAGTGTGCAGAGCCCTGGAGCACCTGCATGAAGGTCTTGGGAACACCAGCATACAAAACACTGGCCCAGATGTAGATTTGCTGCTTCCTCTTTCCCATCCCAGGAATATCCATAAGAAATGCTCAGCCCTAGCCTGGCCCTTCTTCCACACTGACATAGTGTCAGCACCTTCCAGAAGGGTGGGTCTGGTCCACGAGTGAGCCTCTGTCAGCACTTCCTGCTCTGGCCCTGCCCTCCCATCCAGGACAGCATCTTTCCTCACACCTACCCAGTTTCTCCTGTGTTTGCTTTTATTTTGTTGTGGTGAGAGGGTTGAGGAAGATGTGACACTGTGAAATCAACTGCACAGTAGCTTGCAGGTCCCACTGATACTGAGCTGTCTGTCTGCTGGCCTCGGGCCTCTGTAATTAGAACCCACCTGGGAATGGTCTTGAGAGTTTGGGACAAGATGGCTTACTTGGACCGAGTTTTCATTTCCCCTCAGAACCATTCACTGAGGACTCTACTCAGATTCTTTATAGGGCTCGAATTATGGATCCTTAGGAGTGAGTCCCCCAGAAAGGTGTCTGTAGATCATAAGTGAAAATGGTCACCTTTGTCCAGGTGCACTATGGGCTTCATTGAGGCTGCTGTGATGTCTGTCTCCCTGTAGGTATGACGTATGAGGGGATAAACAAGAGGTAGGGAATTCTCACAACCTCCTAGTGGGACCCCCTGTTCTTCCCCCTCTTCTAGTATGAAGCATGGTTAAAAACAGGTTAGCAGAGAAAGCTAAGGCAGGTTCCTGATGGTGGCTCTCCCCGCGCCTGAAAAGACTCTGTGAGAAGAAATAGCAGGATGCCCAGAGGTGGGGAACTAGTCAGGACCAATAGGGGAAAGGGGAAGGCCCAGGGGTGTTATAAAACACCGAAGCCAGCACCCGGCCTTGGGTTTCTCACATCCTGAATGAGTAAGTTGTCACTTTTCTTTCTTTTCTCTGCTGCCCGGCTGTCTGTCTTTCCTGGTATCTGTTCGATTGTTTGCTCATGCCAGGGAAAGAACTCAGCAGTACCCCCAAAACACAGCCATCATCTCCATTATCAGTGTCTCTGGTGGGGCCCAACTGCCTTCCTTCCCCCAGAAGTGGCAAATGACATTGTTGCTCATTTGTGCCATTTGCTGCCTGTCCCACCTCTCACTAACCTCTCATTCAGGTCTCCTGACAAGCCTAGGCTGAGCCACTGACCTCCAGAGAGAAGTCTGTCCTCCTAGCCATCCCTCCACACCTTGTTTGGACCTTGCCTGTTTGTTGCACAGCTCCTTACCTCCGTCACCTGGCAGCTAGTGAAGCTAGGGATCTTTGTCACACCTTTGCTAGCCAGGGCTCCCACTCCATCTTGATCCCAGGTGCTGTTCCTATATTCTGAATTTGAAGCCTTCCTGTTAGGGATGGGATGGTTCTTCTCAGCCTCTTCCTCCTCATTGGTCCAACAAGGCTGTGGCTGTGTGTCTGACAGTCCTTGTGGGGGTTTTATATTTATCTTTCTTTTAGAAATTCTTAAGTCACATTTGTTTATTTGTCTTGTATACATATAAGACTCATGTGTGGAGGTCAGGGACAACTCATGGAAGTTGGTTCTTTTCCTTCTGTCATGTGGTTTCCAGGATGGAACTCAGGTCAGCAGGCTTGGCAACCCTTAGCTGCTGAGTCGTCTTGCTGGCCTGGATAGTTTTCAACTCATCCAAGATCTTTAGAGCTGAATGCAAAGTAGAAATTTAACCTTTCTCCTTTGTCTGCCATGCACAGTAGCTGGCTGCATTCTTCCCTACTATACAAATAGGGGTCTGTCCTTGGACCATATGCTGTCTACTTCAGGGACGTAAGATAGATGCCATTATCTCAGCTCTGCAGGGCAGTGTCACTTAGAAGGCTGACATTCCCACATGAAAGACCTTTTATTTTTCTGTCATGTCCCCTTAGTTATCGGCTGAATGAGTTTTTATAAACCAACCTGTGAGGTTTTGTCCTCTGTGGACTTTAATTAAGATTGGGTTCAATTCTAGATTAAGTGGAAGAAATTGGCAAGGGGAACCCAAGCAGTAGAGGCTCAAAGGAGCTAGCCTGAGTTCTCCATCTCTCCCTCGTCATGTGATCTTATACAAGTTCATTGACCTGTCTGTCTGTGCCACAATCCTTCATCTCTAAAGTGGGCTAATAATATACAGATCCTTCTTGTAGGCCTGGCGCAGAAAAGCCAATAGGTTAATGCTATATTGGTACATATTGAATCATTGTCTCTTTTCAGATAAGTCATTATTGTATTTACTACTAGAAAAGGAAGAAAATGGAGTTAAGAGAGCCCTGATGCACCCTTGATTGCAAAGCACACCCATTTCAGGGATTCTCATGTGTTCTAGACTCCTCTGTGACTGTTAACTTTATAACGTGTCAATGCCAGCCCTGCACAGAGAGTGGCCATTCTTTTTATTTACATGCCTTTTATTCATCTGTAAACAAGACTTTAGAGTAGTCTTTGTGATTATTCTGAGGATTGTCGGTGACTTTTTAGGAAGGTGAAGGGATCTTGAATTCCAGCTGCTTGAGAACCAGGGCCAGGAACCAGAGTCCTTCATCCGGTCTTCAAGGATGCTGAGGAAGCAGTTAGTCAAGGTTGACACTTTCTGGTGATACAAACTGGCCAGCTGTGAAAGGATACCCAGCCGGAAGTAAACATGGAAACAAGCTGAGCTGTGTGTCATCACCCCACAGCCTCCCCGTGACAGAGGAGGGCAAGGAACCTGAAAAGGCAGAGGAAGAAATGAAAAGTCACAAATATCAACCCAGAAGAAGCCTGGCTCTGACCGTTCATGACATGTGAAAAATTCCACTTGATAAATTTGAATGAATGTGTTGAAGATTTATTGGGATAAATTACAAGTTTAGCAAGCTGACAGATACAAGATAAACACTTTTTAAAGATTAATGTTTTGGACTGTTGAGATGGTTCAGCAGTTAAAGGCATTTGACGCTGGGCCTGATGTCCCAAGTTTAATACCAAGGACCTACCTGATGAAAAGGATAAAATTAAGTCCTACAAATTGTCCTTCTACCTCTACACACAAGCCATGGAAACCACCATCTTCAAATAAAGAACAAATATATACATACAAATTTAAATGCAATTAGTGTTTTACTGCCAATTCCACAGCCAAATAATACAGGACTTTGAAAAGTGACTGCATATAAGAAGTCTAAATGAGGCTTACTTGACTCTGTAATGCAGATAATGGACATATGCGCTATCTGGATGATGGTAAACAAAAGAACATTCGTGACATGGCTCACTCATTTTTCTTACACTTAAAGTCTTGCATAAAGCAAAGAAAGCAACAGATTCCACCTCCAGCAGTTGCAAGATTCCTTAGGCTTGACACTGTATCACCCTGGGTTTTTACTCTCTCCCTCATTCTCTCTGTCCTTGGCTTCATCTTTCTTGTGCTAGAGTTTTCATTTCATCAGAATATACCCTGGAGTAACTCTTTCAGAAAGGAGGGTATTGTAAATTAACTGATTCTGATTTCTATTTCATTCCTAAACTAGAATGCTGGGTTTAGGAGTTACCAGGAAGAAGCTGGTGTGAGTCTCTCCTCTGCAGGGGCATCTCTTCTTGTACCCCAACTATTTATTTATTTATTAGCATGTAAATGTCCATATCTGTAGGAATGAGGAGGAGGAGGATGCAAAGGTCAAAGGCCAGTGTTAGAGGTCTTCACTCACTCTCCACCTTGAAACTGATATATATATCAGTTTATTATAGGGTGGGAGGTAGAGAGCGAGAGGGAGAGAGTCAGAGAGGGTAAGAGAGAGAGAAGGAAGACGAGAGTGAGAGAGAGAGGAGGAAGAAGAAGGTAAGAGAGCAAGAGAGTAAGAGGACCTTGGCTTTTCTTTTTATTTTATTCTTTTATTAGTTCAAATTAGGAACAAGCTTGCTTCACATGTCAATCCCTTCTCCCTCTCCCTCCCCTCCCCCCAACATCCCACCTGCCCCTACCCATCCCCCCTCCACTCCCCAGGCAGGGTACGGCCCTCAAAAGGGGCTCCCCAAAATCTACTACATCATCCTGGGCCAGGCCTAGGCCCTTCCCCATGTGTCCAAGGACCTTGGCTTTTCTTAAAGGTCCATTTTTTTTTATTATTATTTTTAGTTCTGTGTAGGTGTGTGTGTCAGCATGGGGTATGAGCACATTAGTGCAGGGGCCTGTGGAGGCCGGAGGCATCTAATCCTCCTGAGCTGGAATGGCAGTTGGCTCTGAGCCAACTGACATGGATGCTGTGAACCCAGCTTGGGTCCTCAGGAAGAGCAGCAAGTGCTCTAACTGTTGAGCCATCTATCCAGCTCCAAACTTCATCTTGTTTTTTTGAGACAGGGCCTCTCACTGAGCCTGGAGTTCATTAAATCAATGAAGCTGGCTGGCCAAGAAGACCAAGGAGCCTCCTGCCTATGCTTACGAGTGCGAAGATTGCAGTCACTGTGCTCTGCTGTTTGGTTTTTTATGTGGGTGCTGGGGTTAGACTCAGGTCCACATGCTGGCTTGGCAAGCCCTTTGCCAGCTATGCCATCCTCCAGCCTACTCCTCCTGCCTCTGAATCTCATTTGGTCTATCATGAACTTTCTCTCTCTGGATATCAGACTCCTTGCCCTGTTATTGGCCTGTTGTGGGCCTGTTCTCTATGATCTGCCCAGCTATAAGTTCATCAGCTTTGAAGACAGTGTCATCCTGTGGTTTGAGAACAGCCGGCCATTCTCTCCATCCTTTCCTTGTCATCCTCCCTTCAGAAATGTCTGCCACCAGCACTGGGGGGGGCCTCTGGATCTGGTCCAAGTCCCCCACCTTTCCCCTTCTGCCCTTTGCACTGAATTCCTAGGGCGGCACCTGCCTGAACCTCCAGCTCACTAATTTGCTCCTCAGATGTCTCTCTCTGCTTTTCAGACCATCTATTTTAAATCTCCATGATCTCTAATTAGTTCTTTTATATAAAAGCCCATTCTTGCTTCATGAATACAATAACCGCATATCTCTTTAAGGATAGTAATTATACTTATTTTAGAGTCTCCTTCTGTTGATTTGATCAATGCTGCTTCCGCAGGCATTGGCGTTTCTGCCTCTTTCCTTGTGGGTTCAGCTCACACATTTGGTCGTGCGGGCAGTGTGCCCAGCTCTGCGGCTGAGATTCACCATTTATCTGTCTGCCACTGGGGCATTTTTCTGCACTTCAGAGAGATACAGTCTCTTACCTGAGGCTTTATTTTATGTTTTTTTTTTCTTAGCTTCCCAAAGGTCAACCTGGTCAAAAGGAATATTCAAAGGAAGATTCCAGAAATAAATATACATAAGCTGCAATGCCTTTAATTAAGAATATGGTTTGAGTCTCTGTGAGTTGCAATCAGGCTCTTGCTGTATTTGACTTACAAATTAAATTTGATCCTAGGCATGTGTAGCCACACAGGGCTTCCCCAGCACATGCACAGGGGCTGCTGTACGTGTGTCCAGGTGGGATGGTGGAAAGGTAATCTCCCTCCCCTGAAGTTGTTATCTTTCCTTGAGGTCAGCAGCTACCTGGTCACTGATCTGCCACTGTGGCCTCTCTGGGTCTCAGCCTTGGTGTCAAAGGCTGTGAGTAATAGCCAGGAGCAAGCAAGTAGCCAAACTGTTGAGCCAAAAGCAAAAGCTGAGTGGCCCTGACTGCGCTCTCTATAACACCTCAGGGCTACTTTCTACCACTTTACCTTCTCCCACATGACCACTGTCCACTCCACCCCATGGCAGTGTCCACCCCAAGACATGACCACTGCCCACCTCACACCATAACCACTGTCCACTCCACCCCATGGCCAGTGTCCACTCCACAACATTGTCCACTCTCTACCATATCCCAAGGCCACTTTCCACTCTACCCAATGACTTGTGTTCTCTCTATACCATGACCATTGTCCATTCCACCCTCACTGTCCACTCCACCCAGTAGCTATAGTCTACTCCACCTAACGGCCACTGTCCACTCCACACCATGGCCACTGTCTACTACATTCCATAGCTACTATCTACTCTACCCCATGAACTCTGTTCGCCTCACCCCTGGACACCATTCATCTTAGCCCATGGCCACTGTCCACACCACCGTATGACCACTGTATACCCCACTAAAGTACCACTGTTCACCTCGCCTTATGGGCACTATCCACTGCTCTCCATGGCCACTCTCTTCTCCACTCCCTGGCCACTGTTCACCCACATAGTTGCCATGACTCTGCATCAATTCCCATATCGTCCAGGATACTTTCTCCTCTGGTTTCTGCCTTCCTCCTACTGCATGAATATTACAGGGGTCTGATCTGCTGAAGTTTTTGTTTGTTTGTTTGTTTGTTTGTTTGTTTGAGTGCTCCTGGTTGCTGAACCCAGTACCTCCTATGGCCAAGTGTTCCACCCCTGAGTTACATCCTTAGCCCCCACAAAGGTGACAATCAAAGATAGCCCCTCTCCAGGGTGGCACAGCACTGGTGGATCCTCTGGATCCTGCACCTGTTGTTTGGGTGACACCTGAGCATTGACAAAAATATCTGAATCTCTTCAAGTACCAAAGACCACCCAAGACCACCAGCAATATGACACAAGGCTCACACCCTAAGCATGGTCTACAACCAGCCAAGTGTAGAGCTACTCACCGTCTGAGGTCTGTCTTGCCTCGTGTCTTAATTGGGGTTTCTATTGCTGTGAAGAGCCAATATGACCATGGCAACTCTTAAAAAGGAAAGCATTTAATTGAGGCTTGCTTACCAAACAGAGGTTTAGTCCATTGTCATCATGGCTGGAAGCATGGTGGCATGCAGGCAGCTATGGTGCTGGAGAAGGAGCTGAGAGTTCTACATCTGGGTCCACAGACAGCAGGCAGAGAGAGAGACACTGAGTCTGGCTTGAACATCTGAAACCTCAAAGCCCACCTGGTGACACATTTCTTCCAACAAGGTCACACCTACTCCAACAAAGCCACACCTCCTAATAGTGTCACTCCCTATGAGCCTATGGGGGGCGTTTCATTCAAACTACCACATCCCATTTCCCCATAAAGATGCCTCTGTCCAGTTTTGGGGGGAATAGCTGGTACACCCTTTCATTCCAAGGATTTCTGGAGAACAAAAGATGTTTCCAGTCATGGGGACAATTGCACAGACAAGGATATGGATCTTGGGAGGGGCACCCTCCTCAAGCCCTGCAACAGACCAGAATGAGCCTACAGTGGCCTCAGTATCCCCAGTGCTGAAAGCTGTGATTCCAAGACTCCTGTTCCACTAAGTGGGCCTTTGGCATCAACATCTAAGTGCCTGCCCTTCTAAAATATCCCATCCCTCCAGACATCGACAGATCATTACCCAGAAACGTGTCCTCATCAGCACCCATGCTTACAAGCCTCCTCTCCGCCTCGGTGCAGCTCCTCCGCCCTGGTCATTTTAAAAATCTGCCCTTTCCCTGGTGCCTTAGGCTGAGTCTCTCCTAACTTGATCAGCAGCAGGGAAATTGGATCAGGGTGTGCAGATCAAGGCCACTCCTGCTGTATGAATGTCAGAGGCCCCTGGGCTCAAAGACCTGTTCTTTTCTAAAGCTTCATCTTTGACAGGCAGATGGGGAACCTCGGAGAGCCTTATTGAATTTGTCTTTATGGAAATGATGCTTCCGATTATCGCTGGAGGGAAGCAGTCTAAGCCAGAAGCTAATGTGGCCTATCTATGAGGCTTAAATCTACTTACCTTTAGGAAGGCCATGTGCTCCATGGGGACAGCTGGAGCTTCTGGCTGGTGCCAGAAGAGTCAGAGACTAAATGTTCTCCTTCCCTTGTGACCCTGGGGGCTGTCTTTGGTTGGGAGCTGAGATGCAGCTTTCATGTGCCAATGCTCTATCCATCCAAAGTGGACATAGAGAAGTGAGGGACAAAACAGTAAGGAATAGTGACAGTCCCAGGACCTGTCCCGTGGTGATCCGAATGAGTAACTTGGCCCCCAGTTGGTGGTGCTGTTTGGGGAGGCTTAGGAGTTGTGGGCTGGCTGGAGGAAGTCTTCATTGGGGGTGAGCTTGAAAGTTTAAGTCCTCATACTATTTCTGCCTGGCTCTCACTGCTTCTAGCTTGTGGTTCAAGATGTAAGGTGTGAGCTCTCAGCTTCCTGCTCTTACAGTTATGCCCACTGTCTTAGTTACCGTTCAATTGCCATGTCCAAGGCTATTTATAAGAGAAAGCATTTAATTGGGGCTGGCTTACAGTTTCAGAGGGTGAGTCCATGATCATCATGGCAGGGAGTACAGTGGCAGGCAGGTATAGTGCTGGAAAAGTTACAGAGAGCTCACATCTGACCTGAAAGCTGCAGGCAGCGGGGCTGGAGGGCTGGGCCTGGCATAAGATTTTGAAGCCTCAAATCCTAGCCTCAGTGGCACACTTCCTCCAGAAAGACCACATCTCTTAATCCTTCCTAAACAGTTCCACTAACTGGGATCAAGCATACAAACACATGAGCCTATAGGAGCCATTCTCATTCAAGCCCCTGCACCTGCTGCTTTCTGCCACAGCCTCCCCCCCACCATGATGGACTCTTATCCCTCTAGAACTGTAAGCCAAAATAAACTCTTCCTTTTATAATTTGGTATTGTGTTTTATCACAGTAGCAGAAGAGTAACTAATATACCCCCAGATTTAAAAACAGAGATCACACACATGATCCAGCAATATCATTTCTCACTATGAACCCAACAGTCAAAAAGTGGCAACAGGCCCACTGGTAAAGGTAATGATTAGTTTTGTCAACTTGATCCAACCTGGAGCCATCCAGAAGGGAATCCAGGTGAGAGACTGTCGAGATCAGGATGGCCTGTGACATGCCTGTGGAGGGTTGCCTTAATTTCCTTAATTGACATGGGAAAACTGTCATAGTTACTTTTCAGTTGATGTGACAATGCTATGACATACAGAAGACACCCATGGTAGCTGTTGATAGTTGCTACCTGGTATCATTGACACAACCGGGTGCCACCTAGCTCCAGGACCCACAACTCACCCAACCGCTTAAGCAGTTGTCATATGGGTTGTGAAAGCAGAGGTGACATGGTCACAGAGATCTAGGCAGGGGTCTAAGAGAAAATTACTGGCCTGCAGCTCAGACTATAGCCACCATTCACTGTCTCTGGGGCCCTAGTGCAGCTATCTGGCCTCTGACCTTTGAGGTGCAGCTGAGGCCAACAAGGCCCTCATTTCTTCTCCTCCCCTACCTCCTCCCATGAATCAGAAACCCACCCTGCCCAGTCAGTAGACGTTCTGCACTGTTGTGGATAGCACTTCACCACTTTCTTATGAAAGGAGAGCAAGGGGCAACACACAAGGACACCCAGCACACATTTTGTGATCTAGGGAAGACACAGTACTGCAGATGAACCTGAACAGAGAGCATGAGTAAGTTTGAGTGTTGGCTATGACAGCATTCCTGAGTAGGCTCCTTCTGTGTGCCAAGCAAGTGCCTAGGGCATCCTCACCCATTTCTCTCTCATGGGTCTGCTCCAGGGTCATCCCTGGTACCCATAGTTCCCTGTGATCTCTGCCCAATCCCACTCCCCAGACTAGCCTGTGGACAGGCTTGACCCACCTCTGAGCACCAATGCCTGGTAGCTTCCTTCACTGGTAATGGTGACAAGAGGGAGGTAAAGACTGGCTCTTTGTCATCTCTGTGATGGTTTGGGACAAGCTCCAGTCTCATCCAGTTGCCCTTGGGAAACTGCTCACTATATACTGCCGACTCATCTGCTTGCTTCTTTCTGTGCACCCTGGGGTTGTCTTCCATGTAACTATCTTCCATAGTAATCCTTATCCATTGCCCATTTCTAGCCTGATCAGAAGCTGCAGTGCTGAACTAGCTGAATGAGTTGGAAGAGGAAACCTGGGGCCAGGCTGGATTACACAAGAACCCTCTGGCTGCTGCAGTGAGCCCTCAAACATGCAAGGCAGGCTCCTCCTGAGCCTGAAGAGAGTCCATTCCTGCCTCTTCTTCATCCGAAGGTTGCCACAGCATCAAGCCTGTGACGACTCTTCCCCGGACCTCACTGCTATTGTCATATCCACTCTGATTCGAGCCTCCTGTTACCTTATTCCAGAGCCACCCTGGCTCTTCTGGGTTCATTGGGATAACCTAGGACCATCTTTCACTGAGTCTGGAGGATGGCATGGTTGGTAAAGTCTTTTCTGCATAAAGTCTTTTCAAGGACATATCTTCAATCCCCAGGACCCACTGTCACGTGACATGGTGGCTTGTACCCCCAGTGCTGGGATTCAAACAGAAAAAAGTGGGATCCCCTAGGGTTCACTTACCAGCCAGTGTAGCCTGCTTGGTGACTCCAATCCAGTGAGAGACCCTGTCTCAAACACACACACACACACACACACACACACACACACACTGGTGTCTGGCACCTGAAGAAGAGTATCTGAAGTTGTTCCCTGGCTTCCACATAGCCATTTGTATGCACCCGACTCATGCACAGATGTATAAACATACATGCCCATATGTATGCACCTACAGGATCCCTCTGCACCATGTCAATCCCATCACACCCTGGGGACGAGGGAGCACCCTGCAGGTAGGACTGCCAATCACATGTCTCTCTGGTACCCTCTTGGGCTTGGAACCCTGGTCATCTAGCTCCTGTGGTATGAGGCAGTACAGTTGCAACAAGGGAACCTTTGGCAGACAGGCTTCACCTCTTTAGATTGGCAGATTTGGGTCAGCAGTGGGTGAAAGATTCCTGAAGAGATGGTGATCTCTGAGACAACTAAGCTGTTGAGTACCATATGCTATGCAGCCTCACTAAGAGGCAGAGCAGTTTGTTAGATGTGTGTGTGTGTGTGTGTGTGTGTGTGTGTGTGTGTGTGTGTGTGTGTGTGTGAGAGAGAGAGAGAGAGAGAGAGAGAGAGAGAGAGAATATGAATGTGTATGAGTGTATGTTTGTGAGTGTGTGTGTGTGAAAGTGTGTGAGTATAAGGGAGTGAGTGTGTAAGTGTGTGTGTGTCTGGGGGGGCTGCCTCCCTCTTCACCCAGTACACTCAGAAGAGACAGAGCATGAAGGGGACATCAAGGGTCCAGGTCACTCACTCCTGAAGACTTGCTCATGGTGGGCTGCTCAGATTTACACGGGGTTGCTGGGCATCACACACACAGTTCCTTGCTCACAGATGTCTACTCGTGGCCCTGTGGGGAGCTGGATGCTCCTGGATCCTGCCCTGGGTTCCAGTACTGCTGGGATGGGCTCCTATGGTATCCATCCTGCCGATCCTTTTGTGGCCACTGTTCTGGTTGCCTCAGATGTCCCATGGGCTCATCCTGGGAGAACATGCCCCTTCCACCTTCAATTACAGCCACTGTGCTTGGTTGAAGAGACAGAAGCCACCTCTCCAAGGGAGACCCTGAGTGTTTATCTGCCACAAGGAAGTCCCTAGGGACTCAGCTTCAGGCTGGGGGTGTGCAGTCCTGTGGCCCCTGTTGCTGCTGTGGAGCTGCTTGCCCTGACTAGTCTGGATCAGCTTCCATGCCCCCACTCCAGTAGCCGTACTGCTGGTTGTCACCGCCCACGGTCAGGAGGTAGCCGCAGCTGGCTCACGTGGCAGAGCCAATGGGGGATTACAGCTCCTGAAGGCCTCCAGCATCAGAGAAATTCGGAAAGGCAAGGGGCTTATTAAAACGCTGAAATTGGTTCTAAATGAGGTCAGCCATCGTCGATGAGCCTTGGAGTGGAGCCAGGCACTGAGCAGAACACGCAGCCTATTTCCTGACAGGATGACAGTGACGTCCTGGGTGCCACCCCCAGCCTACCCCCACCCTGGGAGAGCAGCTGACACAGTCAGAGTCAGCAGGGTGGGGGTGCAGGCAAGAGCAGGAGAGAAGGACACCCCCCATACCTGGACCTCCCAAACACAACGAGGAAGTATGTCCAGCCAGCTCAGCGTTTATGGGTGTTGAGAGCACCAAGTTTATAGGCTGAACATTGTTCCCTCTCCAGGGTCAACTCACCCCTTTTCGAGATTAATAAGGGGGAGGGCAAATAATGATAATAATGATAAATAACACTAAAAACAACTAACATTGAAATTTAAGGGCTGGGGAGATGGCTCAGTCAGGAAAATGATTGCCTCACAGGCATGAGGACCTGAGTTCAATTCCCCAGCACCCATCTAAAAAGCCAGGCCTGGGTATGGTGACACATGCTTTTAATTCTAGCACACAGGAGGCAAAGGCAAAGCAGACAGATCTCTGTGAGTTCAAGTCAAGCCTGGTCTACATAGTGAGAACCTGTCTCAAAAATAAACGAACAAACAAATAACCAAGTGAAGAGGAGGCTGGCTATGATACCCGTGGGCCCTGCTGGCTCTGCATTCTGGTCAGCACATCCTCATGACTCCTGTGGGATCACCCTGACCTTGATTGTCAGGGCACACCCTACCCCTTTTTCTGCTAAGAAAACCCATTTGGGGATCCCTTAATGCTGTCTTACCCTGCTCTGTCCCGCCCTTGAAGGCTGTGTGACCGTACCCATCTTCCCCTCTCTGTGGCTTTATCCCCTTGTGTGTCAGATAGGGACAACAGCAGGCCGGTTTCTCAAAGCCAGCAGAGCAGGCAGGCCCGCTTCCCTCTCCTGCTAACTACCCGGACTGGGTAATTGTTGCTTGTGAAGTTGGCTGAATCACTTCTGCCAGCGTTCCAGCCTTGTTCCAAGCTGCAGAACGGGATCGCTTTCTGGATCTGTTAAAAATAAACGTGTGTGTGGCACTCTGCTGTTTACTAAGAACCGTGCTTCTCCTCCTCTGAGCACCGAGCGCAACTGTTGCTCTCACCCTGGATCCAGGAAAGGAACTCAATTTGCTGCAGTCAGGTTCCTGCCAGCACTTCTGCCCTTCTTCAGAGACTGAGCCCTGGGAGGACCTGAAGCCTCACTGTCCCAGGTGACCCCAAGGGCTCACTGAAAACCAGGCTGTGGCTGAGCTAAGCACACCCCCACCTCAGAGCCTGTGACTCTTGTCCTGGCAGAACAATGTGCCTACTAACTAGCCCTGGACCTTCTGCCTCTTAGAATCCCAGGGCAAGGATGGGACTATCTGGAAATTTCATCTGTGTACAGGACTGAGGTCCCTTTCCCTCTGTGGGACAGAGTTCAGCACAGAATAGGCCTTGATGCCAGAGGCTCAGGTCTCTGTGTTTCTCAGAAAACAGGAGGAAAAGCAGAGAGAAGAAAGGAGGGAAGGACTCACAGCTCAGTTGGAGGGACTACAATCATAGTTACAGAGATGGGTGGCTTTGGATGCAAGTGGAAGGGAAAGTAGAATTCCAGGGTAGATGGAGACAGCAGAGATTGGGGTGGACGAGGACAGCAGTACAGGTCCAATTACTGCTCATCAAGAAAGGGACAGGACTGAGCAAAGGGAAGGTAGACACTTCAGATTGGTGGTCAAACAGGTGCAGAGGCCCTGTGGTAAGTATAGGAGAAATAGGGCTAGGGCCAGATGGCCTGAGCGGCAAGAGGCAGTCCTGGCTTTGAGAGCTTTGGAGAGAGAGAAACAGGCATGTCCCCACCCTCTTCTTCTCTAAGGACTGTGCCTACAGCCATGCACCTCGCCGAGTGCCTATTTCCCCATTCACCTCACTCTCTGTTTGCTCTGTGCTGTCTTCTCCAGTGATGCCCCACGCCAATCTGTACCCCAGCTCTGCACCCACTCCTTCTGCAGCAGCCGTGGCGCCAGCTGGAGCCCGTGGGGAAACAGGAGAAAAAGTGGGAACAGCAGGCCTTGGAGAGAGTGTCTAAACACGGACTATTTGGGGACTGTCTTTTATTTTTAGTTTGAAATTTGTCCACCCTCCAGTATTGTAAAAACAGGAGCCAGGAGCCCACCACTCTGTCACCTGGAACAGAGCCCCTCGGGTCTCAGTTGGATCATGTGCAGAGGGTGTGGTACCTGGCTGCCTATGAGGCAGTCACTGGGGTCTGACTAAAGGGGTCCTCAGGACCTATGACCGCAGAGTAGCTGCTTCCAGCAAGCATCAGAGCCGTGTTGGACATCAGCCATTCTGCTTTGATTCTCCTGACGATGTCCCTGTGTCATTAGGGCCAATTAGGGGAGGATGGGAGCAAAGTGTTTGCCCCAGGGCACGGCTGGTGGGAGGGCCACCAGGACAATTGAATTCCCCATCAGACAAATGTGATTAGGAGCAGCCTGGCCCACCCCCACTGGACATGCATAAATGCCCCAGTGAGGCTGGTGTGCTCATCCCAGCCATGCAGGCTCACCTCACCCACCAGCATTGCTGGAACAGTCTCCCCAGCCCCAGTGTTCGTGAGGCGGCTTCCATGTATAGTACTGCTGTGGCCATCTTCTTGGTCATCCTGGTGGCTGCACTGCAGAGCTCAGAGCCTCCAGAGAGCCCCTTCCCCTACCACATTCTCCTGGACCCCGATGGAATCCTGGAGCTCTCATGGAACATCAGCTATGTCCAGGAGGTCATCCACTTCCAGCTCAAGGTGCAAGGGCTGAGGGCTGGGGTTCTATTTGGAATGTCAGATCGAGGTGAGCTGGAGAACGCCGACCTCATCATGCTCTGGACTGATGGGAACAGATCCTACTTTGCGGTGAGTCTTCTCCCACCTTGCTATCCTGCCCTCGTGCCCATACCCCCTATCTGGCTACCTTCATACAGCCATGCTCCATGATAAACAACGGGAGCTTGCCTATTGCTTCTGTGTTTGATGTCACTGATCTGAATTAAGACTGTGTCAGCATCAGAGGCACACTCACTAAATGATGAAATGGTAAGCGGGTTCTTCCTGCAGTCCTGTTAACTGCACCTCCAAGTAATGGATGCAGCAATCCCAAGAAGGTTAAGCACATATGGAGGACACATATGCCAGGAAGCACCCCATGCCACGTGAGTACAGACCCTCCATATCCACCAGTTTTACAAATAACAATTCCATTCCACGCTGCCAGTACATGCACACCTGTTGTGGGCCAGGTGGTGGCATGTGGCTTAGTAGAGCAGGCAGAATACACTCCAGCCTAAGACACAGCACACACAGGCCTTCTGTATTATACTCAATGGTGGTAAACAGAGATGCAGATAAACCACAACTCAGGTGTGGGAAAGCCCCACCCTCACCACCCAAGCTCAACCTAGGCCAAGAGGATACATTTGGTTCCCTCTATTCAAAATCTACCTGAATGACTGCCTGCCAGAGTGGCAAAGGAAGTCTCCTATATACTGGAGCAGCCTTCGGGCCCCCAAACAAGCTACAGGGGTCAGCAGAGGGGGAGAGCCCCCACCACACCCTCTGGGGCCCTGCTCCCCCTTCCTCTGCAGAGGGGGCTCACCATCATGGCCTCTTTGGGGATGGAGTATTACCTCTCTACACCCACAGGGAAAGGATTGTCAGAGATTTTTCCTTATCAAATCAGGACATACCTTCTTCATACCAGGCTGCCTCAAATTTGTGTTAATCCTTCTACCTCAGCTTCCCCAGTGTTGGGATTACAGGTGTGAATCACTGCACCTGACTAAGAAATGCCTTCTTAACCTGCTCAGAGCAGACACTCTACCTGTTTCATAGTGAGGCCAGAGTCATCTGCTCAGACCTGTCTGGAGCCACAGCCCTGTCTGAGATGTGTGGAGGACAGAAGAGCCTCACTGGCTCCCAGAGGGTTTGTGGCTCCTTTCCCCATTCCCAGGGAGCTTTTCCATGCTGCAGTTCCCACAGCCACGGGAGCCTAGTGTTTCACTTTTCCACCCCTGCCAGGTTCATTTGCACAACAAATACCTGTGAACCCAAATGTTGAAACTGGGGTTCTTGGGCAGCAGTATGCTTGGTAGCACACTCTAGATTCTCAGCAGCAATGTCAGCTGCCTGTCTGGTCCTGCTGCAAGTCAGCAGGGTCCCCAGCAGGAGTTTCAACACACTGTTATCCTCAGGGAAAATTTTTGCAGACTCCTTGCCTTCACTTTCCTTAAGCTGTGATGATAGCCCCAGAGGTAGGACTCAACAAAAACAGCCCAAACAATCTTCACAGCAGAGGCCCAGGGTGTTCATGAACTCACTGGGTGCCATCCCACAACCTGCCTTCCTTGCACTGGCCTGGAGTCCTACAGGTGAAGGCAGGGAGACTGGGCCAGTCAGTGATCTAGACTCTAGGAAATGTCCTAGGGAAATACTCAGTCCAGCTGCCAGTGTGGCTAGGACAGCCTCTCCAGACCAGGCTTCAGTTTACTCCTCCAGGCAAGGCTGGCACTAGAGTGGAGTAAGAGATGCCTAGGGTACAGTATTTAAGGCAGCTTTTGCTCTCAATGTTATGCAAGTATGGAGTTGGTACCTGGGAGTGAATGCCACATTAAATGCTGGCCTGCTCCTTCCACTCTGGCTGCATCATCATCATCAGTCTGGGTCCAAGGCTCTGATCTCAAATCTCTAATCCTGGTGTGCACTCCCGTGAGAAGCCTTGACCACCTTAACAGTGCAGTGCAGTTCTCCACATCTCACTCTAAGGCCTGAGAACCAGTCATCTGGCTGTCCCTGGGATTCTCAGGCACCTGGCACATGTGTGACAGGCTGGAAGGAAGCTGGATCGGGCTGCACCTTCAGGCAGGATGGGTGGCATGGGTGATATGGGGGCTAGGAGACCTGGGTCAAGGGTGGACTGATCATCTTGCACACATACGCCCAGCCCTGGGTTTGATCCCCAGTACTGAAAAAGAATGAGACAGGTGAGATCCAATAGGAGTGAGATTGAGCAGCTCCCTAGCCCCACTGGGTGTTCCCAGGGAGCTGGTGACTCACTAAGAGTAGCAGCTGTGATCCCGACTGAAGAAGGGCAACTACATTCTGTCTACCATGCTTGTGCTCCTTCCCGCTCGGACCCTGAGCCTGTCTCTGCAGGATGCCTGGAGTGACCAGAAGGGGCAGATCCATCTAGATGCCCAGCAGGACTGCCAGCTGCTCCAGGTGCAGAGGACTTCAGATGGCCTATCCCTGCTCTTCAAGAGGCCCTTTGTCACCTGTGATCCCAATGATTACCTCATTGAGGTAGGCTACCCAGTCCAGGAGAACAGTTCTCGGAACTGTCACTGCACCCTACGGTGTCAGGTCAAGGGCTCTCCCTCCATAGGAAGCCTGAGGTAGGGCCTACACTTGGACGCTGTTTTGAAAGGCTGTAGCTCTGCAGGGGACATAAGTCTCTAAAGAAGCAGCTCCCCGTGGACATGTAGTCAATGTTCCTTCCAGATGTGGGTGCTGTCAGAACCCTCTCGCTCTGGGATGTAGTTCTATCCTACTCCCATCCTGCTCCCATCTGCTCCCATCACCATGTCAGGTGGAGCTCTACACAGAGCCCAGCATACCTGGCTTTCTACCCCACCCCATTGCAAACTTGCTGTGAAACTCGGGACTGGTCCCTTTCTCCCTAAACCTCAGTCTGCTGTCTATAAAATAAGGCCGGGAGCTACGGGATTCCTCAACATGGAAGGCCTGATTGCATAATTCATGGCTGCAACTTAGCTCCAAAACACCCGGGCTTCTTAACTGCTGCACAGTTAGGAAAAGCCAGTCCATCTTGCCCCTGCTGGGACCTTTGCGTTCTTGTTATCTTAGTTAATCTTTCCTGACTATACTGACAGGGGCTAGCAGTTTGTCCCTCTGCCTTAAGTTATGTTGATGACTGAGAGACAGGATGGAGATGCTGATTCCATGGGAAGAGACTCATAGTCTCAGAGGGGGCCACCACAGCATGTGGGAAGTACCAGGCTCAGTCACTAGGCAGAAGCAAGGGCAGAACCCTGACAATGTGCCCTACTGGGCAAAGGCTAGGAGGGGCCTGAAAGCACCAGGGTAATTCTGACTCTTCTGGACTGCAGAATGCTCTCTGATTGCTACTCCTGGCCTTGAGGTGATTTAGGGCAGGGGAGATGCTAGCTTGGAGTAGAGATGGGTGGAGATTTGGGCTCACCTGAGCTACAGGATTTGGAAGGTGGTATATACCCATTCTAAGGCTGGATCTTAGGGATGACGTAAGTAACTTTGGCTGTTTGCTTAGACCTGTGATTGATTGATGGATGTCAAACAGACAAATCTGGAATTTAAGAAAACAGATAAGGAATTGAGGCCAGTGAGGGGATAGACTAACCCAGGAGCTCTTGACACAAAAAGCTAGAGCAAGACCATTGGAAATGGGTCACCTGAGCCCCCATTCTCCTGTAGGCAAGGCAGGAACAGTTAGAGAACCTTTTAGAATACACTTTAGACTGATGTTTGCATGTTCTGGGGCCAGAGACTTCTACATAGAACTTGCAAGGTGTCCTCTCCAAGAGCAGCCCATGGGGCTCCTACCAACCAGAGCACACAGGCTGCCCACATGAGTGGGAAGTGGCTGCAGGCATTTCCAGCAATGTACCCATCCATAGCCACCAGTCTCCATTCATAGCAACCAAGCCATCTCTGTGGTCTGGCTGGGCCCTCCAGCATGGCAACGTCCTACAGCTTTACATGTCCAGCTCCTGGGAGCTTGGGAAAACTATGTCACACAGCTCACTGCCAAACTCAAGGTTTCTTCACTGTGGTCACTGATCCCGCAGGTGTGAACCATCCAGAAGAAATACCTCTTCCCTGCCCCCAGTGACCCTGGGGTTCATTCATAGAGGAAGCAAGTGTCCTAGCCTGCTTTACAGCAAGGCCCAGTGACTGGATGAATGGAAGCTAAGCAAATGCAAAGAGTGTGTGAGAAACACAAAATATGTTTGATGGGTGGAGATGGGATTCCACAAGCAGCCTGGGGCCAGGCAGAGCTTCAGAGTCTTTTCATTTGCCAAGGCAGTGTGGAGATTTTCCTGGTTGGAGTGGGTGGGCGGGGACACAGTTCCCTTCACTCACCGCTGAACCTATGCTGGCTCTAAGTGAGTGGTTCTCTCTGGGCTGCAGGATGACACTGTCCACCTAGTGTATGGGATCCTGGAGGAGCCGTTCCAGTCGCTGGAGGCCATCAACACCTCAGGCCTGTATACCGGCCTGCAGCGCGTGCAGCTTCTGAAGTCTGAGGTCCCCACTCCAACCATGCCTGCTGATGTACAAACCATGGAGATCCGGGCCCCTGATGTCCTCATCCCTGACAATGAGACCACATACTGGTGCTATGTCACTGAACTGCCCCAAGACTTCTCTCAACACCACATCATCATGGTACATTTGGGTCCAGCTGCTCCATTTCCTCCCGGGGCCCCAGAGCTATGTAGTCCTCTTAGTTCATGAATCTGAGGTATTGGCCTGACCCCCTTAGAAGCAGCACACACCTACTGGTCCTTTGTGACCCTGCCACTATTGGCCTCAGGGCCCCTGTTTTCCTGCCTTACCTGCCTGGACCAAAGTAGAATTTTTTTTTCTGAGATTGTCCTTGAGGCTAGAACTTCTGTCAATTTTTCTGGCAACCTCCCTTCATGTAAAAGTAACTCAATTCAATTGCTCCAAAGCCACAACTAGGGACTTCATCACAGTGGTGCCCAGAACCGGATACTGTCCCTATTCTAGTAGAGGAAGAACAACCCAGAAAGGTTGCATGAGTACTCAGGGTCACACAGCAAAGAGTAGCCTGGTTGTATAGCTATGCTTAAGGCCCCAAGCTCTAGCCTGGAAGCATCTTGCTTCCCAATGGAGCTTGTTTCCCAGGGGTCCAGAGTCACCCCACGCACACAAGGATAGCTGCCTTCCGAGTTCCACCTTTTCAGGAATAGTCTATGTGGGTTTCCACTTTCTTCCCCAGAGCTCTTCGTGGGTTCTGGTACCTCCTGGATCTGGATGGTAGCCCTTAGTACCTGAAGTTACATTACTTACCCTTCTCATTTATATTTATAGCCGAGCAGACGAGGACCAGATGGCCCAGCAGAGTGGGAAAGTTAGGCAGGTACTGGGCTCCCGGCTCAGAGTGTTCTGTTCCTCTGCAGTATGAGGCCGTTGTCACTGAGGGTAATGAGGCTCTGGTGCACCACATGGAAGTCTTCCAATGTGCAGCTGAGTTTAAGAGCTTTCCCCTCTTCAATGGACCCTGTGACTCCAAAATGAAGCCTGACCGACTCAACTACTGTCGCCACGTGCTGGCTGCATGGGCCCTGGGTGCCAAGGTTTGTGCGTATTGCTATATGTTTGTTCCAGTTTGCTTTCTGTTGTTGTGATAAGGAGAGGAAAGCGTTTACTTGGCTTACATTTCCAGGTCACAGTCCATCACTGAGGGAAGTCAAAGCAGGCCTGCTTGATATTGTGTACATCCCCTCTGACCAAGGAGCTCCTAGCCAAGGAAGTACAGCAGGGATCCTGGAGGGTGCTGTTTTCTAGTTGGTGTGCAGGACAGTTTGTACTAAGTTAGCTTTCTTCCACAGTCCAGGGAATGGCACTGCCCACAGTGGGCTTGGCCCTCCTACATCAGTAAAAAATCAAAACAAACCTAAATGAGCCCATAGGCTGGCCCTCCTATATCCAGACAAACTTCATAGATACTCCAACAGGCCAATCTGATGTGGATAATTCCACAGCTGATATTCTGTCAGAATGATTCTAGGCCTTGTCAATTTGACAGTTTAAAGTTACTTAGGACACCATTGCGCCTTCCCCAGGCCTTCTTTGGCATCCTCAGGATCCCAACACCCTGCACCATCTTCACAAAACCACATCCTAAAAGGACTCAAAAAAGGGACAGAAAGGGGATGCACAAGGCCCTCAACAGAGTGTGGGCTCCAAACAGTCCCAGTCACTCCAGGATGCTTGAGCTTTGGTGTTCTTTGGGGCCACAAAGGCTCCTTCCAGGCTTCTGTGAGAAGGCATATCACCGTGAGTGTATGCCTCTTACAGCTCCTGTATCACTGCAGAGACCTGGGTTCTGTGCAAAGCATGACCCTGTGGCTGCCTGTAGCAGAGTCTCATCAAACCCCTATCCTCCCCCAGGCCAGAGGATGATGAGGGCTGGACTGGAGGGCCCAGGCTCAGTGCCCTCCTGATAGGACTGTCTGTGTATGACAGCAAAGGCTACTTAGCTCCAGGAGAGCATCCTTCTAATCCAGCCACTTGTTGATATCACCAACTTCTGCTCAGGTTTGTCCCAGGCCCCCCCAAAAGACCTCTGTCTGATACCCCTATCCCACACAGGCATTTTACTACCCAGAGGAAGCTGGTGTTGCCTTTGGGGGCCAGGGGTCTTCCCGGTATCTCCGACTCGAAGTTCACTATCACAATCCACGGAACATACAAGGTAAGATGGTAGAGGGTGCATCTTCTGACCCCACTTCATCTCAGAGACTCTTGCTCAAGCAGAAAGGAAACAGGGCGTATGCATGCTCCAGAGACAACACAAGACAAGACAAGCTCTTTGTCTACTTTCTTGTAGTCAGCAGCCTAATGAGTCCCCAGTCTGGGATTCTGAGTGATCCCCTCAAGCCAGGGCTCTGATTCATTAGTGATGTCTGCCATTGCAGGACTTGGTGCTATGCTGTCTAGCACCTAAACACTCAGTGAAGACTGGGCCTTTACAAATCCCATGGGGTGGGCAGGATGTCAAGTCTACTTCCTCCCAGGGCACCACAGCAGGCCTTAGATACTGAAGGCCAAGGGCCCTGCCTGTGACCAATCCAGCCAGGCACCAACTGCTCTGGACCAGGTTCTTTCCCCAGTTTGTTTAGACAGCACAAGTGGTGCAGTTAGCTTAGAAATGCCCAGGGCAGGACCACACCTGCCCACCTGTCTGTATTCCACTGCCTGCAAAGAGCTGGAGAAAAGCAGGGATGGCCTGCTGGGCCTGAGAGTACTGTGTTAGTTAGGCAAGGGGATCTCAAGGTGAACAAGACCCATGCATGCTGCCAAGAGCTTCTAAGAGAGGCAAAGTGTGTGTGTGTGTGTGTGTGTGTGTGTGTGTGTGTGTGTGTGTGTGTGTGTGTGTTGTTCGTGTTTGCATACAACAGAAGGGTAAGGATTTGTGAAAGGGTCCATGTGATGTAATTGGTATTTTGGTGGCATTTAGTAGCAATCTTGCAGGCATAGCACATTCTCAGGTAAGGACAAAGGAAGTCATCATTACGGCTAGATCATCCCATGCCTGAAGGTGAACAACCTGAGTGGGTCATTAAAGGATTGACAGAGGACACCACATCAGAAGCTAACTATTTCTTTGCTCTTGTACCCCATTTTACAACAAATGTCTCCCCTTCCCTTTCTCTCCCCCTCCCTCTTTCTCCTTCCTTGGGAATGACACTTATCTTCACATATGCAAATAAGGAGCAGAAAGGGCCTGACAGACATAGTCAGCGGCCATAGTGAGACTGGAGCAGCCCCTGCACCCAGCTCCCAGCTGGATGTGGACACTGGTTGTGCAAATTTAATGACACAAGTGGCTTTCCCTCTGGCTGTATAAGCAATGCCTCTGCTGCCACAGGAATTATCTACAGCGTGCAGGGAAGGCGAGAGGCGGCTATGGCCTAGCACCACAGGGGATTTATTGCTCATTTAAAACCTTAGACCAAATGGATTTTTGAAAACTCCTTGGGCATTAGGGAAGTCTGTCTTCTCTGATCGTCTGCATGTATTTATGGATCTTTTGCCAAATATAAGGGTGCTCCTGTCAGTTGGTGAATTTTGAGACAGGCTGCTTTTCTATTAATATCAAAATCCACGATTATCTCATTATTTAATCCCCATCTAAATTTTAACCAATTGCTGCTTCTTTTTATTATTTGCCTCTGATGTCAGCAGCCCAGAGACACAAGGGGCTGTTTGAGCTTGGATATTGTTGGCATGGGTGGGGGTGGGGAGTTGAGGGGATGAAGACAGAAAAAAAAGAGGTACCCTCAGATTCAATGAGTAGAAATAGCCAGGGCCTGCCAGCAACATCCTGCCTCCCAGCCAGTGGTCCTGGGTTTGGAGCCCAGTTCAAATGCTTCTCAGAACTTTGGTTTCAGGTAGAACCTTTCATTCAGCCTCCAGCTTCAGTTTCTCCATCTGTATATGGGAACAATAGTCCTTACCATGGAAAACTACCATAGAGGTGACAGGTGACCTTTCTTGCTCTCATCAATCAGAAAGGGTGACCAAGCACACTGTTCCCTCAGGGGTGTTTCATGAGCTGCTGCTTACTGCATGCCTTTTCCCCAGGCCGGCGTGACTCCTCTGGCATTCGCCTATACTACACAGCCACTCTTCGGCAATTCAATGCAGGCATCATGGAGCTGGGCCTGGTGTACACACCCGTGATGGCCATCCCCCCTCAGGAGACCGCGTTTGTCTTGACTGGCTACTGCACAGACAAGTGCACCATGTTGGTGAGCAGACCGGTTCTGACACACGCCCTGCTGTTTTCGCTGACCAGGGGAGGGCAACATGAGGGTTTTGAACCCCTGACCTGGGATCAAGGTTGTCTGAGTCTCTATACCCCCCTCACTAAGCAAGAACTGGGCTATGCCCATGCACCCACACCTCCATGCACCACTTTTAAATTTTGATGTGTGTGTGTGTGTGTGTGTGTGTGTGTTGGATCCCCTGTAAGGCCAGGGAGCTGGTAACTAAACCCAAGTCCTTTGGAAGAGCAGCAAACACTCTTATCAGCTGAGCCATCTCTCCTGTAACCCCACACAGCACGTTTTAACTTCTTTTGTTATGGGAGTCTCAAAACTTCCAAATGAGATTCACCTTTTACAGGCTCCCCAGCCCCCATTATATCATGTTTCACTACCAGGCCGGAACTAGGGGAGTCAGCAAAGTGCCCAGTGTCCCTGAGGCTGTGCAAACACAGGGTGACACTGCAGAGTAAAGCGGATGGGGCCTTGGCTTCTGCAGTAAGTAGGTAGTGGCTCCTAGCCTGTTCCAGGGTACTCAGCTGGGATGCTATCTTGGCTGGGCTCACCTCTCACCTAGCAAGAAGCTGCAATGGATCTGGTGAGGCATGTCTTGCCATGGAGATCCAGAGGAGCCACAGGTCTTAGTAAAGTTAGGGACAGCCACCAGTGGGGATCTCACAGAACCCTCTCTAGGCTGTCTGTATTCCTTCCCACTCGTGATATAGGCAGTTGTGGCATTCCTCCATGGATTGAGAGGCAGGCCTGTAGCTCTCCGTTGTCCATAGCCTCTGCTCATCTCTGCTAACACTGCTCTTGTCCCTTGTAAGGCTCTCTGGCTGTTTGCCATGGGCCTTACTGTCTGGGGCTCTTTTGTTATCACAGATGTGACTTCACTCTCTGCTGTGTGTCCTGTGTTCTCTGATGGCGTCTGCTTTTTACAGTGACCTTTCAGGGGAGTGTAGATAGGCCTGCGTCACAGATAGGATGATCCAGGTCTCCCAAGAGAGGACATAGACTCCCAAAGCTGCACTGTGGAGCCAGGGTGCTTTGTCACAGAGCTCAGAGTGAATCCCCCCTGCCAGCATACTCACGGTATGACACTTGTTCTTGGGGCCTCACTACCCAATCACCTGGTCTTTCAAGGATTAGCCTGGCTCAATGATCTCCAGCTGAGATGCTGGACACATTGGTTCTTATACTCAGTCAAAGACTTTTTAGCCTGAGGCCAGGATGAGAAATCAACCTCCCTCCCCAATCAAAACAGACAGGTCAGAAAATGGATGCTGGCTTCTGAGACCTGTGTCCACATTCCACCATACACCTGCATCCCTGGCTTATTAGCAATGGTTCCTGGCCCAGCATACATGTTGTCACAGATGCAGTCATGAAGGCCTCTGCTTTTCATTGCAAGAGTACTAAAGATACCCACAATGCAAAGGGCAGGGGCAGTGGCCAGCCAAAGCAAGGCAGAAGGTTCAGAAGTAGAGTTGTAGAAAGCTCAGCAGTCCAGAGTCATCCACTGTCATCTGCCAATACCAAGATTTCAGTTCTGGCTGGTGGCATCAAAGGAGCAGAGGACCATGGCACGGTGGCAGAAAGGTGGCAGAGTCACCATGCGTATGATGTGTCTGAGAAAACTTTATCATCTTTATAAGACAGCTTAGGAAAACTTCTGTTCTCTGGAAGATTTCCTCATTCTTCTATGGGGAAGGGAAGCCTCCTCACACAAGGACTGGCTATCTTTCCCCCACTGGCTTAGTGGCCAGCATCATTGCTGTTGACCAGGGTCGCGGTGACCTCAGAGGGAATACAGCCTCTTATTGTGCACTGGGCACTCCAAGGCCTGGTTGGGGCCCTGAACATGGTGGGAATTACAGAACATAACTGACAGAGAACCCACAGAGAAGGGAGGTCCTGTCCAGCCTCTGCTAGCTGAGGAAAAAGAGAATTCAGTCTTCAGGCACCCCAAGAAGACCAAAGGACAGGGGTGCCATCTGCCCTGAATGCATTCACGTCTGGCTGCTGGCTGGGGCTTGCTGCTTCGAAGTCTTGGGCTTCTGGCCACAGTGCTATCAAACAAGCCACTCTCTGACAGGTTTATAATAGAGTTCTGGGGAGAATCATCCAGAAAAAAGCAAATGTTCTGTGAAGCCAAGGGATGTTGCCTCTGCTCTGGGTCTGACTCTGCCCCTCCCACAGGCACTGCCAACCTCTGGAATCCACATCTTCGCCTCACAGCTCCATACACACCTGACTGGTAGGAAGGTGGTCACTGTGCTCGCCCGGGATGGCCAAGAGAGGATGGTCGTGAACAGAGACAACCACTACAGCCCCCACTTCCAGGTGAGGACCTGCCTGTCACCAGCCTCCCAGGCCTTCTGTTTCCCACAGCTGTCCTCTGACCTTTGGTGGGGGACCCTGGCCCAAGCTGCTGGGTGTCATCAATGTCTTGGTGACAACTTGATTGATCTTGTCTCCTCCTGATTGGAGCACACACTTAGTCCTGACTCTCTGGAGAGATGGAAGCAGAACTGATTACCCAGGGTGATAGGAGGGCCCACAGCTGTCTTACAGCTTCTCTCTTCCCCACTCTAGGAGATCAGAATGCTGAAGAAGGTTGTGTCTGTCTTCCCGGTGAGTATCCAGCAGGACAGCTGCCTGTGGCAGGAGATACCTGGAGAACACTGTTCCCAAAAGAGAGAAAAAGAAAGAAGTAGGGAAGGAGAGAGTCCCCGGGCAGGCATAGCAGACCTAGGGTGAAGTCCATGTGGACTTCATGGTACAGAAGGGACATTGCCTTCTAATTTCAATTGAATTACAGTCTCACCAGAGTCTCACTCCTTAAGAATGCTGGAGAGAAATGGGGGTGCCAAGATACAGTCCTTGCCAATGCAAGGAGCTCTGACATGGCCAGTCAGGGTGCCAAACTACTGATAGATATAAGCCCCAGGGGTGCTTAGATCGAGAGCCTGACTGGGGAGGGCTCTAGGCTCCTCATGGGAGATCACACATCACAGTGCCTTAGTCATCATGATGAGCTGGGCACACCTGTCAGCCCTGAGTGGGCGGGTGCTAATGTGTGTGTCACCTCACTCTTCAGGGGGACGTACTCATCACTTCTTGCACGTACAACACAGAAGGCAAGAAGCTGGCCACAGTGGTAAGTCACACTGGCTTTTCTAGCCCCCCATGCAGGAAAGAGAAAGGCCCAGAGTCTGGTTAAAAATTTCTAACCAGGCCAGGCGTTGGTGGTGCATGCCTTTAATCCCAGCACTCGGGAGGCAGAGGTAGGCAGATCTCTGTGAATTTGAGGCCAGCCTGGTCTCCAGAGCGAGTGCCAGGATGGGCTCCAAAGCTACACAGAGAAACCCTGTCTCAAAAAAAATTCTAACCATTCCTGTGGTTGAGTGTGGCCTGACAGAAACAGGACTGCTCCTCTTGCCTTTCTCAAATGGATTGGACACTATCTGCAGCAATCCTCCCCCCAGATCCCCAGGGCTTATTATCCAAGCAGCCTGCTGGGCTCTACACTGGCTCCACTGAGTCAGACATGGAGGTGACACTGTCAGGGCCTCTTCTAAGAGACACTACAGTGAGTTCTCATTGGCAACATGTGCACAGTATCTCTCTGCCATGGGAAGGAGCCAGGAAGCACTGTGGAACTCAAAGTCTGCCTGAGGAGACAGGCTACAGGAGAAGCAAGTGAAGTCACAGAAACTTCACCAGAGCCAGGACATCGCCCAGGGATGACAGGAGGAATGTGAGGCCAGGGAGAGACGGAAAAGAGCTCTGCATAGGGGAGTGTGCCAGAAGCCCCAGAGGATAAAGGTTTTCTGGGTGGGGAGATGTTCAGTTGTGACAGGGAGATGTGGTCAGCACCAGGCAGGTGGGAATGGCTGGCCACTCCAGAGAAATGGCATGGATCTTATTTTGGCTGGACTGTGGCTAGTCCAAGGAGGAGGAGCACCTCAAAGGTCTACCTTCAAGGTGAGATGTGTAGGAAATGTGTCATCCATCTTGGACACATTGGGCAGGGAGAGGGACACTTCTATAGTTGTCTCAGGTCACTACTATTCCCAGCCATTAACCTCTCTTTTTAAATTTTATTTAACTGTATTTTATGTGCATTGTTCTGAAGATCTCAGATTCCCTGGAACTGAAGTTACAGACAGGTGTGAGTTGCCATGTGGATGCTTGGAATTGAACCCAGGTCCTCTGGAAGAGCAACCAGTGCTCTTAACCACTGAGCCATCTCTCCAGCCCCTCCCACTGACCTTTTAGTTGATCCCTGAGCACCTGTGACGTTGAGTGGGCCAGACCTTGGGCTACATCCCACCCTGGCACCCCTGCATCTCAGGAACTCCCATCGATAGTGTAACACTATCCTTTGCACAAGGTTCCATGCCTTCTGCATGGAAGGTCCTGCAAGGTCCAGGGTCCCTCATTCTGTTTCACGTGTTCTTCAAATAGCTTTACTGTGGGGTGATTCCCACAGCACACAGCTGGGGTGTGGGAAGTGTGCAGCTCATTGCCTGGAAGCATGTTCACAGATCCAAGTACACAGTCAACCCACAACTGTCACCTCCAGGTCCCCTCGCCCAGTCTCTAAGGCAAGCATTTTCCCTCTGTACTTTCTTCATAAGCATCATCTCCTTGCTGCAGCTGCTATGGGTGGGGGCGGGAGGCACTTGCCAGCCATTGGTAGAAGGGAGCCCCCAGGCCTGCTCTGCCGAGGTGTTTCTGCCAGGCCTGTGTTCCTGTCTTGCCAGCTTCAAGGCTGCAAACTAGTGCCTTACTTGTCTCAGGGTGTTTGTAGCTGCAGCCTAGAAAGCACCTAAGATCTCAGACTGTAGGCCTTCAGGTCAAAGACCCAAAGACAAAGTTCCTCCTTGGCTATTTAAGCCTCATGAGCTCTTAGGGAGGCTCCATCTAGGATCGGAGGCAATAGGAGCTCCCAGAAGGCAGACATGAGCTTCCTAGTTCTGACAACCTGTGGATCCAAAGAGATGGTGGCCTTTGAAATGCAGCTTCCTTCCCAAAGTGAGAGAGGAGGGGAAAGCAAATCTGCTCTGGCATTCAGGCCCTGTTCTCATTCTTGATCTCTGAAGTGTTGGAACTAGGCGAGCGGGAGATTGTGGGGGAGTCTCATGCCCACTGAGGGCTATGAAAGTTTATGACAAGTAAACACTACAGGAAGACCCATAGATCACAGAGGCCAGGCCAACTTCTTATTGGTGAACTTGCTTCTCCCACACCTCCAAAGAGCTAGCCCAGTCTCCCTCCACTCGAGGGGCCAGCCGAGTTCTGCACCATCATTGTGGTCTGCCATGAAGTAGTGAAGGCCTTTCTTCCTTCACGGTTCTGACGAGCCAAATAAAATCTCCTTCCCCACATCATGTTCACAAAGAGCCAGGATCCTGGAGCGATGCTGAGAGAGCCTTGGTCTGGGCTCTCTGCCTGGTTCTTGACCCTACTGTGGGCTTCTTTCTCCTCCCATCAGGGACAGTTCACTGTATCTACAAGCAGGAAGTAAGTGGTGGGGATGTCACCTACTCAGTCCCTCCATGATGTGGATGGGTGGCCTGGGGAATGGAGACTGTCCAGGATGCTAGCACCTCTAAAGGTTTTCAATGTGAAGGCAGGTCTGCTCCCACTGGAGACCACAGGACTTGTCCCCTATTCCCTAAGGCTTAGTTGCTTTAGCCCGTATGGCAAGAACAAAGCTCTGTCTCTGTTTCTGTTTTCCCATCACCTTCTGATGCTTATTTACTGGGTCTCTATCTCTCCTGCCACTAGCAGGTGCCAGAGAAGGTGACCTCCCTCCTGGCTCCATCCTTGGGGCTTGGGTGACACACATCCTGCTGTAAGCAGATGAATGCACTGGGTAATAAGCAGACATGAGAAAGCTACAGGCAGACAAGCGGTTGAGAGTGACGTGCTGCGGGCTGACGGATCTTCTCTCCTCCAGGGAGGTTTTGGAATCTTGGAGGAGATGTGTGTCAACTACGTGCACTACTACCCCCAGACAGAGCTGGAGCTCTGCAAGAGTGCTGTGAATGACGGCTACCTCCAGAAATACTTCCACCAGGTTAACAGGTGAAGTGTTGCTTCTTGCTTTCTGCCCCTGGGAAACCCAGCATGGATAATCTCTGCACCCTGCCCCATGCTCTCTCCTCATGAAGAATTTAAGCTAAGTTCTTGGAGTCAAGTTAGCATGCATCCCATCAGACCTAAGTGTCGTTGGAGGTGCCTGTGGCAGGTATCACTAATCAGTCTCCTGACTTACAAGCTATCCCCAGAACAGCCATTGTCAACAACCAAAGCTGACATAAGAGATGGAAGCAGGACCAGGACAGCTTCTTAGGCAATGGATGGAGGAGGCAAGGCTGTGGAGGAGGTGACACAAGGGCAGCTACTGGAAGCCATGCTGGGTCTCCCTCCCTCTGCTATATCTTTAAACCAAGTAACTGTCTTTCCTTCCAGTTTCAACAATGAGGAGGTCTGCACCTGTCCCCAGGCCTCTGTCCCCGAGCAGTTCACCTCCGTGCCCTGGAACTCTTACAACCGTGATATGCTCAAGGCTCTGTACCGCTTTGCCCCCATCTCCATGCATTGCAACAAGACCTCAGCTGTCCGCTTCCAGGTATGACAGCATGGGAGTGAGTGGTGAGTCACAGCAGACATACAGAACTCCTCATCACGATCCAATACCCAACAAGCCCCACTGCTGCCTGAATCTCCAACCCAAGGTCTGCCCAGATCCTGAGAAGGACCCCAATGGGTTGAGCAGGAGTACCCTGAACCACAAACAAGAAGCACTCTCATGAGATGGAGAAAATAACAAGATAGTAATAGAGACAGACAGACAGACAGATGGATGGATGGTAAGGGGACGGGTCAGCAATACTGCCAGGAAGACCAGGGAGGCCACTTCTCCTGGGCACTGTGCAACTGGGACTAACCTCAGGCTTTTCTGGGTGGTATGTGATCAAGTGCCAGCAATCTCCCCAGGGCATAAAAATAGAGCTACGGGCAAGGGTAGGAAAGAAGCCAGAGTTCTGTGATACCAGCCTCACAGTCCCACAGCCCTGCTTCTCCCTCTTTATCTGAGTCCTGCTGGGATTCAAAGGCACCTAATTTATTTCCCAGCAGAGCCAGCCAGCTGCAGCAGTACCAGCCCAGAGCGTTGGTCAGCAGACCCAGCCTGCTGCATTAGGCAGGAGAGCCAGGCACTGCAGCAGCTGGCGGGGGGACAGGGCAGGGGAGGGGAACAGTCCTTTCCTGGCAGCATTTAGGTACTGGATTGATTGCTAACCCAAACACCCATACCATGGGGTGGCTTTCTCACCCCAGAGCAGTCTGGGGTGCTGCTGGATGTGGCTAGATCTTAGCTTTTATAAAAAGCCTTGCTGGAGGACAGTGTCTAACATGACAGCCTGCCACCAGGATCCTGATCCCTTCCTCAGGGCATACAGCTGAGTGAAGGGGCAGGCATGGAGGTGAACAAGCCTGGAGGGCTTCAGGTTCTTGACCAGAGAACCCAGTAGCTTGAGAAAGGACATGGACCCTCAAGTGGTAACCCTCAAAGGGTGACTTGGAGGACGTGGGAAGTGTTCAGCATGGGATAAATGAATTTAAGGACAAGAACCCAATCAGCTAGGGATACAGCACCCTGCCTGGCCCTTCCAGCCTCAGCTTCCCTCCTGGTCCCTTCTTTACAGGGTGAGTGGAATCTGCAGCCTCTGCCGGAGATCACATCCACACTGAAAGACCGCACCCCAAACTGCCCAAATGGACAGGCTGTGAGCCGCACTAGCCCCGCCACCGTCATCAACTGGGGCCAGGGCTGAGTAGGGGCCTGTTCTTCAGCCCCTCCTCATGATGTCCCTGTGGGCTGTGCACCCCTTTTTGAAGACTCCCCTTCATAGAATAGTGCTGATCACCTAGGAGGAAGGGGCTTGTCACCCTGGAGACATCTGCATGACTGAGACCATCTCATGAGGTCCACCTGGACACACTGTGGCTTCCATGTAGGGACCATTTGCTACAGGGTCCCAATTCAGCATTGCAGGCCCTACTCTGCCTCCAGATTCCCCAAGCCTCACAGTCCCCACCCTGTTGGTCCTCCAATGGTGACTTGTGTTGGTGTTTGCCATGACAGTACTGCTTAAACATCTTTTTACAGAGTGGCTCATGTTTCCCAGTGGGTGGCTTCCCTGCGACAAGACAGGACAAGGCATTTAGCTAGTTCACCAGGGGAACTCAATTCACGGCAGAGTAAATAGATATTTTTGCCCACCTAGAGGGAAACCCCAACAAATAGTTCCACCATGGAAAGCCAAGATGGCTAGAGCCAGGCTCTGGGGGTGGGGGGAATGGAATGATTAGAGTCAATTACTTCTCTTGCTGATGACAGACCAGGCTCTAATGAAGGAGTGACTAGGGTAAGCCAATTAGCTGCCTGACCCTCAGTCTTCTTGTCTGTAAAATGAGACTCACCCTCACCTGGCACCAACTGTGGACACCTAGGCAGGGCCGATGTTCCTGCTCCTGGTGCTGAAACTTTCTGGGCCCTACAGTGTCACACATATTGCCCCATATGAGTGAGGTCTGCTTCTTTAATTCTAGTCACCTTTACCCTCCCTGAATCCTTCTCTCCCTCATCTCCTGTTTAAGGGCCAGCTCAGCTCTTTGATGGCTTTGGAAGGGAGATGGGGACTGGGATCTTTTCAGCTATTTCAGCAAAATGCCGGCCAGGCTCCTCGGGCAGGGAGGGTGATGGATGAGCTTTGTGTCCCCCATGACCACAGACACCAGCTAAGCGCTGCCTCCCCTTCAGCAAGGCACTTTATTACTGGGGAGAGAAGGTGCCCAGACTCTCTGCGTTGTGTGCTATGAATCATGGCTCCAGGTACCCATAAGTCATGGGTGTAATCGGTGTGAAATGCCAGGTCTGACAGCCCAGAGCAACGCTCAGCCCTCTGTCATCTTTACAGCCTCAGAGATGGGGGAGGCAGGCCATCTCCACAGCTCTGTGGAGCCTTCCCTCTATGGCTGCCTGCCTAAGTAGCCAGAGAGTATAAGAAAGACTCATGGAGCTCTGAGGAGCCTGACCTTCAACACAGTCACTTTACTCCTAGTGATGTGCCAACTTACAGACAGAGAAACTGAGGCTCATGGGTCAGCCCAGGGACTACAAGAGGATCTGCCTGCTGCCCATGTGACACATCCAGACCCACAGTCCCTTGCATCCCCCCTAGGCTGTCATGATCTTTCTCCAGGGAAGCCATCTGCACACTGTCCTGCTTCTGTGGCAACAGGCCTCACCAGGGAGGCCAGGGTGTTGTTACGACTGTCAGCTGAGGCATATGGGGTCTCCATCAGCTAACCAAGCCTTTAAGGATTCCCTTTGCCTCTTCTAGACAGCTGAGAAAACTGAGGCTCAGAGACCTGGGGTTAGGTGACAAGGTCCCTGCAGAACAAAGGGCAACACATCCCTCCCACATGCTGTAAGCTAAAACCAGTCTCCAGAATACCCCTCTTCCGAATTGGGGTGATAGAAAAGGCCTGAGTGTGAGCCAGTCCCACCTCACTGGTTATATTCTTTCCCTTGCCGGGCTTGGGTATCCCATAGAGCAGAGGGCTCGGTTACCTCCTAGGAAGTGCCAACAGATGGAGTGTGCTACTCTCTAACAGTATTGAGAGGGCCTTGGGTACAAGTAGGGTGTCCCCAGGCCAGGGACAAGCTACCAGTACTACCTGGTAGCCCTCAGTCTCTGGTGGCTATTTAATTTTTATTTAGATTAATTAAAAAATGGTAAGCAGCAAGGCTATGGAAGTAGTTCAGTCAGTAGAACATTTAACCTACCATACACAAAGCCCTAGCTTCTATCCCTAGGACCATATTAAATTGGGCAGTTACTTGAGTACATCTGTTATCCCAGCACTTGGGAAGTAGAGGCAGGAGGATCAGAAATTCAAGGTCATCCCTGGCTATACAACAGAGTTCAAGGCCAGCTTGGTCTACATGATACTCTGTCTCAAAACTGACACAGCTCTGTCAGCACTTGTCATGCAAGTGTGAGGACCTGAGTTCAATCCCCAGAACCCATGTGAGGGTATGTATTTATAGTTCTAGCACTGGGGCTGGGGGGAGTCAGCCTAGCCTAACCCAGCGAGCCTCGGTTCCCAGTGAGAGGCCTTGTCTCAGAAAACAAGGTAGACAACTGAAGAACAAAACCCAAGGTTGACCTCTGACCTCTATACACTTGTGTATGCATGCACATATATGCATGTACACACACACACACACACACACACACACACACACACACACACACACACAGTGGGATATTTGCAGTTCCCTTTTGGTGTCATTCTTCCATGTCAGGGCTCAGCAATATTATGTGACTCACAGCTGCCTCACTGGATGGGGGCATCCACACAGCATCCAATCATTGTGAAGAACTGCTTGGGATTGTGGCACCAAGTGAACTTCAGAGGGCCATCATGGGTTGAAAATCCCAAGCCTCTCTCCAGGTACCCCAGCAAACCAATTATCAGTGGCTCTGGACAAAGCCACCTACACAGCTGCCAGGATTTCCTGCGGGACACTTAGGGCAGGACCTGTCTTTGAGGCTAAAGGACACCCACCACCTGTGATACAGAAGGTGGAGACTTCGTACCCAGTGCAGAGCTAGTGTACAGAGCTTGTGGCACTCCACGAGCTGTAGTGACCTCCTAGGATGTTTCCATGAGCTTGCATACACAAGTTCCTGGGCTTGCCAGCTGTCTACAGCTCCCTGAGTTGGCTGCCACTGTAGTTTGCTTAGCAGTGGGAACCAAAGAACCTGGGCACCTATGCAAAGTGTCTGCTCACAGGTAGTGACACCATCAGGTCTTTGGTGGAAGTCTCAGTGCCCAGGGAGACCAAGATTGGTGTTTAGATGCTAAGTAGGTCTACATGGAAACTGCTTTACTGAAGACTGCAGGGAGAGTAAGGAAGAAAGTAGGAAGTGACCAAAGGTGGGAGGGGCCACATGCTGGGTATTCAGGGCTATTTGACCTGATGGGATCCACAACTTGCAGGAGTAACTGGACCAGCAGGAAGTCAGGGAACATACTGTCCATTTTGCATCTTGACGGGATGGCCACCTGATGTGTAACAGCTTGAGTTAGCCATCCTCTGATGCCCTTCACAGATGCCCACCATTGTCTGCCTCTCACCCACCACAGGAACAGCCTAGTTCCCTCTGCCCACATACAGGTTGGGCCTAGAGGGACTCAAAAGGCCTTGGCTCTGTCCATGAGCTTTTTCCAGCTCATTTCCCAGAGACCCGAACCATTTGCCTGCCTGCTCTCTCTTACCCTTAAGAGTGACAGGGCTGTCACTTGGGTTGTCCTTGGCAATCCCTCTGGCCTCTGAGTTCCCATGGGGTAGAGATAAGCTAAATGCATATGCTCAGCCAGGCTGGATGGAGCTCCGTCTCATGCTGGAAGGCATGTGGTGTGGTATGCTGGCCTGGCATTCTCTCTCAATGTGTGTGTCCTTATACAAGAGGGTATGCAAGCACGTGTGAACACATATAGGCAGAGGCCAGAAGTTGATGTCTTCTGTCTTCCTGTCACCTTCATCCTCATTGCTTGAGACAGGGTCTCTCATTAAACCTGGGTCTCATCGATTGGCTAGGCTGGTGTGGCCAGCAAGCTCTGGAGATCTGCCTGTCTCTGAGTCCTCCTCCATCCCCAGTGCTAGAGTTACAGAAATGTGCCACCACATCAGGGGTTTACTTGGGTACTGGGGATTCAAGCTCAGGTCCTCAAGCTTACAGGCCAAGCACCTTACCTAAGAGCCGTCTCTCCAGCCCTGAAGAAAACATTGCTCAGGGTAACAGAGACCAGGACAGGGGCAGCAAGCCTGTGTGGGTGTGCCTGTCTCTCTGACCTCTGCAGTGACAGCTCCACCCAGAAACCTCTGAACCCCAACACTGTTGTATCTCAGTGAGGCATCTGAGGGTATCAAGACCCCATCATCTCCTTCCACTGCCTGCTCCACACTGCTCTCCATACTTCACATCCGTTTTCCAATGACTTCTGGTCGGCAATGCTCAGCCACAGCGGGGGCCATCGCACTTCATTTTCCAGAGAAAAGAAGTTTTAAAATATAGCTATGAAAGGTGCCTCTAGATTGGCAGTGCAGGAAGCCAGGCTGAGGTCTCTGTGATCCATCCAGGATGGGGTGCCCTGGGCAAAGGCACTTCAGGGACTTTCCAGATGAACTTGGGAGGTGATTCTTGACAGCTGCTCTCACTCAGGGACCCAACACCCTTCCAAGGACTGTGCATGGGGGAGTCAGGCAGGCATGGGAAAGGCACGTGAAGTCTGAGAGTTAGGCTGGGAAAGCACTCAGACCTCCCTTGTCCTGAGCTATCCCCAAGGACAGGTTGTGAGCTACATGTGGTCATTGACCCAACCCGGGGGTCTTAGCCAGACCACAGAATTGGGGAGGGAAGGCTGGGCAATCTTGGCAGCTGCCTTCCCTCCTTCCTCTTCCTCCCTCTCCTCCCCTCCCCTCCCTCCTCTTCTTTAACCCCCTCCACTTCTTCCCCACTCTCCCTTCTCATTCCTCCCCTCTTCTCTCCTCTGGCTCCACAAAACTCATGTCATCCAAGAGCCAGCACTGTGTCTCCGGAGACCACAGGTGTTCCTTCAGTCATCCAGAGGTTCTTCCACACCCTCCCGCCTCCAGCCAGGCCCCAGACTCAGGGGACCAGATCCACTTTTGAAAGGCCAAGTATACCCCACACATCTTCCCATGCTTTCAATTTTATTAGCTTGTCCTTTTCCAGCTCAGTGTGTGGTGTGTGAGCCTGTGAAGAGTCAGAGCCCACCCAGGACAACTGTGCCCATCTTTCCCCTCTGCTGCCTTCTTCGGGTTTAGGAGGCTCCAGCTCTGTACCACCACATCATCTGTCCCCTGCTCTCCTAGACTACAAGGCAGGAAATGTAAGGCTACATGGTGACCTTTGTTCGGGCAGTCACAGCATCCTGATTTCTGAGTCAGGGTGTGAGGCAGAAGAGAATGGCTGGGTCTATAGAAAAGTGACAGACATTCACCCCAGGAAGAGACAGGGTCATTCCTGACATGCAGGCAGGTGTAGGTGGTTTCAGGAGGTGACAGGAGCCACTCCCCTCACCAAAGGTGGGGTGAACAGGGTGCATCTGTGATAGAGACAAGTCCTTGCAAAGGGGCACCACAGCAGGGCTGTGCACAACAGAAGCCTGGTGTCCCTGGACTCACTAGCAATGCTTCAGGGGGAACTGAGACAGAGGCTAGCCATGTTCCCTCCATATCACAGGGGGCGACTCTCAGACAGCTTTCTCTCCTGCTGAACTGGAAGGTTAAGGCAAGAACTTTGTAATACCCATCTCCTCTCTGGTGTGAAAGGCAGCCATCCTGAGGAAGGGCTGCACCAGTCCAGCACATACCTCTGTGTTCTGCATTCTATCCCTGTGGCAGACATTGATCATCAATCCCTGCTCACTGTCCCCTGATTCACTATTCTTCAAGTGCTCAGGCTGCACATTGCCAGTATGCCAGAGTGAGGAGCAGGGGGGAAGCCATACATCTTCTGAGATACTCACAGGGGCCTTAAGCTAAGACATCTGTAGGGTGCATTTTGGGAGCACTACGGTGGATTGGAGGCCACTGTGTGGTCCATGAGCAGGAGGAACTCCGTGGTTTATCAGTCCTGTTTAGGAGCTAGGATGGTTTGCAGGATCATATGGAGGCTAAGGGTGGGGAAGGCTGTGTTTTGCCTGTATCCTGGGTCTCGGGACACAGGGCATTTGTGCAGTACAGGAGTCGGCAGGCAGGGTGTGGGAAGTGTGGCGGTTTCCAATGGCCTGAACAGCGGTAGCCTCTACCCTGCAGCACATCAGTAGATGCCCTTCACCCGCTTGTTGTCAGGGTCAAAGGGAGATTTCAGGTGAACCTGGGCAGGATAGGTGACCCCCATTCTCTCCAAGGCATACTCTCCACTCTTCACAAAGTCCAGAGAGACCTAGGAGCAGAGGGAATCAAGGTCACTCAGTTGTTACTGAGGGTGGTCTAGGGTTCCCCATCCCTAACTCTCCGATAAGTCAACCCCTGTCCCAAGCCCTCTGGAGCTCCCTAGAAGAGCAGATTATGTGCCCTGTGCCCATGAGCCAGACAGGAATATCTGAGCCCAGCAAAGCTCAGCCCCAGTAGCCAGCAAGACCTCTCCCTCAGCACGACCTGTTCCTGTGACCTGTTCCAAGCTGCCTGGGAAGATGGGGCTCAGACAGGAGCCTGGGTGGTTTTAAAGCCAGACAAACACATCATTATTATAGGGCAGGGGCCAGTGGCCAGACATGCTATCCTGAGGGACAGGGTGGACGGAACAGCTTTCTGGACAGCAAAGCCCCTGTGCCCTCCCTCTTCTTGGCAAGTGCTGGAGCTGTTAGCTCTGGGAGCAGGTGCTCCTCCGACAAGGGAGAGTGCAATAGCCTGACACTCTACTGTGCTGGAGGGAGAAACATTCCCAGGCCACCCAAGGAGCTGTTTCTTTGTGTACAATGAGGACTCCAGGCCCAGGCTGGAAGTGTCTGGGGCTTGTTCTCCCTCCTTCCAGGTGGCTCAGGACTGGATAAGAAATAGAAAAAGGCAAAACGGCTTTTTAAGCCACAGGATCTTTAGGGGTGAACCCTCTGTGTATGTACTTCCCTGCATGACTGGGAGGCTGGTAGATTTCAGCAGGGTGTTCTGGGACTAGCCCAGTACAGCTGATAAACACCCACGTGCCACAGAATCCTGTTCCCTGCCCCCCACCACTCCTTAGTCTTTCTTAGAAATGTGGGTTATCCCACCAGAGCACTGATAAGTTGGTTTGCAGCATCTGCCCACTCTCATGGCATGAATATTCATTCCAGAAGCTTGATCACAGCAGTGGGACATAAGCTTCTCATTCCTTTGATCACCTTCAGTGTCGGGTTCCTTGCCTGTGTGGGATTTATGCTGGGTCTCCTGGGTTCTGTTTATCAGAAACCCAAGAAAGCGTGGGAAGGGTGGGTGGCATTGATCTTTGATAGAAAAGGCTGTGGGTTCTCCTCTTCCCACTAAGACTGGGCACCAGTAAGCGAACTTCTAATTTTGCCTTGGCTGGGACCCAGGTTGAGGCCTCTCAGTGTTAAGAAGGTCCTGTGCAGCCACCACAGGTCCCAGGCTGGTTTGCAACATTTGATGACTGTCAGTTAAGTTCCACTCATTATGGTGGTCCATACTGGAGGGTGGACGCCCATGCTCTTTTTATAGGAAAAGCTTAGGATCGTAGAGAAACCCCTGGTCCATGTTCACAGAACAAGAAAAAAAACACAGCCTCAAACTAAGCCTGTGCCCTAAGCCTCCAGCTCTAGCACAGAGCACTTTTCTACCTTCAGCCACATCCAGCTGAGCTCCAGAAGTCAGAGGACCCCTCAGGCCCCATGGTAGCCACTTGTCCTTGCTCCTTCCCCAGCCTGGTACTCCCTCCCTCCATTCAGTCACACTGTGGTTCAACGTGTCTTGGTGTCAGGCTAGAAGACAGAGCCAAGTCACCATCTCTGGGACTGGAGTTGGGGCACAGGCGACCTCAGTGAGACTTGGGCAAAGATGGTATGATAATAAATGTCACTACTCATTACACCTCTATACTCATGGCTGGAAAACTGGAAGAGGTAAAGGTTACCCCTTTCCTCCTGGAGACATAGCTCGTACCCTCCTGTGGGTGTCGGGGCTGCCTCAGCATCTGCAGCCTGGGTTTGGCTCACTTGTTGGGGTTGAGGTATCTGGGGTGAGGAGGAAGGGCAGAGATGGTCCGCTAGCCTCTAGGACCAGAGAATGTTGTCCCAGACCCTACAACTCTTTTTGATCAAGAAAATCCTGGGGCTGCCCCAGTCAGTTTCTTTTGGAGATAAAAGAGAAAAACGGGCAAGGTGCTGCTGAAGACCAGGACTGGACACGCCTCCACCCTTCCTGGCTTCCTTCCTCCTGTGTTCCCAGCATGCTCAGGTATGGTCAGAGGAGCCTGGTGTGGAGCCTGGAAAGGGAGAGGAAACAGGGCTTACCGGCCCACCACTGGGGTCTCGGATGTAGCCATAAGCGATGGTTTTGTTCACAGTAAACCCGAAGTCAGCCCTCCGAACATGGCCCACCACTTGGCCGTTTCTCCAGATGGCCTCCAGGCCAAACATAGGCACCTCCCTGGAAGAAACAAGAAGATGGCTGGAACCCCAGACTGTAGTGGGAACACAGCCTGGAGAAACCAGGCAGCTGGACTGTACCTGTAAGAACATATGCCCCACATCGGTGCAGCTACGCTACTAGGTCCTTGAAAGGCCCCAATAGCCCAACATCTGGCCTAGGATGACAGGAGACAGGATGGGAGTGAATGAGAGAATGAGCAGAACTATAACTATAACCCTGACTATAGCCCTGAGGCTTCTGAAATGCCTCACTCCAAGCCCTCTTCATTTAACTTCCTTTTTATGGGTCTATATTAATTTAAGAAAATAATGAGGGGGCTGGAGAGATAGCTCAGTGGTTAAGAGCTCTTGTAGAGGACACAGTTCGGTTCTCAGCACCCACACCAGGTATTCACAATCCCCAGGGGATCCTATGCCCTCTGCTGATCTCTTCGGGCACCCATGCACATATAGCATACATGCACATATAAACAAACACATAGACATAAATAAAATAAAACCTTTAAAAAATACCAATACTCTGTTTCATTGTGAGATCATCATATGTGTATATATTTGCTCTGTTCGCATACACCCAGCTACCCTCTCTCTACCCACACAGTCCCTCCCCCTTCTACTTTCATGTCACACACACACACACACTTGCACACACACACAAATAAAGGTTTTTAAAATAACATATAAAGCACAACCCTACAGAAAATAAAACTACAATTCCATTCTTATTTATGGGTAAACAATGGGTAAATCATGCACCATTGTGTGTGTGTGTACCATATTTTCTTTAAAATTCATCCACTGAACTGGGCATTGGGGCGCACACCTTTAATTCAGAACTCAGGAGGCAGAGGCAGGCAGACCGATAGGAGTTCAAGGCTAACCTGGTCTACATAGTGAGTTCCAGGCCATCCAAGTCTACATAATGAAACCCTGCCTCAAAAAATAAATAAGATAATAAAAATAAAATTCATCCATTGATGGGCCTTTGGGCTGGTTCTCTACCCTGGTTATTATGAACACTGTTGCAGTAACCACAGTTGTCAAGTGCTTCTGTGGCTTGCTGACTCAGAGCCCTTTGGTGTACACCAGGAGGGCGTAGCTGAGCCGTATGGAAGTCCCTTGGTCACAGTGGCTAGAATGACCTGCATTCCCAGCAGCAGTGGATAAAGTTCCTCTTTCCCTGACCACACCAGCGTTGGCTGTCATTCCTTTTCTTGGTGTCAGCCTCTGACTGGGGAGAGATGGACTCTCAGCATAGTGCTGGCTTGAATTTCCCTCACAGTTGAAGACACTGAGTAATTTTTCATATGTTTATTGGCCATTTGCATTTCTCTCCTTTTTCAGCTGTGTGTCCAGCTCATTTGCCTACTTATTTGTGGGTTGTTTAATTTTGTTGTTGTGTATTCTGAGCATTTATCTTGTCAGATGGATTTCTCCCATTCTACAGGCTGTTTCTTCACTCTGGTGATTGTTTCCTTTGCTGTGGAGAATCGCTTTTAATTCCTGCAATCCCATTCATCTGTTCGTGCTGGTTTCCTGAGCTACTGGAGTCCCACTCAGTCAGACCTGCCTACATTTGTATCTTGAGGTGTCATCCCTCAGTGTTCCTCTTGAAGTCTCAGAGTTTCAGGAGGCTACAACCTCATCCACTTTGGGATTATTCTCATGTGGGATGAAAAGCAGGGGTCTACTTCACACTTCCACATGTGGATATCCAGTTTTGCCAGCTGGATAGAGAGAAGAGGCTGCTTCTCTCTAATGTGGTCTTGGACCCACCTTTGCTGAGAATACAGTGACTGTAAGAGTTGTGTGGTTTGCTCCTGGGTCCTCTCTTTGTAACATGGGTCTACATGTCTATGTTTATGCCAGGACCATGCTGGTTTGTTGCTCCATTATGGTTCTGTGATATAATTTGAGGTCAGGTATAATGATGCCCCTCCCTCTCTCTCTGATCAGGACTGCTTTGGTGATTCTGGGTCTTCTGCTTCCATATAAATTTCAGGATTTTTTTTTCTAGTTCAATGAAGAATTCCATTAGAATTTTGATAGAGATTATGCTGAATCTAGTTCATTTAACTGCCAAGTGGGCTTATTTTACAGTTTCTGGTCATCTGCTTCTTATAATACACTTACCTAAAGGGTTTTTCTTTCTTTCTTTCTTTCTTTCTTTCTTTCTTTCTTTCTTTCTTTCTTTTTTTTTTTTTTTTTGGTTTTTTGAGACAGGGTTTCTCTGTGGCTTTGAAGGCTGTTCTAGAACTAGCTCTTGTAGACTAGGCTAGTCTCGAACTCACAGAGATCCGCCTGCCTCTGCCTCCCGAGTGCTGGGATTAAAGGCGTGCGCTACCACTGCCCAGCTAAAGGATTTTTCTTTATCAATGTACTATATTAATACTAAAGTTTTTTATTCAAAATTCAAAATGGTAGACAAAAAGAAAAAGAAACTCACTAAAACCTAGAAATGTAAATGCCCAGATCACGGTAACACTTGATGTCATCTGCAGATTGTTCCTCTGGGCTGTCATTAGAGCCACAGTGGTGTGAAACCTTCCCAGAATAACAAGAGTCAGGGCAGATTCAAATGCCCTCTTGGGTCTGCAACTCAGAGACATACCATCTGAGTCCTACTCACCAGAGGATAGGGACCAGGATGAAGGCTTGGTGAACACCTCCTCCCCTGCATCCTCTCTAGTCATTCTCCATGGGACAAAATGGCATCATGGAGGCTCAACTCAGCCAAGTCCCCTCAAAGCAGCAGGCACACATCATTGTGTGCTTTGTAGCCAAGAACCTCAGGGACAGGAAGGAAGCCCCTGAACAGGATAGGTGTTGACCCTTAGCTCTGGAGCTAAACACGGGCCTCAGAAGCTATCATAGAGGCTTAAGGGGGACTATGAAAGCTCTGCCCCATCTGAGAGGCCCCTGCCACCCAAGCTGGGCAGTACTCAGGGGAGTAGGTGAGAACTCAAGAAGTCACAGTATGATGGCAAACCCTAGTTCTGCTCATTGCCTCTCATCACACTTGACACTCTGAGCAAAGTGGCAGCATTTGTGGCTGACTGCCAGCTGCAAAGCAACGCCCAAAGCCATCTCCCCCTCCTGGAGACAGTTGCTATGAGAATTTCTATGGTACCACCATGGGCTGCAACATTATCCAGTGTACAACCCAGGCCTCCAGGATCCAAACGCTCCTGGTGACTGGGAGCACTTGAGCCTGGCTCCCAGTGACATGTTCCAAGCTATTTCTTGGTGAGCTGAATGGAGGGTTGAGTTCCCCAGAAAGGGTGTTGAGTTCCCTGGAAAGGGTCTCTCCTTTCACCTCTGCTGTGTGACTGGGTATGAGTCTGTCACATGACGGCCCTCATTTATAAATGGAGGACAGTTCTACCTAGTCAGGATTTAAATGGAACAGGATAGGAGGTGGTTGCAAAGGGACATGGGCACCAACTTGTAAGTAGGGTTCACCCTCCCAAGTTACCAGGCCTGGCTCTACTCACCACAGAGGAGCCAGCCTGGCTTTCTCTTCTAAATGACTTCATTAGAGAGGGTTAAGCCTTTCCTATGTCCCTGGGGCCCTGACCACGCCCCCACCTCTGACCCACTTCTGGCCCACTCAGCGCCCGAGAAGTCTGAATCTGAATACCAGTTCTGCTTTTACCAACTATGATGCAGATCGTGTGTTATAGATTTAGAACTCCTAGGCCTCACTTTTCCCATTTGCAATGGGCCATTTTGAAAGGGAGGCGGACCTGAGAGACATGCCAGTCACAGGGACTCTCCCTGGAAATACTAAGTACCACCTCATCAGTGTGGACAGTCACTCTATGGGCCAGAATACTCACTCTTCCACAGTGAGGCACACCAGGCGTCGGTAGAGGCCTGCCGCACGCTGCTTCTCCAAGGCCTCACGGCCAAGGAAGGGCACTGAAGACTTGAGCTTACAGGTGAAGGCCAATCCTGCCTCCAGGGGGCTGTCATCAGGTCTCAGGTCTGCATGCCAGTGTCGATAGCCTGTGGGGCAAGGAGAATGTGCGTGAGTGTCCAGCTGAGATGGGCAACAAGTCTTTAGAAGATACATGTGGGAGCTGCTCAAACCTGCACTACCCAGTCCCCAAATCTCCACCTTTACTGCTGCTTAGAAATCTGGGCAGCCCAGGAAGATGAGGTAGATCCTGGACTCCAGAAAGTTCCCTATATGAGCTCCTGGAGCAGACTAGTCCCGTGAGCTTTCCAGGCCCTTGTACCCTCAGGGTGGGGTGTTTGCTCAACCCAGAAGGTGGAGTGAGCCACCCTAGGGGAAGGGCAGATCCCACTCCGAACTTCCCCCATCTTTTAAAGGAAGTGAGGTGGCCACTTGCTAGCAGCCTATCCTGCTCTGAGTCCTCACCTCTCAGGAGATATCTGGGTGCTGCTAGTAGTAGGACACCCCCCCACACACACACAGGCATATGTGAGGCCCTGGGGCCAATGTCCAGGACCAAATTCTTCAAAAGCTCAAAAGATTCTCTCAAGGAGCCCAGAGTGCTGAATTCAACCCCTCCCCACTGAGGCCTATTCCCTCAGGATTCTAGGCAGTGCCTCACCTCTGAGTCCAGGTGTGTATGGGTATTGGGGGCCCCAGAATCACTTCTAAGGCCCTGTGTGGGAGACCCCGTGAATAGGCAGTGAGGAGGGTTTGGGAAAATACTCAAGGCTTGGACATAGAGGGATTTATGATGTGAAAATATGCACACCAGTGACAGAAGCATCCCCAGATTCTTCCTGGTGGCTTGGGTGGCCTCCCAGGGCTCACCTTTCTCGATGCTCAGGGAGTCAATGGCACGGTAGCCTGCATTGACAAGGCCATGCTTGGCACCTGCAGCCATCACAGCCTGGTACACTGGTAAGCAGTATGCACGGGGGACATGCAGCTCCCAGCCCAGCTCCCCAACAAAGGATAGCCGTATGGCCCGGACCTGGGGAGACAAGGGTATAAATCAGAAAAAGCTGCCTCAGGTTGATGAGGTCCAGGCAGACTGCCTCTTACCCACAGGCCTGGGCCTGGTCAGATTGTCAGTGAGAAGTGGGTTTTCCAAGGAAGGTTCACACAACCTGATCTGGGAGTCTTGAAGTGAAGGAAGAAGATTCACCTTAGAGAGCAGGAGACAGTCTCCACCTCCTGGCCTCACACCTCAGGAGTGGCCAGCTGGTTCCCTAAGGTCAAGCAAGTGACCAGAAACTGGGCGGCTTAAACCAATGGAAACAAACTCCATGTCTATCCTGGGGGCCATAGTCTCTATCAAGGCACGGCAGAGCCACACCTGGAGGTTCAGGAAACCCCTTCCTGGTTTCTTCCAAAGCAAGGGTCCCTGTAATGCTTTGAATGTATCTGCAGCAGTCGGCATCTGCGCCTCTTCCAGATGCCAATCTCTGTGCCCATCCTGCCTCTTACCAGGACTCTGCCATCAGGCTTTGGACCCATGCCAACTCTGAAGAACCACATCCTGACACCTGGGGCAGTTGATATGGACCATCAACACGACAGGATCTAGAGTCACCTAGGAGACAAACCTCCTGGCATGCTCAAGGAAGGCTCTAGATTGAGTTACCTGAGGTAGGGAAACCATTCCATGGGCTGAGCTCCCAGACCTAATAAAAAGGAGGAAGTGAGCTGATGCCCACGTCCATCTCTCTCCCTGCTCCCTGATGATGGGTGAAATATGACAGCTGCCCCAAGCTCCTGCCACCATACCTGCCCTGCCATGATGGATCTGCCCCTCAAACTGTGAGCTCAAATAAACCCTGTAGGGAGACACTGTAGCCCCACCTCCTAGTAGTGCCAGGACACACCCGTGAGGGCGTGGTCAGGGGAGGTCTAAGGTGATGCGGGAATGATTCTTAAGGGACCAAGCACACGTGAATAGCCCCTTCTTTCTGGCCCCTCTCTCTGGCCTGGCTGCCTTGTGCACCTGGCACACTCTGGCTTGGCGTTTGGGCTGGTGTTTATCTGAATAAAGAAATCTTAGCCTTACGGACTACGGATCATCTTTGAGCGCACAAGGCATGCAATAATCACCAAAACCCTTCCTTCTTTTTTTGTTTTTTGTTTTTTTTTTTTCAACATGGTATCTCTGTGTAACCACTCTGGCTGTCCTGGAACTCTCTCTGGAGACCAGGCTGGTCTCGAACTCGGAGACCCACCTGCCTCTGCCTCTCCCTCCCGAGTGCTGGGATAAAAGGCGTGTGCCACCAACGCCCTTCCTTCTTTAGGATGATTTTGTCAGGTGTTTTGTCACTGCAACAAGATGGCAACTACACACACACACACACACACACACACACACACACACAAGGCCACGGCCTCAGGTTCTGCCATCCTGAGCCTGGGCTCTCATTTTAAAAAGCACGAAGCCTCTCCCATTCATGGGAAGAAGGTGGGAAGTCATAGGCATAATCAATGCCTGCCCACACCAATTCGGGGTGGCTACATGCCAAATCCATCATTCTAGATGCCACAGGAATGAGCATTGTGGGTTCCCGAAACTACGGCTCACACACACAGGGATGGCGGCACCATTTATCTGCTGTGCCTAGGCTGAGAACTTCACAAACATCCCACCCAATCACAACCATGCAGGAAGGACACCGAGACCCAGTGGGGAGAGCTAGATCTGGGTCTGGGTCAGGGGTCCACACCCAGACAGCCAATACTACCTTTCCCAGAAGATGCAGTCTTTCTATACATTTGGCTTTGTACATGACCATACCTTAACACACCCAACAGCTGATGCCCACTTCCCCAGCCTTCAGGCAAGTTCTGGGATGTGTGGGTGAATGTCCCCAAGGGTACAGTTCAACCCAGGATCACTGCTCAGCTCATCAAAGGAATGTGGGGGGCTCAAAACACCTCACAAATAAAGACGCTGGTGGCCAGGCCTGTGCTGCCACCCCTGTGCTGGGTGGGGGAGGGAATGACCCTGCTGTCTGATCACGAAGCCAGTACCTTATCAACCCGACAGTCTAATCACACAGCCACTGAGAACCTGGGTTCTAAAAGCCTTTGAAGCAGCGCCATTTGCCTGGCCTTGTGAAAAAACTCAAACTGATGCTGAAACTATGCTGTTGACATTTCCCTGCTTCCCTGTGCAAGCTGTAGGCCCCTGACAAAGACTGCCTTGTCACCAGGGTGCTAATTTTAGACAGCCCCCGAAGGAGCTTGGGGCTCAAAGCCAGCCTCGTTTTGAAGCAGGGAAAGTCATTTTTAAAGTGCACCCAGCCCTGCATCCGTGTTCAGACACTCCTTATCCAGCCAAGCACACAGGTGGGGTGATTGATGTCCAGGGGTGCTTGAGGTCTCCTGACCTCAGTGGGACACAAGGTGGCCACATCTGGGACTCCACTGCAAACCAATGTGTCCCATGGCAGGTGCCAAGACCTCCTAAGAGAAGACAGTAGGTTCTTCTCCCTTCTGGCAAGATAAGAATCTGGAGAAGTGCCTTCCAGGTTTCTAGATCCTGGTTACCTGGGTCCTTTTCATTTTTTTTTCCCTTGAAGCAGTAGAGTTAAAGGCAGGTCTCATTTCTTCCCAGTATTGACACTCAAGGATGGAATGAGACTGAGAAAACAAAGGTATCAGAAACTCATTATCCCCACTGCTATGGGTCAGACACCTCCCAGCCACCTTGAGGGCTCAGGCTATATGCCCTACCTAAGGAATGTGCATCAGACAGGGCTCATGAGCAGCAGGGTTATAGACAGCTCTGTGCCCGGCATATATTCACCTGCCATCAAATGTTGGCTCAGGCACTCACACAACTGTATTCATGGCTGCTTGAGTCACACTTGCAAGGAAATGGAACCAGCCTAGATGACTATCACCAGATGAATGGATAGTACATACACACAATGGAAATTTATTTATCCATAAAAATGAAATTATGAATTGTCTAGGAAAATGGGCAGAACTGGAAACTACTGTGTTAAGCGAGGAAACCCAGGCTCAGGAAAACAACAAGATACCGTCTCAGGTGGCTTTAAAAGGCTTTCGGGAGGGCTGAGGGTATGACTCAGTGATAGAGCACTTGCCTAGCATGTGGAAGTCCCTGGGTTTGATTCCCAGCACCACAAAAAGTACAAAATAAAGAAGGCTTAAGAGTGGGCAGAGCTCGCTTGAAAGATGCTGTTGGCAATGGACAAAGCTAGAATCCTACAAGGTTGGCAGCAAGGCCTTGAACCAGGGTTTGGTAAAACTCTTTTCTCACTCTAAAGATTCCATAAGAAACAAATCCAGCAGTTTTGAGATACAAAGCCAACATACAACATCGTCTGTCTCTATATGCTAGCAATGAACAACCCAGAAATGGAAACTAAGCCAGGAATGGAGGTGGAGGCAGCAGGATGGAGCAGTTCAAAGTCATCCCTGGTTACACTGAAGCTTAAGGCTAGCCAGGCTGCATCAGAGTGTCTCAAACCTTCAAAACAAAATAAGAAAGAAATTAAAACAATTTCATCCATGCCATCATTCAGATGTTTAGGAATGATCCCAACCAAGAGGTGGAAGAACTTTAAGACAACAACTAAATTCAAAGACACCCCATGTTTAGGGATTTGGAGAGAATTACTAAGATGCTCAAAGTACCCAAAGCAGTCACAGAGGCCACACAGCCCTGGCAGAGTCCCACTGACATTTATTAAGTAGCAGAGGTGGAAAAACAACCTCTTAAAATTCATATGGAATCTCAAACCTGAGAGTCAAATCAGTTTTGAAAACTGACAAAATTGGGGGATTCTGTCTTTTTCATTTCAAAACAGACAGCAACTAGGCCATAGCAATGAAAACAGATTGGCACTGTCACCATGACAGAGAATCAGATGAGTGAAACTCAGCAGAGTGTCTGAAAGTAAATTGCCATGTAGGTGATCAGGTGAGAGCTTCATGCATACACAGACACACATGCACATACGCAATTAAAAACAAAAAACAAATCTTGGGCTGGGGAGATGCCTCGGAGGTTAAGAGCACTGGCTATTCTTCCAGAGGACCTGAGTTCAATTCCCAGCAACCACATGGTAGCTCACAAACATCCACAATTTTATCTGGTGCCCTCTTCTGCCCTTCATGCAGAACACTGTACACATAATAAATAAATAAATCTTAAAAACAAACAAGCAAGGGCTGGAGCAATGGCTCAGAGGTTGAGAGCACTGGTTGCTCTTCCATAGGTCCTGAGTTCAATTCCCAGCAACCACATGGTGGCTCACAACCATCTATAATGAGATCTGGTGCCCTCTTCTGATATGTAAGCATACATGCAGGCAGAACACTGTATACATAATAAATAAATGAATCTTAAAAAAAAAAAACAAGTAAATCTTTTAGCACACGCCTTTAATCCCAGCACTTGGGAGGCAGACACAGAATTTGAGGCCAGCCTGATCTACAGAGTGAGCTCCAGGACAGCCAGAACTACTCTGAGAAACTCTGTCTTGAAAAACAAAAAACAAAAAAAAATAACTTTAAAGCAAAACAGGGCTGAAACAATGACTGAGTGGGTAAAGGTAAAGGGGCTTGCAGCCAAGACAAAGGACCCAAGTTCTACCACTAGGACCAACATGGTAGAAGGACAGAACTGACTCCTACAAATTGACCTCTGACATTCACAGGCATGTCGTGACACGGGTGCTCACATACAAATAAATAAATGTAATGTAACTCTTACAAAAAGTAAAACAAAAGAATGACATGCTGGTGAGGGCGTAGAGAAATCAGAAGCTTTGGACATGCTGTCATGGACATAAAATGGTGCTGCTCCCAAGGAAAAGTGTGACCTAGGTGGCATGGCCCAAATTGTGAGTAAACATTGACCCCATACACACAACAGGGGAGGCAGGGCTCAAAGAGGAATTTTCACACTTGTGGCACAGCAGCCAGAGGCAGAAGCAGCTGACAGCAGTCACCTGTGTGTCAGGAAGGATGTCCTGATGCCTGCTGAGATGAAAATGAACCCCAAGGCTGTGCTGAAGTCATTCACAGAAGGGTCTATACTGCAGGGTTCCACAGGATGTCCTTTCTAGGGCCAGGGCTGAGAAATGCTCTACTTAAGGGGTTTGAGAATTAGCTGAACAAAATAAAACATTCTGGAGCTCACACTACTGGACAGAGGGCTAAAATGGTTGAAGCTGGGCATAAATCCAGTACTCAGGAGGCTGAGGCAGTATTAGGATTCAAGGACAGTCCTGTCTATATAATGGATCCTATAACCCCCAAATTAAGATGGTAAAAACCCAGATCCCTTCCAGGGAGAGAAGACTGAGGCCTGAGGGCCAGGATGAGGTGCACTTTGTCTGTGTCTCAGTTGCTTGGGAGAGAGAGGACAGATGAAGGCAGAAAAGCAAACCCAGAGAGGGTAGAGCCATGGGAGCTCCATGCTGTGCCCAGTGGTGGGTTATGAAGCAGATCTGGGAGGAAGAGGGAGAAGCAGAGCTGCTCTGGGTTATATGTTGGGAGGAAATGGAAGCTGTATGTTGACAGTCTACACTACCATGTTCATTGTGATGATGCTACTCAACATAAATGTAATTCATGTACACAATGGAATAATATCCAGCCATTAAAAAGGTTAGTCCTTAAATTGGGCAGTGGTGGTACACACCTTTAATCCCAACACTCAGGAGGCAGAGGCAGGCAGATCTCTAAGTTTGAGGCCAGCCTGATCTACAGAGTGAGTCCAGATAAATCCTGTCTCAGAAAAACAAAACAAAACAAAAAAAGGTTAGTCCTTGTCATTTGTTAAGTGTAATAACTGACGGGTAAGTGCTGCGTGATCTCACTCGTATGTGGCTTCTAAATAAGTTGATCTCGTGGCACGTGAAATGGATTATCCTGTGAAGGTACTTGCCACTCAGCCTGATGACTGAGTTCAGTCACTGGAATCCATGTAGAGGAAGGAGAAAACTGACTCCCACAAGTAGTCATCTGACTTCCCTCCATGGCATGTGCATACATGCACACACACACACACACACACACACACACACACACACACACACACACACAGAGGATCGATCAATAGATATAGACAGATGATGGATAGATAGATGATAGATAGAAGATAGATGATAGATAGGTAGATTGATTGATTGATTGATTGAAGAACAGAAGATAGGTAGATAGATGACAGATGTAAAAATACATAGTAAGTGGGGAGATGACTCAGTTGGTGCTTGTGATGCAGGCATGAGAACATGAGTGAGATCCCCAGCCTCCACATAAAAGCCAGGCTTGGTGGTCTGTAATCTCAGTGCTAGGGAAACTGAGATTCGAGGATGCCGGGGGCTTGCTGGCAGCCAGTCTAGCCCAGCTGTGAGCTCGAGGGTCACTGAGAGACTCTGCCTCAAAAACAGAGAGCAATTGAGGAAGATACTCTGTGTTCTCCTCTGGACTCCATATGCTTGTACATATTCACACACTCATACCTCCATGCACATACACAAATATGGACACACACCCTACACACACAAAGAAATGATAGCTGTTTGAAGAGACAGATGTGTGTGCAGCCTGATAGAAACAGTATAACACCTTGTGTCCATGCATCAAAATAGCAACTGTGCCTCCCCAGCACATGGTATCCTGCCACGACATGGTACCCCACTATCACATGGAAACTCACCACCATACAGTATAAAGCTATCACATGACACCTTTCTACCACCACACAGTACCTCACCATCAATGGTCCCCAGTCACCACACCCTTACATCCCAGCACATGGTGGTGCCCCCCCACCACACGGTACTCCATCACCATGCAGCCCGCCATACCACAACAAGATGCCACCACCACCACTTGGAACCTATGCTATTACATAGTACCCATTTTCCACACAGTACCCCACAGTACCCCATCCAATGAGCTTCATTAATATGTAAATTTGTGTGTTAGCACAGCATATACAACCAGACTCCAAGGAATGTCTTCAGTGTAGCTGACATCCAGAAGCCCACCCCTAAGTGAAGACACTTTTAGCAAAACATAGGTTTAGGACTTGGATAATTTGGGAGGATGCACAGCTATGCCCAGAACTGCGGAGCCCAGACTCTGACTTGAACTTTTCATGAAGCTCAGACCCTTGGCCAGGCAGACCACCCCGGGAGTGTTGGATAAACATCCTGTCTGAGGCCAGCCCTACCTCCTGTATGGAAATAGGCACTTTGAATTAGACCCATGAGGATGAGGCAGCAGAGAAGTCCCTGTCCTGTGGAGGAGACTGTACCCTAGAGTTATGCATCTCGTATCAGAGTGTAGATTAATCATGACAAATAAAGGAACACCTTTATAGCTCAGGGACCCCACTGGGAGGTGACACTCTCCTGCCTGGCCCCAGCTAGGGCAAGGACGCAGGGCCCATGGTTTAGCCTGTGATCCTAATTGACAATGGTCTATCAACCAGAGTTGATCATATGGTAAGTAGAGCCACAGTGGCCTTTAGGGCTCAGAGCCTTAATGGCAGAATGCAGCTTGTCAAGAATTGTCTCTAAAGAGACCAGTAGGAAGGCTGAAGCCTTGGAAACCTGCACACCTAGGTCGATATCATCACCATTCCAAATCAGCCCAGGACCTGCTTCTTCTGGAGGGTCCTGCATGCCTGACTCCTCCTGGTCCTGAAGGTATTCTGCAAGATTCCATTGGTTCCCAAGGATTAGAGGAGAGTTCTGCCCATTACCCATGCAGGATATCCAAGTGGTAACTGTTGTTCATTACAGCAGATGCAAGAGACCTCACCTTATGCCTCCACTCAGCACCGTGTCCCTGCTAGAGAGCCAGCAGCCCCCACTATAGTGGTTAGGAGGCTCAGGCTCAGCCCAGGAAGAGCAAGATGAGAACTCAGAACATCTAGCAAAGCTTCCAGCCCACCAGCCCAGGGCTTTTCACAGTGGAGGTCTGGCCATATCTGCTCCATTCTAGACTAGATCACTAACCCAGACACAAGTGTCAAGCCCAGAGCAGGACAAGGCTCTGAGCCCCCATTCCACAATCACTCACCTTCAAGCACCCCATTGGTCTAAGACACAGTCCCAGTATTCTAACCTTTGGCAGTTCAGAGTATATTGTCCAGCCTTCCTGGCAGTCAACCAACACCAGATAGATGAGGAGTCAGGCACCCAACCATGGCACATGCCGTAAGAGCCAAGATCATAGGATGACACAAACAGAGCTTTGAATCTGAGACTGACTGCTTCTCCCAGACAACAGACCTTGCCTGAGTCTCAGCTTTTGCTTTGGTGAAACAGCACAGTAACAACCTTTGCCTCCCAGGACACATGTCACAAGACAATCACCCCAAAAGTAGGCAAGTAAGGAACCCAGGGAGGTCAAGTCATTGTTCAAGGCCTGGTGATATCTATGGAGGCATATGAACTGCTATATGTTGGGAGGTAGAACTGTCCTATAACCTCTACCAATTCCCCTGGTGTAAATGTTAGCCAGCATGGCTGCTTTCAGGTGACTAATGACTGAGTAGACATCTTATTAATAACTCTGGTCCTCCAAGCTGGATAAGCCCCAAAGAGGCCTCAGAGACTTTGGTGGCAGAGTGGGATTCAGCCTGATTGATACTCCCAGATCCTAAATACTGAGCCCAACTCTGAAAGACACCTCCACTCTTGAGTGTTGATATGAGAGAAGGATCTGGGATTTTAGTCAAAGGGCTGGGGGATTATATCCAACATCTGACACATTGCTGAGCTTCTCACCAGCTGTGAATGGAGGGACTAAAAATCCAGAAAGGCACTCAAAATGGGCTTAGCTGTAGCTTGAAGGCCGTGCTGGTTCTAGGACAGGGGAGGCCAAGCCACACCTCGGGGTGTCCTTAACATGTGCCATCTACAGTGTAGGAGCTCGAGAAAGCAGGTCCTGCCTAAGCCTTTGCAATAACACTGCCCCATGGCAGTCTCACAATGTTTCCAGAGCACCAAGTGCATCCTCCAAACTCAGTCATTCTTACATAAATGAGGACCTCCCAGGGGATGGAAGGAAGGGTGCACAGAGGCCAGAGCAGGTATAGCCTGGGCCGAAACCCATGGGAAAGGGGAAGGAAGTTGGTGGTAGAACTGGAGGAAATTCCATTTAAACCCTCTTGGAGGGCAATTGATCTTGCACACTTACCTGGTTTGGAGGCTGGGAGGGTGGGAGGTGAGGATAGCAGTGATTCTCATGATGTTAGCATGAGTTTTCTGGCCCGGCAGGTTCCACTGCCCTTGGTTTCCCGTAAGAACTCCTTTTACAGATGATGGCACCAGTGTGCTCACTGTGCTGATACTTGGTGATGACGCAGATGAAACTGATGATGGTACTGACGGTAGTGAAGGTAGTGGTTGATGGCGTGGTGGCAATTGTGGTGGTGAAGGTGGTGGTAGTAATGACGAAAGTTATGGTGGCCATGGGGATGATAGCGGTAGTGGTGTGGGTAGTTAGTAATAATGGTTGACTGTGATGTTTGTGGTAGTAATGGTGGTAAAAGGTGGTGGCGGTGCTGGTGATAAAGATGATGGTGCTGATGAAAGTGATAATAGTGATGGTGTTGTGTTGGTGCTGGAAATGATGGTGGTGATGGTGGTGGTGATGATGGTGGTGATGGTAACAGTGATGAAGGTGGTGGCAGTGGTGATGGTGATGGTGGCGGGTGGGAAAAACGATGATGGTCACCATAATAATCAACACCATCATTATGGTGTTGGTAGTAAGGGCGGTAACAATGAAGATGGTGGCAGTCATCGTGGTGCTGGTGGTGGTGGCTATGGTGGTGACAGTGTTGATAACGGTGATGGTGCTTTCGGTAGAGACAACAGCAGTGTGAACGGTGGTAGTTATAGCATGGTAGTGGTGGGATGATGGTGAAAGTGTTGACCATGGCGATGAGAAAATGACCGAAGTGTTAATGGCTTTGGTGGCAGTGATTTTGGTGGCAGTGGTAATGATAGTAGTGGTGATGGCCATAAGGACTAGAATCCAATCTTCTAAAAATAGGCATGAGCACACTGTACTTCACCCACACTGCTGTGGGTCTCTCCTAGAGTTGCCGGCCCTGGAGTCCACCCCTCTGGCCTTAGGCAGAATAGATCTGCCAACGACCTTCTTCCAGCCTCTCTTCTGAGGAAATCCCTGTCCTAGCATGTCTAACCTGAGATCCCAGACGTCAAGCAGCTGATAGTGATGTCTGCAGCCACAGACAAGAGCAGCAAGGCACAGAAATCTGCAGAGAAAGGACATACACCACTCCCACTTAGTTCTGGAACCTCAGTACGCACTGGGGTCACACAGGGCGACCCAACCTCATTCCAGCCAGGCCTTGTTCCTGCTTTTTCCTGGCAGGCAGTTTTGCCTCCACTGACAGCTTGAGTAGTGGCAGGGAACACATGCCTAGACTGCGGATGCCGTATCTCTCTTGGCTGTGTCACGGAACTAGAGCATAACATAGTACGGCTGTCTGAGGGCTCTGCAGATCTGTGCTGGCTTCGCAGCACAAGTTTCTAGGCAGCTGTACTCTGTGTGTATGCATCCTCGCTGGTACTCTGTAGTTTATCAAATGCATGCTATGTGAGCCTGTTCTATCCTGAGCAAATGGAGTCACAGCAGTTACAGGCTAGGACTTCTCCACTGCCAGGAAAGAAATCCAATTTCCTTCTGATTTGAAATTAATTTTGAGAGGGAAATTGCTTTATTGTTATGCCTCATGAAGACGGCCAGCCTCGGGGCTTGCTGCTTTGTTAAGAGGGGCCTGATCTCAGCTGGGAGGAGTTTGGGGGGTGTCCTCAGCCGAGGTGCTGAGAACGCCCGTGTCTGACCCAGTACTGGCTGAGCTGAGCTCTGGGAGACTCGCCGGGAAAGCGCTTCCCCACTGGGGAATCTCACTGGCCTTGAAGCAAATATTTGAGGAGCAAAGACAGCTGGTCTGTTGGCTGTTGAGTGGACACTTACTTTCCCCAGCCCCCTTCTTCCTCTAGGAATCCAAAGACTGTGGATGCCTGGCCCAGGCACAAGCATCTCAGAGAAGCACTATTGCAAAAGTCAGTGACGTGTGGCTGGGCATCTCTGACCAAGTCCGGTCATGAGTGGAGCTTGGCAACCACAGCAGGGTCCTGGGCCTCGGTCCCCGGGCCTGGGTCTGCAGAACTTGGCACTCACCAACGTCATTGCTCATGTCTCTGCTCGACCTGGGGTTTGCTGACTATGCAGATGCACACATTCCTCTCCTGCAGCTGGTAGGCTAGAAGCCAACTGATCTATAAATATGTGGCCTGGCTCCATGTTCTGGCCCCAGAGCCTCCACATGCTGATGGACAGTTCATCAACACAGTTTTAAGCCAGAACAAGATATCACTTAGAATATGAAATTTCCTCTGGGTTCCAAGAGAAGATTCAATATTTGGACAGATATATGTGATGCTCCAGAAAGGGCGTTCAACATTGTCTAGACTTTGTACGACAGCTAGGGAAACTGAGGCCCAAGAAGGCTGGTGCAAGACTGGAAACCAATGTCTGCCTCCCAGCTCTGAGAGCAATGCAGTGCAGAAACGTCAGTCTATACCACCCTTCATGTGTGTGGTTCATATCTCTGCTCCTCCTCCCTCTTGCCTGTGAGCCCGCCACTGGGGCCAGGGCTATGCCCAGCCAGCCTCTGCTGCTTTAAGTGCCACCAGTGGCTGAACTGCCACTCCGATGCTGGCCAAGGAAAGGCGGGCTTAAGCCACCTTGGACGTGTGTTCTGGGCCACACTGAGGGACAGCTTTCCAGGTTAGCCCAAACCACAGCAAGGGCACCAAGGAACAAACTTGTTCTCTTTGGCCTAACACTCTTTTGGGGCCCTTGGGAGAAGGTGGGGCAACCGGGACAGGATTCCCTGGCGGGGCAAGTCTTACATGACCTCAGCGGCAGCCAGCGTCTGTGCTCTCACCCCAGCCCACATATCCTGGGAGCTGTGCTCAACTACCTGGCAAGCCCTGTCCTCAGAGGTCCTCCCAATCTGTGTGGTCATGACCTCTGAGGAGGTAAGACAAGCAAGGATAGCTGGCTGTGCTCAAGGACAAGCATCAAATGTTTCTGGGTGGAGACTGAACCACACCATGACAGACCTTTCTTGTTACAGTGAACCACTGGAACATTGGCTCTTCTTGGGAAGCCAGGCCTCAGGCTCATGGTTGCTGACAATGGGGTGACAGTGGTGCCTGATGCTATCCCATAGTGACTGTCCCTCTAATCTTAGGGCAGGCCCAACAGGTGAGATGTATGCTGGAAAAGACAAGGGGATAGAAGTACAAAGCAACTACTGGCCTCATGGGCAATCCGCAGGCAAAGGTACCCGAAGCATAGGCCTCACTTTGAGACACTAGCATCTCCATATCAAACTTCTCTTACCAAGACTCAATTCTCCCTGTGTGCATCTCCCAGGGGCTCTCAGTCCATCAGCTTCTGGGCAGTGGCAGCCATTCTCCACCGCCCTGGACTGCAGCTGCAGGCTCCCTTGAGCCCAAGGGTGGGGATACACTCACAGAGGGTGGGGGCTGCACCTGCCTCCTCAGCGCTGGATCTGGCACAGCCCCGCAGGTGCTCCTAGCCAACACATCTGGAATGCATTCTAAAGCCAGGGGAGGGGCTGCTGGGGGAGCAGAGGAAATAAGTTGTACAATAAGAATAAAACCACCAGTTTAGATCCAAACACCAGAACTCTCTGAGGGTCCACAATGGTGCTATGGGTACATGGCACCAGGAGGTACGTTGGCAGTAACTGCCGGGCGGGGGGCGGGGTGTGGAGAGCAGTTTTGATGAAGCATTACTCATGTCTGGCCTCAAAGACACAGGCCTATCTGACAGCCCCATTGTGTGATCAGCTAGTTGAAATGGGACCTGAGGTTTCTCCATAATATTCTTTCATGTACCATCTTCTGGGCAGAGCTCAGGGATACGCAGGATTCTGGGATTACCAGCTCACTTTATATCCAGTCTCCCCAAGACAAGGACTATGGTCTTGAGAGCACTGTCTTCTATCCGACTAGGTCTAGGGCAGCACTTGCCTTTCAAGAATGCAGCCAAGAATAAGTGGGTAGCGCAAGCTGTGTCTCTGATTCAGTAAGTTGGCATACAAGTTACTTTCTTAAGACAGAAATCATACCACTAGGCTGCTCCCAAGAGCAAGAAATGGACCCCATGTTGTTTGAGCATGGGTACCACTGAGGCAGAGGACTGGGCACAGGTTCTTGCATATTGCAAACAAGTAGCATGGATTTTGGCACCACTACAGAACAAAGCAGTATGCAGACCATGGCTACTATGCAGAAAGCAGGCCTGGCATGGTTACAAACAGGCAGATGTGATAATGGAATAGCCTGTAAGGGTGGATGGGCCAGCCTTCTTCAATTTTCTCATGTTTGACAACACGTCCAAGAGGCGGGTTACATGTGCCTGTCAGTGTGTCCTTGCCACATGGGAAGGCCATCATTATGCAATCGTGTCATGGGTTCTGGACCATGACCCTATTCCAGGGCTGCTGAAGATCATGGCCCAAGGTTGTGCTGCAGAAGTCGAGTCTGACTTGGGCTCAGTTCCCAACCTTTGCTGTGCAGCCATGGCTGGAAACAGAATGAGAAAGTTTGAGGTGGGTTGCTTTGTTTTGGAGAGCAGGATTATCAGTGTAGCCTTGGCTGTCCTGGAACTGGTTCTGTAGACTACGCTGGTCTTGAACTCACAGAAGTTCACCTGCCTCTGCCTCCTGGAATGAATGCTGGAATCAAAGGTATGTGCTACCACCACCTGGCTTTCTCTTTGTTTTTTTTACAATGTTGGGGACTGAACCCAGGATTTCACACATACTAGTCAAGCATTCTACAACAAAGCTATTCCCAGTTCTCTTTTTACTTGTTATTTTGAGACAGGATCTTGCTTAGTTGACCAAGCTGGCCTTGAACTTTTAATTCTCCTGCCTAGGTCTCCTGCATAGCTGGGATGACAGGCCTGTGCCATCTGGCTGGGCTATAAACATTATTTCATCCATATTTTATGCCACCATAGTCAGCCTGGCAGGAGATAGAGATAGTCAGTGAGGACATCCCCCAAACCAGACACCTACTTTGGGATTGGCCTACCCATGATCCTGGGCAGTGTGAGCTCTGTATCAGCCTGGGCCCTGGCCTAACTCCCAGGCCCCAGGTGAAGATTCCCAGGCAGCCTGGGAGGGCTGGGGAGGCGGCCATGGCCAGGATAGGGTCCCACAGGAGGGAGCAGCTGGAGTTGGAAATCCCATGCGGCTCCCCCCACGGTGGTCCTGCTGATGGGGGGAGGATGCTGATCTTGACAGGAGGGGATATGTTCCCACCTGGTCTGCCTTCCATGAACATCCAAACCACACACAGATTGAGGCTATGCCAAGCCTCAGCGTAGTGGAAGAGAGACACGCTTTCCTCTCCTCCACAATCAGAACCCAGCCCTAACCAAAGCTGGACTCTGGATGCTTGCTAGACCACACAGATGCCCCCAGGATGCCCCCATAGACAACCCAAGCTAGAGTCCTGAGATCTGGAGGCTGCCACATCTTAGGATCCCACCGTGCCACTCTCTCAGACCCTACCGTCTCTGAGCCCAGCAAACAGCTTTGCACTAATGAGGCAGGAAACAAGCTAGACAGAGAACCCCCACCCCACTTCCTGAAGCCTGGTGCAGCTTCCAGAGGGGAGGTGGAATGCAGCCTGCGTGGCTGCCTTTATCGCCCGTTCTCTCTGGCAGCATCCTCCCTAGCACTCAGCGTCACTTTGTTTATTGCTGACAGGTCCCAGCCTGGTCCCAGGATGTCTGGCCCCTCTATGGGCAGAAATCTCATTCTCCAACTGATGCTCCTCCACACTCTCCCCTCAACAACCTAGAGATGGCCAAGAAGAGAGGACAGGACATGCCCAGCAGTGGCCTGGCCCACTTGCAGGCAATGTGTGTCGCCAGCATAGATTTTCGTTCTTTGGGGACTCCTTTGCTGGACAGCCTGGGTAGGACACCCAGTGTCTCTGAACTCAGTTTAGGGAAGCAACCCTCACTCAGCAAGGCCTGAGGCCACTGCAAAGCATCAGGAAATAAATGATCCAGGGTGACCTTAGTGGGCAAGCCAGCCTCGTCAGGACACACCTCCCATAGTCACCTCTAGGGATCACTGCCGGTATCTGTGAGCAGAGGCCAGAGTGGTGGCACTTGGTGTGTGCGCCATCAACCCCTCCCTCAGCCTTGAGAAGTCCAGGTGGAAATCACATGTGCATTTTCCAACTAGGAGACTGAGGCCCAGGAAATAAAGGGGCCGGCCTGGAGCTAGGGATGACTCCCTACCAGGGTCTCCTAGAGAGCCCTTGAAGTCCAGGGGACCTTGATTAAGATGACATCCATAACCGCAGGAGAGGTGGGCTTTGCAACTTGGCCTTGGACTTCTAGAAACTGGAGTGGAGGTGCACTGGGGATCTGGCCAGGCTCTCCAACATCTACAATACCAGGATGATCACAAGGAAGGAGGAATAGCCTCCCCAGGAGACATGGGAACCTGGAGAACTGTCAGCTGTACCCAGCCCTGTTGTTTCTAGGGAGGCAGTAGTCACCCTGGCTTAGAGGGACATGCTCGGCAGCTTTGAGGAGAGGGTACAAAGGCAAATGTTGGAGCAATGAAGGCTCTTCCCAGATGAGACTAGCACATGCCAGCTACCAAGCAGTGGACACATGGCACAGCATCGTGGCCCCTGTCACCCCTCTCTGAGTCCCTCCAGAGTCAGGCTGGCTGCCATAGTCTCTGACATTGGGGCTGAGGCCCAAGAGATAGACTTGCCTTAAGTAACAGCCTCCTGTGCCCACCGCACTTTTGCTAGGAGTTTCTGCCACCCACACCCTAGAGGCTGGTGGCCACGGCTACCTACCAGGTGCCCTGCAGCTCTCACCAGCTGGTGAGTGGAGAAGGGGAAGGCCTCATTGCTCAGGTCAGCATCGAGAACATCCTGGAGAATGGTACGGCTGTGAACAAGGAGAGAGTCGTCAGTCAGTGAGTCATACACACCTCCAGAATTCCCGGCCAGGGCCAGGAAGGCAGTGGGGTCAATGCTGGAGGAAGGAAGACAACAAATGGTATGTATCTAGACATTCTGGTAGGTACACGCCACAAGTGCCACCATGTGAGACAGCCACCTTCCTATGGACTGTCAGGGCCCGGCAGAGTCTGGAAGGCCAGGTCACAAATGAGCTCTGGCCTCAGGCTGGTAACTACAAAGTTATGCAACTGCCAAGCACTCTGGATCTCACCCAAGTCACCATTGAGAGAAGTTGGCAATGGTGGTCTCTGTTTTACATAGGAAAGTCAAAGTTCAAGCTGTAGTGAGTAGCCAGGAGCCAGCAGGAGAGCACAAGGACACTGTAGGGCACCACTCCACTGCCACCCTCACCGCTGCCACCGCCACCACCACCACCATCGCCATCACTGCCTCCAGCCCAACTGCCACCACCACCACCATCCTATGCATCCTCCAACCAAGCCCAAGTGTCCTGTCTGTCATGGGTCTCAGCCTCACAGGAGTCACAAGGAGGTAGAGAGATTACTTAGAGTCCCATCCCCTGGTAGACATCGCCTTCTTAAGGACAGGGACTGTACCTAGCTGGAATACCCTGCAGCACCAGACTCGTCTTCCCCAAACTGTGTCACATCACAGTGGCTCCTACCGTCATGTCCCTTGATTTCCTAAACCACAACACGGTTCATACTCATATGCCCACCATGGAGGCACGTTCTAGCACATTCCTCACCCGTCTCAGCCCTGCAATCTCCCTTGCCCACCTCCCCACTCCTCTGCAGCCCCACTCAGGCCCTCCTGCTGCTAAATATACAAAATCTTATGGGCCCATGCCCCAAGGTCGCCACCACCAAGCCCACGTGTCTCCTCCCAGGTCACCTCTCCTATGTCCCTCCACACTCCCACCCTGCTCCCTGTCACATTTAGCCCTCTGTCACCCTTCAGCTCTTGACTCAGCCAGCAGTCACCTGCTCTAGGCAGTGCCCCTAGACATATGGGTCTGAGTCAGGTTTCTTCCCAGGGGTCCCACAGGTGTCTCTGTGTGACTACAGGAGGCCTCTGGCGTTTTTTTTCTCCCTTTGCCACGCCCAGCCCTCTAAGCCAGGGGCTCCCTGCCAACAGGACCTTATACCACCCTCTGCTTGGCACACAATTATAAGCATCTGGGCTCGACACAGGCAACAGGGCATGTACCCTAGGGCTGGAAACGCCCTCACTTCTACCCATCAGGGGTCCCAGAGGGCTGCAGCTACTGCTCAGAAGTGCAGTCAGCCCAAATCCCCACCACACAGAGCTGGGAGCTACCACCCACGCCCGCATGAGGTGCTCAGCCGCTGCCTTCTGCCAAGATCCTTATGTAACCCCAGCCCCACGTGGTGCCAGCCCTAGAGATTCAGCTCAGCTCTACTGCAACCAGACCTCCTAGAACCCAGGCTCTCACAGCCCTGGGGCAACCACACAACAGAGAGGTAGCCTGGCAGGATATATAGGGCTTGCGCTGTCTTCCTCATAGGGCATAGGAGCTACAGATGGCTCCTAATGTGGGGCTTGGAGGATTGGAACCTAGGCTGGGGTGTCAGCTCCAGAGAACAGTCACCCAGGTCTGCCAAGGATGCTGTCCTTCTCAGAGAACAGGTGGCCCGAGGAAAGGGTCACCTGGAGTCTTGAGGGCAAGTCCCAGCCCCTCACATGCCTCAGCCCTGGCTGCTAAATGGAGACCTAGACAACCCTTACAGAAAGAACCACAAAAACATGTGTCCAGTGCCTGGGGCCCATGCTGACAACTATGACCATCCCACATAGCTCAAGTGTGTCCCCAGCAACCACAGGAAGCTGTTTGAACTGAATGAAGTTCATTAAGGGTCAAGAGCCAGGTAAAGTCTTAGCATACTGGCTGGCTCCGGGATAGCCAACTTCCTGAATGTTCTTCCGAGTAGCAGTTCACATAGTAGCAGTTTCCATGACCCAGGTGCTGTGCTAAGTGCTCCCCATAAAGGCCCATAACTAGGCCTGTTTGTATTGGTGACATTACTACTCATATGGGAAGGAGGAGAGCCTTCTGGAGGTGGAAAGGAGAGCTGCCAGCCTGGAGGCTGCCACCTGGCTGTCCCCTGGGGCTGTACCTTGATCTGACTGTCTGATATCCTCACCCCTTCCTTCCCTCCTCACCCACCTGCCTCCCTCATTCTAAAAATAGCCAGGCCCTATCCAAGGTCACTACTCAATGAAGCTGGAGTCTCCTGAAGGCCAGGCTTCTATTGCAGCAGGTGGGACTCTATTCCTTCAAGCTGACCTATGGGCTCCAATAACCCTGCGGGGGAGGGGCTGGAAGCCACACCCACAGCACCATTGGGCCCTGCCGCCAAATGCTAATCAACCACTCTAAACACTTGAATAAATGGTTTCCCTGTCCCCATGTGGCAGCCTTGTAGTGTGGTTCCCACCACCTGCCCCTCTTCCTGGCCCCTCAAGACCCTTCAGCCAGCTGTCCCTGAAAGGCGCTCAGCAAACACTATGACCTGGTGCCCTCCTGTTCTCTGAGCAGCAGCCAGGGTCTGGACTCAGCCAGGAGTCGCTAGATTGGTCAACCCCAAGGCACCAGGGAAAACTGACACCACAGCAGAGTCTGAGCTCACTAGTCAGGGTCCCAGCAGGACACCCAGGGTGGAAAAGATGTCACCATTCTGACCCCCTGGGGATCCTAGCAGCCCTTCCTGAGGAATGCTTCTTCCCTTTGCCCCTCCCACAAGAAGTGACTCCCTTCTGCCCTCACTTCCAGCCTAGGCCCAGGGGATCCACCAAGCACAGGGATGCATCTGTGGGACCGACACATGGCACCTTGCTGGTCACCAAAAAACATTATCCAGTTCAGACGCAGTTTCTCATGAGGGCTTTTGACTTGGCGACTAGGGTGGACTATGAGAGATGGGGGTTCCCATCTCCTTATACCTTGGCTCCCAGGCACTGTGTGACCCTGGAAATGTCTCTACCTCTGATACATCAATAAGAAGAGAGAATTCACAACCACCTGATATGGTAAACCTCATCAGCTGTTGGACAGAGGGGCACCTCCTAGATCAAGAGGGAGACCCGCCAGGTGTTATCCTTGGAGCTATTTCAGAGACCAGCTCTGAATGTCAGCGACACGGGCACCAGACAGAATAAAAAAGAAAAGGAATAACCCTGTCACGTGAGATCCCCCCTTTCTCTTGCCCATCTCTCTTTCCCTTTTTCTTCCTTCTTCTCTTCTCTTTTCTCCTCAATCTCTCCCCCTTTCCTCTCTCTCTCTGCTCTTTCCCCTCTCTCTTTTCTCTTTTTTCTCCTCTCTCTCCCCCTTTCTCCACCACCCCCATCCCTAATCTTTGAACTTGTGACTAAAAACAAGTCCTTCCTCCCTTAGGTCATTATTTTACAGACATTCAACATAGCAACAAAACACCTACCACCAACCCACAGCCTCTCTGCAGCATCAGGGGCAGGGGCTAGGCCAGCTCGGGCACCACAACTGACTGTACTTGGTTGGTGTCTGTTCACAGCGCATTCGTTCTTCCTCTTGTTTCCCCTATCCTGCCCCTTCCCCAAAGCTCTGCCAGAGTGGTCTTGTGCACACCCGGCACACATCCTTGTGTCTAAGACCCTCAGTAGCACACAGGGGTCCCCATGAGATTCTGACTCCTCCTGCATCAGGAACAAGGCTCAGCTGAGAATTATAGAGCCTCAATGGTTGATGGCTTTGTCTGGCATACAGAGAGAATGGGGGGGCCTCTCCTCAGATCTCTATTTACACATGGGAGTGGGTCCACTCCTGGCCTGGCTCTGTCTATGTGGAGGGATGAAGAAGAATAATAGCAACCAGAGACTCTAAGGGGTCTTCACAGAACGCAAGGCTGCAGAGTTAAGCTGACCCTGGTCCAGGGCTGACCCAAACCTGTTATTTTAAAAACTACTCAGCCCATGTAACACCCCAAGTTGTCAGGTCACCCATTGTTCAGATGAGTGGTTCTGCCCATGGGCTCGCCTGAAGGCTCACATAGGGGCACCCAGTAACCCAGGTATCAGGTCCCTGTCTCTTCTTACCTGGCTGGGCCCTGGATGCTGAGCATGCCCAGATCTTCAGAACTATCCATAAGCTGGCATCGGAACTTCTGATCCTGTAGAACTGTAGTTATGTGGGACCAGTTGTGTTGGGCCACAGCCCCACCTACGGCCAGGTAGTAGCCATCCCCTAGAGGAGAAGCACCAGGTTTAGAACAGGACCTTGGGACAGAGAACAAGGTGAGGGTGGGCCTAAGGGACCCCAGATTCTTACTGGAGAAAGGGTGTAGCTTGGTTCCTTCAATGGGCAGTGCCAAAGGCTTCCACCTGCTTCTCTGGTGCCTTCGGGTCCTAGGGGTACTATCCAGCCTCAACCACTAGGGCTAAGCAGCCTCAGACAAATATTTTTCCCTCTCTGAGTCTCAACAACCTTACTAGTTCCCATCATTAACATATCCCATGCCCCTGGGCTCCCTGCCTCTGCCATTCTGAAGCTCACTGGGCCAGGCTTAGAGATGGGAGTTACAGGCAACAGTCCCCTCGTGGTGGCTAACCTCGATGGTCAATTTTATAAGATCTAAAATCACCTAGGAGGCAGGGCCTCTGAGTATGTCTGGAGAGGGGTTCTAGATTCAGTTAATCTGGGTAAGAAGCCCCACCCTGACTGTGGGTGACACCTTGGGCTGGGGTCCTAGATTAAATAAAAAGGAGAAAGTGAGCTAAGCACAAGCATCCATCTCTCTGCTTTCTGACTGTGGATGTAACGTGACCAGTCATCTCAAGGTCCTGCTGCCATATTCTCCCGGCTGTGTGCTTGGACTGTGAACTGATGAGCTGCTCCTTCTTCGAGAGGCTTTTGTCACAGCAATGAGAGAAATGGCTAATACAACCTGAATCACCCAGGATGTTAGCACATCAATTTTCCCAGAAGTTCAGGGAGGAGACATGTGTTGGGAATAGGTGAAACCCACTGTTCCTATGGCCATAGGGCATCCGCAGAGCCACACAGGCCCTGGGTGGCTTTCCCTTGGACACCAGCTCACCTCTGCCAGACATTCTGGGAAACCACAGCCTCAGAATTTAGTGGCTGTGGACCTAGTAAACAAGCTCACCAATATCAGTAATGCCATCTGTGATTCAAGGTTCAAAAAAGTTCTCATTGGAACGGATGCTATGACCTGTGGTAGTCGGGTATCCCTGAACCATTGCCTTTACCACCCCCTGGACCAGTTGTGTGTGTGTGTGGGGGGGTAACCTGGCACAAGGAAGGCAGGGTGGGAGGTTTCTATGGTGCCTCCCATCTTTCTGACCCCCTTTCTCACTGACTCCCATAGGCTCCTCTGCTTTGCAGTGAAGGCCCTCAAAGTCCTTAAGCTTCTGGGCCCTGATCACTTGCTTAGGCATCAGGATGCAATTGGAACCGCCTTTGAGGGCTGCTGGGAGGAGGCAAAGCCACAGCAGACACAGGAAGCAGGGTTTGGGGCAGAATGGCAATATTTACATGCTCCCTTTCCCTTCCCCTTCAAAGGCCTCTTCATGCCCAAACATTGAGGTCCTCACCACCAGCCTTGCAGCTCCCCCTGCTTTGGGACTTGGTTCTATTGAGGGGTGCTTTCATCCTGCCCAGTCCTCTCCCTTGCTGCTTCTCCACCTCCATGACCAGATAATGCCCTCTCCTGGAACCCCTCTCACCCCAACCTTGCAGAGTTCTGTAATAGGCTGAGTCTATGACAGCCAGACCTCGGCCCTGTGCCTATTCCTCCACCCACTCCCCTCACACTAGTGATGCACCCCAAAGAGCCATGGGTGGCAGAAGCCCTGATCCCTCAAACCTTTATTTCGGAGACACCTCACAGGAACACACAACATCCATGGAAGGATGCGGTCTTGGGAGGCACACAGGCTTTGGCCACCCTGTCCGACTGCACTGTCTGCAGCTTGCTGGCCTCAATGTTCATCTTTCTGAGCCTCTCCATTTCCACCTGTACAATGGGCCTGGTCCCAGCATAGGGCTACTTAGAGCCTCCAAGGGGAAATGCTACCAGAGCATCAGTCAGGGCCCACCAAAGTGTCCCTCCCTTCGTCCTCCTGAGTAGAAAAGAGGGAGGGGGAAGGAGACGGAGGAAGGGAGGCAGGGAAGGAGGGAGGGAAGGAGAGAGAAGAAGGCTCCCTGATCCCTGGCTGGAGTTACCAGAGGATGCTTGAACTCTGGGCAGTGTCCTCAACCCCTTGCCAAAAGATATTCCACCATCACCAATGTCCTCATGCACACTTCAGCCCCCATTCTGTTACCAGCCTGAGTTCTCTACCAGTTGGCTTGAGAATAATGTGCCGCTTGCCCTGGGCAGCTATCCCCACTCGGCTGCCCTACAGAGAGTGCAGGGCCTGGGACATGGTGAAGGCACAAGAGCCAAGGGGCACAGTCTCACCCCAGACTCCTCTCCACCATTTCCAGGTATGGGGTGAGCATTGTGGGTGGCAGGTCTTATATGCCATTTTCATTATGTCGGTGTGTTTCCCACAAGCAAGTACACCTTTTATAATATTAAGAAATATGAATAAAGATAATTTAAAATTGCTTCCAAGATTGACAGCTGCTTAGTACACAGCCTTGATCACATGTAAATTGTCACATTCTCTTGACTTACTGGAGCTCTGAGTCATATGTATAATTAACATGCATATTAAATATATACATAATGCAACTGCATACGCATCACAGGGCCCGTCAGTGCAGGAGCCATTTCTCTACTGTTTTGGGGTAGCCCTGGGATCCGCAGCCTCCAGAGCATGGGGCTCACTGGATCATCCAGCCTTGCCCCCTGGGTGGAGGCCTCCCCCAAGCACTCAGCCTCAGGAACTGTGTGGTGCAGGGTAGGAGGTACAAGATAATGTGTCACAAAGCACTTGATAGCTTCCAGCAAGGTCATTATTGCCAAGATGGGAAACTGAAGCTTGGGAGCCCCCACCTAATCTCTTAGCCCCTCTGAGCCCTTATTCTTTCCTGTAGCAGCTGGGGATGGAGGCTCTCCAGTCCCCATTTCACAAACACAAAATGGTGGTAAGGACGTAGCTCAAGGATACTGTACTTAGAATATGCTTGCCCTAGGTTCAATCCCCCCCTCAATACAAGAAAAATCAGAACTGTAGCTGTATCACACACAGATAAGGAGAATAAGCATCCTTCCTTTCCCACCCCTGCCTATGTCCACTGAGACTTAGTCCCAGGAGGCTTCAGGAACAGAGAGAATATCTAGAAAGTAACCAGGATCCATATGGGCCATCACTAGCTGCTGTCACCCTCCTGGATGGCAGCCCAGAGAGCCACACAGTTGATTCCTCCTCTCTGTAAGCCACTCTCTTATAAGTATCAATGCCCTCTTGGAGAAAAGACATGCACACTCTGTCCCCTCTCCTCCTGGTGGACATAGATCACGGGAAAGGAGATGGACTGCACCTGTGGAAAGTGACAGGAAGAACCCAGGGTCGGGGTGACAGGAGGCAATCTTGTTTAGATATAACAGCAAAAGCTGCACAAGCAGAACTGAAGTGCTGAGCTTCTTGTCATTAGGAGTGTGCAAGGAGAAGTGGAGGGACACAGAGGTCACCCAGGTACCAGTGTAGACACTAAACCAAGTACCAAGGGACCTGCCTAGGCCTAAGGATGACTCAAGAACTAGGACCAACCCAGATGTCAGGGAGAAGAGGCTGAACTCTGAGTGGGACATGTGGCCTCCCCTAACCTGGACAGTTGGGTTGAGTCAGCCACACCAAGGCTTCTCCAACATGCCACAGTACCAACAGGTTCAAAGACATAATTACAGAGTGCTCAGAGCAGCAGCATGTTCGCCTGAACAGAGGCAGCATTAAGCCTAAAGTGAGACCGCTAATCACCAGGTCCTAACCACAAGTGGACATGACAGATTATTATGTAGTCGTCCTGGACAACCCTTCCTGACCTTCTGGCCACCAGGGACTACCAGCCCCCTGAGCAGGCCACATCCATGCCAGGGCTTCTCACAGCAGCCTTACCTTCAAAGGCAGGGGCCAGGGGACTGGCCTGGGTGCCAGGGGCCAGACGGCTGACGGTCAGATCGCTCTCAGTGCCTCCCCGGTGGTTCAGCATGCAGGTGTATACCGTTGAGCCTGATAACAAGGACCTAGGTGTAAGCTTCACCAAAGCTTGCTCCTCCTCAGAGTCTAAAGGACCCCACAGCGGGTCTTCCTCGTAAGACCTCCTACCCTGTGACTCTATTTCAACCAACCAGACTAATGATGAGGTCATTCATGGTTGTCATTTGGGGAGGGACACTCTTTGAAAATGTTTGCCTGGCTCCTCCCTCACCACCATCAGCAGTGTGCCTGAAATGGCAAAAGCAGTCTCTATGGGGTAAGTGAATGGCTGTGTGGATGAACAGCGGGCAGATGAGTGAGGAGAGTAGGGTAGGCAGAAGGGTGGGTACCCTGGGTAGGAGCACATGGATGGAGAAAAGGGTGGTAGAAAGGGCTGGAAGGCAGCTGGTGGTAGTAGGGGGTGAGCAGGTGGGTGGAGCCGCTGGAAGATTCACAGGAACAAAGCCGGCTGCTGCACATGGGGCTGGTGGCTGCCGAATGGCTGCACACGGGATGTCTTAGGTTGAATCATGCCCCACAAATAGACATACTAGGATTTTTGACTCCAAGAACTTGTAGATGAGACCTTACTTGGAGGTAAATTCTTTACAACACTGTGTGAGAGACAATCATTCGAATGGCCTCCCAGCCAGTAGGACTATTTACAAGAAGAAGAAAGTTAAGGCCTAGGGAGATGACTCAGTGTGTTCAATATCTAGGATCCACATTTAAAAAAAATTTCAATGCTAGGGAGACAGAGATAAGACAATCCCTGGTCCTACCTGGCTGGCCAGCCTGGCCTACTTGGTGAGTTCCAGGCCAGTGAGAGACCCTGTCTCTAAAAAAACCAATGTGGATGGTTCCTGAGGCAAGACAACCAAGAATGTCCTCTGGCGTCTGCTTGCACCTGCATATAAACGCACCCACATTCCCCAACACACATACAAGGAGAAAAGATGGGGACACAGCATTCAGTGTCAGAGGCAGAGATGGGTGAGGGGGCTGAAACCCAAGCAAGGCCAATGCTCCCGGCCCCCACCAAGCTGAAAGAGGCAGGCCGGAGCCCACTCGTAATCTTGGAGCAAGGGGCTTAGCCAAAACCCTGATTCTGGCCTCTGGCCTGGAGGACCAGGAGATAATCCATCTTATTTTAAACCACCCAGCTTGTGGGACTTGTTACAACAGCCATGGAAAAGGAATAAAGACGAGGACGGTGGGTGGATGAGTAAGACAACGGCAGGTGGGTGGCAAAAAAGATGATTATCCTAAATATTCCATGGGATACACCATAACAAAAATTGGTCATTATTTACTCACGATTAAAATGTAACTAAGCATTATGGGTTTTTAATTCTGGCAACCCCACATAGGGAAAGCACCCTGATGATGGGGAGAAGTGACCGGGCTTAAGTGCCAGGAGGTACTGCTGAGTACTTGTGGCCATGTATCTCTTCTGTGAGCAAAGAAAGACAGGATCCAGAAAGGGAACAGAAGAAAGGATGGAAAAAGTAATGGAGGAGGGGCAAGACCATGGGGTTGGGGATTGGTGACAGGACACAGAGGGCCAGACATCAGCCTGGGAAGAACAGCAGGCTCCCTGCCTGCTGCCTCATCCATGTGCCCATGGCCAGGCCATGAGTTCCAACTGAAACTGAAGTAGGAGAGGAATGGCTCTATCCCACCCTGGGCCCAGTACCTGGGGGTCGGTTGACATCTGCTGAGAAGAGCCAGTCAGCGGCCTTCCTGGCGTCCACCCCCAGCAGGTAGAACTTCCCAAAGTAACACATGTTGAACAGGGCTGCAGCCCGTCGGCAGGCCAGACATTCCTCCTGGATCTGAAAGGCCCAGTGGAGGAAGGCTTTTCGGGGTGCTGAAGCGGGGACACGGGGCTGGGCCTTTCCTGACACATTTACTCAGAGCTTCCCCACTACTGCCCTCCCCACCTCAGTCATCCCAGCTCGGGGGCCACCACAGTGCATTTTTCTCCAGAGCAGGAGCACGTAGTCATAAATAGGCTCTGTCAGCCATGAGAACCAGTCATGGTGGCACAGGCCTGTCATTCTAGCACTGAGGTGGCAGAGGCAGGAGGACCACAAGTTCAAGCTAGTGACCCTGCCTTGCCCTCGAAGAAACTATCGAGAAAGTAAACTAAACGGACAACAAGCAGAAAGAAAGATGGCCAATATACAACACCTACTCCATTTCTGTGCATTAACACAGAGCAATCTAAAGAGAAAGCAAGAAAGTGACTCCATTTTCACAGCCCCCAGGGCCATAAAAATATCTAGAAGTAAGCCTGACAACAGAAATTCGACTGTTGTCGAATTGAAATGAAAAGTTAAAAACGCATGTGTGTACATGTGTGCATGCATGTATGGAGGTCATGGATTGATACCTGATGCCCTCCTCAATTGCTCTCTGTGTTACCTTTTGAGACAGGGTCTCTCACTGACCCTGAAGCTCACTGGCTAGACTGGCTTGGCTAGATTTTTGTTGTTATTTTGGTTTGGTTTTTCTAGACAGGGTTTCTTTGTGTAGCCTTGGCTGTCCTGGAACTAGTTGAGTAGACCAGGCTGGCCTCGAACTCACAGAGATCCAACTGCCTCTGCTTCCAGAGCACTGGGATTGAAGGTGTGTGCCACCACACCCTTTTTGTATACAGTCTAAGGATCTGAACTCAGTTCCTCATGCTTGTGCAGCAAGCACTGTATTGACTGAGCCCTCTCCTCAGGCCCTGAAGAAACGTTATTGAGAGAAAATGATGACCAAAACATTCAAAGTTCATGGGACAGAAGATACACTGCCCATAGGTGACCACACACTCAAGTTGATCTGTAGATCTGATTAGATCCCTAGCACAGCCTCAGCTGGGTCCCTTGCAAAGTTTACAAGCTCACCCTAAAATCCACATGGAATTTCAAGGGATCAGAGTATCATAAACAATCTTGAAAAATAAGAAGTTAATGTGTTCACACTTCCTGATTCCAGCACTTGCTGGCATGGCAGGGGGTGGCGGCGGGGGGTCACAGTAGACAAAATATCCAACACTTGCTGGGGGGAAAAACTACAGTAGACAAAACAGTGTTGGGCTGAGCTAGTGATGGACATGTGACTAATGGGGTAGAGCCCAGAGTCTGGAAATCAACCTCATGTTGATGGAGATTGGTTTTCAACAGGGATCCCAGGAGAATTCCATGCGGACAGAGTCCACTCAACAACTGGATATCCACATGCAAAAGAAAGATGCCTGAGTATTTCCTCATGCCACACACAAGACTCCAGACAAAATGGGTTGTAGACACAAGGGCTAAAGTGACAACCCCTTAGAAGAAAGCACGGAAGTATGTGTTTGTGCCCCCGGCCAGTCTCTTAGACATGATGTTGAAGGCATCAGCAACACAAGGGTAAGAGAGATGAATTGGACATCATCAAAGCTTTAGACTTTCATACAAAAGGACTAGAGTTTGTATTACAAATGATTCCATAATGACAGTGAAAAGGGAATGGGACTGATTTATATATTATACATCAAACAAGGGACTTGTATCCAGGATATTATTTCTTTTAGGCTTTGTACGTATGTGTGATGCGTGTGTACGTGTATGGACTATGCATGCCATTATGCAGTTGCAGGAACCAGAGGACACTGGTTGTCCTGATCTTATCAGTTTCCATCTTTTCCTCTTGAGACAGGGTCCCTCACTGATCTTTTGTGGGGGACAGAGTGTGGAATGGAGTGACTCCTGATGACTGTGGGGCTTCCTGAGTGGAGAATGAAGCTGTCCCAGGAACTTGCTGAGGAACAGTGAATGGAAAGCTTTCAATCCATGGACTGTGTGCTGTGGGAGCTGTAGCTCAGTAAAGGTGTTAACAATGAAAAGAGTACACACCCCTCCCTGCCTCCTCCTGGCCACTGATCAGCTGTGACAACCTCACTTTCATTACTGAGGGTACAGTGATGGTGGGAGCAGCTGCCATGGGCTGGACAGCCACTGTGTCCCTGGAAGCTGGACCACATTCCCATCAACTCATCACCCACTGAGATGGCATCACCCACTGAGATGGCATCACCCACTGAGATGGCATCACCCACTGAGATGGCTGATACTAACTCTTGGTATCCCCAGAACTCTGGAGTCCAGAGCAGCACAGTGTAAAGCCACAGAAATGTTGCCAGCATGGCCAAAAAAGACCCTCATCACAAGGGCAACAGTGGAGGTCTCCAGTGCCACACCCAGAGCTGAGCAATCAGCCTCTCAGACCTTGCAGTAGGGCTCTGGGCAGGCACCACAGACCTGGCTCAGCCTTCAGCCAGCAGGTTGGCATACCACACTGCCTCCTGAGGCCTCGGCTCCTCTGCCTCCCTCCAGACATCATTAGGGATCACTTGCTGTCCGCCAGGCTTTGAGGTGCCTTTGCTGGCACTGTTTGAGCTGTCGACCCAAACCCAAACAGCTTCCTGGGCTGACACTTGCTGTCTGCCTGGCTGGGGAAGCTGCCAATGTGGAGAACAAGTGTGTGTTTCATGCTCGGGGACTGTCTCTGGTGCATTTGCGGAGGCTGGATGGAGCTGCTAAGCCAAGTTGGCATCTCCCCCGAGCTTCCACACCCTCCAGGGCTAGGAGTCCCACAGGCTGTAGAAGCTGCAGGTGTGGAGGTGCCAGACGCAGCCATGCACTCCCTTGAGGAGGCTATGAGGACTGGGCATCAGGCCGACCATGCAACTGTTGCATTTTACGGAGCTCCCGACTCTGGTACCACTTCTGAAAGCCCTGACATGCCTTAGTAACCATTTACCTCTCAAACAAGCTTAGAGAAAATTGGGGGAACAAATGGGCCCTTGCCTTCAGGACTGGCCACAATGTGCCATGAAAATGAGGGCTCTGGTTCCAGAGTTTGGGGAGACACAGACACCACTGATATTGACTGTGAGGGGCCTGAGTGATGGCAGTCCCTGCCTGTGAAGACCTACCCTGGATACTATAAGGCTTTCCTGGTGCTTTGCCCACAGTCTAGGGCTGAGGTTGAGGACTTTGCTCTGCATTTACCTCAGATGCATGGTGGGACATCACAGGTGCCTTGGGCAAAGTGACATGCCCAGAAACAACTACAGTTCTTGGAGGAGCTAAGGAGGCATGGTGAGGACATCATCACTGCTTGTTATGTGTGAGCTGTCTGTGGGATACAGGCTGCTACAGGAATACCTGACCCCCAAGACTCAGCACCTCATCCCTCATAGGGTGGAGAGCCAGACACATTGCAGAGGGACCACAAGCTGCCTGCACTACCTCACCTGCCTACTTTTGAGTCAGTGAACAGGCTCCAACGGTACAGCCCTGGCCTCTTCTACTTTGTTATTTGGAGGAGTCATCCAGTGGCCTTGGGCACGGGGCCAGAAAACCCAACTTGTTCTAGACCCATTCCACTCTAAGTGGAGGTTGGAGGCCTCTGTAGAGCCCAAGAAGAAGAAGCCCCATCCCTCATGGATTTTCACAGCCTCAGGACCAGAGGACTAAGAAAGGGTACAATCCTGTCTCAAAGCCACTGTCCTTGCTTTGGTTTTTGTTGTTGCCTTTTGTTTGTCAGCTTGACACAAGCTAGAATTATGTAGGAAGAGGAACCTTAGTAGATAAAATACCTCTATTCAGATTGCATATAGGCAAATCTGTAGGGCATTTTCTTAATTAACAGTTGATATAGGTGAGGCTAGCTCACAGAGGGCTGTGCCACCCCTGGGCAGGTGGTCCTGGATATATAAGAAAGCAGACAAAGTAAGATATGAGGACTGAGCCAGTAAGTTTCGTTCCTCCACGGCCTTTGCCTCAGTTCCTGCCTCCAGGTTCTTGCCTTGAGTTCTTGTGTTTCATGATGGACTACAAACCCTTCCCTCCTCGGGTTGCTCTTGGTCATTGTGTCTTATCACCTCAACTAAGGCAGCCACCCAGGCCAGCCGCCTCAATCCTGCTTTTTGCTGCCCTCCAGCAGAAATATTGAGAGACCGACAGATCTGACTGTTGGCAAACTGCTGGCCCAGAAGAGAAGGAGAAGAAGGCATCACATGTTCCCACAAAACTGCATTAACCAGAAAGGGGCAAACCTGGAGCAAGCAGAAGCCCCCTCCAGCCACCCAAAGCCAAGGGCCCCTCAGGCAGCTCAGCAGGGGCTTCTACATGAGAAACAGAAGGCAGCTGGGGACTCGGCCAGACTCAGCACAGGTTGCTTACCAAGTGGTGGTGGGGTGGGAAGTCGAAAGTGTACTCATCACCCAGCAGCCTGCTGTAGGTGTAGTTCCTGTGTGCCTGGTTTCCATAGGCCCCATAGTAGTCGTAGTCAAGGACCTGTTACAGAAAAGTGAGGCCATCTCCCACTGTCTCTTCGTCTTCCCTCCTTGTTGAGGCTTGAGGGTAAAATCTCCCCCACGGGCTCATATGTTTAGCACTTGGCCCTCATCTGGTGGTGCTATTAGAGGTCGTGGACCGGTTAGAAGACAGAGCCTTATTGGAGCCTTATTGAATGTGTCAATGGAGGAAATGGGGTTGAGACTTCATAACCCAGCCCCACTTCCTTTCTGCTCTCTACTTCCTGACTGAAGACACAATGTGACTAACTTTAGCCGGGCAGTGGTGGTGCACACCTTTAGTCTCAGCACTCAAGGAGGCAGAGGCGGAGGCAGAAGGATCTCTGTGAGTTTGAAGCCAACCTGGTCTACACAGCGAGCTCCAGGACAAGCTCCAAAGTTACAGAGAAGCCCTGTCTCAAAAAAAAAAAAAAAGGCAAGAAAAAACAATGTGACCAGCTGCCCTGTGTTCCTGCCACCATGCCTTCTGTACTACAATGCTATGCCCTGCTGATATAAAGGCCGCCTTCCTTAAGCTGTTTCCCGTGGCTATTTGATCAGAGCACTAAGAACTATACCTAACACACTCCCTCCCCTCTCTCTCCTCTCTTCACAAGCAGGCTTGGGAAAGATGCTCTACAGATTCTCATAAATTCTGTGGATGCCAGGATGAACATAACAGGGTTGGTCCTGTCCTCCATGAACCCCAGCCCCTCACCTGACACTGATTGGGTCATAGACATGCACAGAGTTCATATAGCTCAGGTAACATGAGGATACTTTCTCAAATGACAGCTTAATCCCTGCCTTGCTAGTTCTGACACCATGACTGGAGGATGGGGAGGAGACTGGTCACCAAATGAGCTGGAGAGGAACGTGGGCCACTGTGAGGTCTTCTACCTGATGCCATGACACCAGGTGGAGGGTGAAGGTGTGGGCAGGAACCACCACAGTGTTGGTTCCAGGTACTGTTGTCACAAAAATCCATGACACTAACTCCCACTGAAAGTGCCCACAATGCCTAATGAGCCACACACTCTGCAGATGGAGAACCTGAAGGCCAGGTGATTAAACCCACCCCAAAGTACAGACCAGGCCGAGGAGTCAAGGCATGAAGCTGGGCAGGTGTGACTGGTGTCTATGGCTGTTTCTAGGAGACTCTGGAGAAGGTTCCAGTGTCTGGCTCTTCTCCATTGTCCCAGCCTCTCCTAAGTTCTGTCACCTCTGTCAGATACCACACCAAACACCACCCCCCTTGACCTCAAGTTCTGAGTGGCTTCCTTCTCACTGCAGGGGTGAATAAAGGAACCATGGCTCTCATCTCTCAAAGCTCTAATCACAGGCTCCACCTACTCCTCAGGGGTAAGAGCTGAGCCCCAAGAGTGGGAGGTTCTATCTTAGCCTCACATGCCTGGGCCCCTGCCAGCCATGGCACCTGTGAGGCCTTCCCAGCACCTCTCCCTTCCCAGCTAGGCGTACTTCCCCTGGTCCCTGAGGCCCCAGCAAGAATATCCCATCTGCTTGAGCCCCACAAGGTTTCCAGACTAGCTCCTGGGTAGGTATAAAGTCTTCTATCTGGGGACCAAAACACTTCCTGTTCCACTCAGTGCCTCTCCCTGCCTAAGGCCTCTAGAGCAGAGGATTTGCCCAACCCATCCTGCCTACACTACCTCCCAGAATCAATGAAAGAAAAGATGCTGACACTGCGACAGAGGCCTTGGTTGCATATTAATGACTCTGTTACCCTTAAGTATGCCCTCCAGTGAGGCATGGACCCGAGTTACCAAAGAGATGGAAGAGCGTCACACCGGAATGGGATGGATCACCACAGCAGGAAGAAGTTAACTGGCACACACCTAGGTGTGGGCCTCAAAGCCTCTGTGGCCTGCTCCCAGGGGCTGTTCCTATGCTCTGGGGAGGCCTCTAAGACATCTCAGAGGCCAGTATATGGGATGGTTCAGGGGGGACACAGAGGCACAGTTCCTCCCACTGACAGCAACTAACAGCTGGTGTTGCCAAATATACATTCCAAAGGGTGTGTAAAGGGGGTGGGTGAAGATCCCTGGTTCCTCTTAGAACCAGGGATCTTCCATTGTGTCCACAGTGTGGGTCTGTGCTGGTGTCCAATGCTTGCCCATGTGGGCCTGGGAAGCCTGGCTACTGTAAGCAGACTGGGAGCCAGGCCTTTGCAAGTGGCCTGGTTCTGACAACTCTCTCTCAGGTTGGTACTCAGTTTCCTGAGTATGGACGACTGCCCTGTCACCACAAACTGAGGCACACTGGATTGGCCCGACTTGGGGGCTGGGAGGATGCTGGGATAAGGAAGGGTATGAGAGGCCCAGGGCCTGCTAGTCACATAGACCAGTACCCAGGCGTTGTCACTCACCGGAGCTGTTTCTTGGGGGTTGAACCATCCAGGCCGTTCCCAGCCCTGGCGCTCTTGGAACACACAGCCTCGTCCAAGGAGCTCCTGAATGGAGACAGAGAGGGCCCATCACACAAGGCCAGACACCTCTTAGAATGCAGAGCCAGGACACCCACTGCCCACACCCAAGAATGCTCAGGGAAGCAGAGTCCCTAGCCCAGGTCACTGCTCCTCCCTAGAGTACCCTCAGCACCTTCACCTCAAGAATCTCTCATCTAGAGAATGACCTGCTATGAGCTGAACTGTGGCCCCATCAGCACATGTGTGATAGTCTGGAGACGAGCCTATGGGGAGAGCGTTAGGGTTGAATAAGGTCACAGACCCACTGGTCCCAATCACAGAGGGCTGGACCCCTTCCAAGAAGAGGAGGGCCTGCCAGGATGCTCTCTGCTCTGGAAGGACATGGCAAGACAGTGGTTATCCTCAGCCAATAGGGGGTTGTCCAGGAACCACCAGGTCAGGGGCAACTTGGCCTTGAATCTTCCAGAACACAGAAACTGTCCCAAGAAGATTATGATGAGAAGTCTGTCTCTTTGCTTGCACAGCCTGGCTGCTCCTCTGGCATATACCTGTACACACTAACCATGCTGTCTACGCCTAGACCCCACCTGCACTGCTGCAGCCTTGGGGCAGGCTCCCATGTTGGTTCTTGTGTGTGTGTGTGTGTGTGTGTGTTGTGTGTGTGTGTGTGTGTGTGTGTGTGTGTGTGTGTGTGTGCATGAGAGAGAGAGAGAGAGAGAGAGAGAGAGAGAGAGAGAGAGAGAGAGAGAGCATTGTGCAGAGGACAGAGAACAACCTTGGAAGTTATTCCTCAGGTGCCATCCACCTTGTTTTATGAGGCACAATCTCTCATTAAACCTGAAGCTAGGCAGGCAAGTCAGGGAGCCTCAGTGAGCCTTGGGGAGTCTCCTGTCTCTGCTTCCCCAGTGCTGAGATCATAAACATAAGCCACCATGCCCAGCTTTTTTATATGTGGGTTCTGACTATTAAACTCAGGTCTTCATGCTTACATGCAAACACTTTACCAACTAAGCTATCTCCCCCACCCCCAAGACTGTTTTTCAGGACATCTGTCTCTCCACTTGGTCTAAAGCCCCTGCGGGAACTAGTGTCCCCCACCCCAACCTTGGCATAGCACCCTACACAGAACTCATGGAACAAGGGCTTACAATAGAGTATCCCACATGTGTCTGTTAGCCCAGCACCCCAAGGCCCTCCAGGAACCTCATCTTGTATATGCCTGGTATACCTCATGCAGGGGGTCTTTCCTCATGTTGCGTCCTGCCAGTGGCTCATCGTGGGGGAAGACAACTGAGTAGTTCTTGGCATAGGACTCATGGCTGCGCTCTCGGATCCAGCGGGGGTGGTCCGTGAGTGAATGATGGAAACGCCTGCCACCAATGAAGGAGATGGACTATTGTGGATAACCTGTCAGGGATCCAACCTGCAGTCTGGGCCTCTTCACTTAGTCACAAACCACTCTTCTCACAGCTAGCCCAGCTAAGGATGCCATGAGGAGTCCAGTCCACAGTTGATCTCTCACAGGTTGGGTAAAGCAACCACACGTATGGGCCCAAGATTCCCAGGGGAGGTAGGTGGTCCATCTTCCCATTCACAGATGCATAAATTAAGGCTCAGGGCCACACAGCTGGGGGTTTTGGGGTGGGCAACTGCTATACATCTATCCAGCTGTGAGAAAAGCATCTACTGTGGTCTGGAGGCCCCTGGTGCTGAGCAAGCCCTGGGACCTTCCCTTACAGCTAGGGTCTAGACATGCCCAAGACCCAGTGCTGGCTGCCCTACCCAGACATGTCCCCTGCTGAGGGTGCCTCTTTATAGATGAGGGTGAAGGAGTGCATTCTGCCCTTGACCTCGGTATGGGCACAGAAGAGAGATAGTTATGTTCTGGTTCACGCTGGCTCCCTCTGATTCTTTCTGTGTGTCTGTCTTCCTCTGTGTCTGCCTTTCTCTATGTCTGTGTCTCTCTGTCTCTGTCTCTGTCTCTGTCTCCCTCTCTCTCTCCCTCTCTCTCTCTCTCTCTCTCTCTCTCTCTCTCTCTCTCTCTCTCTCACACACACACACACACACACACACACACACACACAGCTTGCGAGCAGGTCTGGAGTCCACGGTGGCTCCTCAGGTGTGCTGAATAGGTACAGCTAACCCAAGCTGATCTTATCTGGGTTGAATGAAACCCTGATGGCACTGAGAATGGTCCTGTAGCTGTGATCACACAGTTGAAGGAGGTCAGGCTGCCCGACTCTGTTTGCAGTAGGAGGAATATGAGCAGACCCTTCCCTGAGGCCCCTTGAAGCTGTATCATTTCTAGAACATTCTTCTCTGGGAGGAAAGCATAGGTGTGGCTGCAGACAGTCTCTGAAGGGATAGAGCAGACCTCACAGCACCAGAAGCCCGTCAGGGGGTGGCACTCTGGGGTTCTCAGAGTCCACCATCTGTCTTCATGGTGGCAGACGTCACCTCCCCCATGAGTGCAATGTTCTCATTCAGCCAAGAAGAGACAAGCTGGCAGGGCTGTGGGACATCCTGCACTGAGCCAGCAGCCCCTCCACCCGCCTCTGTCCCCATGTCAGGCCAACAGGACAGCTGGGTCCCTCCTGGAGACTATTGGCCAGGAACACATACTAACTGCAGACAGAACAGGCTGAGAAGCAGCTTCTTGCCTGGCTGTTCAGTCCTTGTGCTGCCCTGCAGAGCCTGGTATGGCCCCAGAATGGACCTCACTGCACAGGTCAAAAGGACTATTCTAAGAATGGGACATGGAGCCTGGGAGAACTCATGCTTCCTGCCTGGGAGCCCTTACAGCAGGCCATGGAAACCTCAGATGCCTCCAGGCTCCTATCATCAGCACTTGGCCCAAGCTATATGGTTCAGTGCCCAGGGTTTCCTTCCCCACAGACCCAAGTCACTCTCTGTACACACACCAGCCTGTCCATGCTGACTGTCCTGAATCATGGGGCAGAGCCTACCCAGTGTTGAGTCTGACTCAAGTGTGGCCAACAGACAGGGAGCCCCACCCCTGGTCCTAACGATGGTCCCAGCTGGGCCCTTCTCCCTAGCCTCAGTCTCCCCATCTGTGCAGTAGAATGGTGGGATCCTGTACATACGGATAGTGGGTCAGGTAGGACCTGGACCAAGAGATCCTGGACTCCACAGAGGCGTACCAAACCTAGGTGTTCCTCCATGACACCTCCCACAAATCTCACTGCCATCTTCCCTCCCACCCTTGCTGCCCCACTCTACCAAGAGATCATCTGGATTTCAAGCAAGTTTCCTTCCTGAAATAACCCTCACCCCTTTGCCCTGCTGTCCCATTCAAGATACCCTGCTCTTTGGATCCAGCCACCATACTTGCCTGATGTCATAGCTGTACATGTCCTTCTCTGGGCGTCCGTGCACAATCCAATTAGCCAGCTCATGCCCACAGCCACCACCCAGCATCATGCCTGGTGAGATGGGAGTACAGGGCTACAGACTGCTCCCTCCACACCCAATTTTACACCCCTATCTCCATGTCAGCCCCACCCAACCCCTGTTCTCACATCTGGGTGTTGAGGGGCTGCATGCCTTCCAGCAGGACTTCACTCTGCACCACAGGCCTCCCTGTCTCCATACCACTAGGGCCTTCCCATCAGGTGCCCCTCACCTGCACTGTTGAAGCCACAGCCAAGGAAGAATCCACGGAGCTCAGGAGCCTCCCCCATCAGGGGCTTGTGGTCGGGTGTGAAGGATTCTGAAAAGAAGGGAGGCCTAAGACTCCTCCAGGCCCCAGGCCCTTGGGGTAGGGTGCCCTAGCACTGTAGGGATGGGAAAGTGGTCCTTGGATACTCTCCTCTGTTGAAACCTTCCATCCTTATAACCCAAGGTAATACTGTTTCCTCCAGGGAGCCTCCCTGGTTGCCTCTGTCCCTGTTCCCCTAAGCATTTGACCTATGACCTATCAGCTCTACCCCAAGGGCCCAGATTCATCTCAGGAACATTGTCATTGTCCCACCAACAAGGGATCTTCCTCTGACCCAGCATAGTGCTGCAGCTCCCCTCACTGAACCATCTTTCTGTGTTACTGCCTGCTGGATATGGAGGGCAAGAACCAGCCTTGCTAAAGGCCATGTACTTTGGCTTAGCAAAGGCTAGCCAGGTCTGGCATGGTGTGAACTATCACTGCCCAGTGTTTATCACAGGAGAGGAAGCTGTCTGGCTGGGCTCTGCTGTGCTCCAGTCACTCAGCAAAGCAGCCCGGATCTATCCAATCCCAGACTCTTAGCTTAGGCAGGTAGGGAAGTAGCATGCCCATCCTCTCCCCCAGAGGGTGTTTAGAGCCCAACCTGCTGATGGACACTGTCTGAGCTGAGGAGCAGCCAGCCATGGAGCAAGAGGAAGCTTTCAAACAGTAAGAAGTTGCTGGCACATCAGAGGGCAGTGGCAGGAGATACAAGGCCAAGCAACTGAGTACTTGTCCCTCAGATGGACTCCATAGGAAGGCTCATCCCTGGATATCAGTGCCAAAAATGTAAGGCAAAGGCCAGATTTGTAGTGGACCAAAAGAAATGGTCCTGGAATAGCCTGTGAGAAGCTGAAACGGGCTCTCCTGATCTGCCACACCATACACGCTGACCAAATGTGAGCTCAGCATTTCTTTCACGGTTCCACATCAACCCTGTGTGTGTTCTGGAAGGACTTGGCACTTGAGTGAGCATGCTGAGAGTGGGCTCAAGGTCAAGGCAGACTTGATGAGCCAACTGCGTATGGCGCAGATCATGGAGATGCCACACTGAAAAACCAATGGGGAAGGAGAAGAATTTGGTCTGCAAGGCCAACAGCCTTTCACCCTCCTAGGAGAAGGCCTCACAAAGGGGAGGAAGGCCTGCGATGGAGCACTGATGACTCTCTAGGGTCCCATGTCAGGCTGGACTGTATGACTGAGGGTGGGGGCAGTCATCTGGGTAGGACCAGAGTGGCTGGAGAGAATGATGAAAGTCATGTCCAGGTCTAAAAAGATAAGAGAGGGATCCCAAGCAGATTTGTCAGAGCTGGGGATGGAACTTTGGTCAGGAGGGCAGGTGTGGAGTACAGAGTCCCTTAGAGTTTAACATAGGCAAGATTGATAAAGTTAAGAACGGTGGAGCCCCCAGCATCGTGGGTGGAAGGACTTAAATTTGCTCCCCCCACCCCACACCTTGGCTCTGAATTCTCAGCCTAGGTCTATCTATTTGCCCAAGGTCTCTGTCTGGCGCTGGGACATCTCTGAATTCTGGAGCCCAAACCTCTGAGCTGTCTGGCAAGGAGAAAACCTACCTACCCCCGACCCCCATACCCAAACACACCCTCACTGCTAGGAGAACAGACCCAAGCTGTCTTCCCAAGCATTCTTCCCCCAAAATAGGGCCCTATGGAGGAGTGACAGCTTCCAGGTTAATTAGAAAAAGAGAGTCTCTGGGGACATTCATGCCCCTGGGATTCTTCCTGTGTTTCTCACCATCGGTCCCACTCTGGCTGAGCAGGGACGTGAGTCACAGCCCTCGCCCACGTCCCAGATCAGGCATGCTCTCAGCCTGCTCATAGAGGCTAGCAGCTGACTCCATCTGGCCTCCCTGAGACTACACCCGGTGCCACAGTCTTCTTCATCAGTCACACATATGAACACAGACTGAGCCGGCTGCTCTGTAGTCACCAAGCATGCCCTGACAGTCGGGGCTACACTCCCCAGAGGGCCATAGCACCTTCCATTTGGGACCCTTCATCTCTCCTGAGATAACCTGGCCACTTTGCCCCATGGAAGATCCTTGGCTTCCTGGCTTTCTGCTATCCCCTTTCATCCATAAGGCTTTACTACCAGTGCCTGGCTTGGCCCCAGCCTGTGACTTCTCAACTGCATGCCACCTCTGCTGACTGGTATTCTGTCCCTACCTCCCAGGTCACACACTGTGGTGCTCAGGGGCTCCCAGTCATGGACTGCTCAGCCTATGGAGCTGCAGACAGTTTCCTTTTGGGCTACCCTACGTCTTTCTGAGCTTGAGTCTCAAAGCACCTGAGCTAGAAGCAAAGTTTACCCTGTAAAAGCAGGAAACACATCCCTAAGATTCCGCTAAGAATGTCTACCCTGCCATGTGTAGTCAACATCACAGCCCAGCACTGACTGACTCTGTAATAACTGATACTGATCTTCAGGATCTAGAATTACCTAGAAGGTTAGCCTCTCAATTGTGAGGAATCATCTAGATTAGGTTAGCCTCAAGGCATGCTGGTGATAGATTTTCTAGATTAGGCTAATTGAGGTGCTAAAAGTGGGCGGCCCCATCCCTGGGCTTGGGTCCTAGACTGAGCACCTGCATCTGTCTCTCTGCTTCCTGCCTGTGGATTCAGTGTGACCATCTGACTCAAGCTCCCCATCCAGCACTTCTCTGCCATGATGTACTGTACCCTTGAACTGTGAGCCAAAACAAGCCCTTTCTCTTGTCGTGACATTTTGCCACCATAATGGGAAAAGTAACTAAGACAGGCTCCTTCCTCTAGGCAGCCCAGCCTGTGTCTCCCATGCCAGGCTGGGAAACCTTGCCCAAGAATGAGGGCACAGGCCCTAGGTGTGTGGGGCTGCTGGACTATTCCACACTTATCTCCAAGGTGCAGCTGCCTGAATCTCACACTATCAGAGCCAGTCAGAATGTTGACTACACATGGCAGGGTAGACATTCTTAATGGAATCTTAGGGATGTGTTTCCTGCTTTTACAGGGTAAACTTTGCTTCTAGTCAGAATAGACCTACTTTCCAGCATGGCCTCTTTTCTCGGATCCTCCTCGGGCAGCCCTGCACCCTCACTCTGAGATGGAGCCTGGAGTACCCTGTGAACAGTGGATACTCTGTAGATAACCTACAGGGAGAGACTCTGGGAGCTAAACTCACTCTTAGCCTCCTGGAGAACAGCGAGGAGGCAGGGGCTTGGGCCCTGGCCAGGAATTTCTCCATGCACAGCTGATCTCTAACCCTACAGAGTTCTGGATACCCAAAAACAAGGAGTGAAGCCAGTGGTTGGAGACCCTGGCCAGGGAAGTGAGACTTGGGGTGTAAAGCTGGGGGCTCCACTAGGTAATCACTGTGCTAGAGTCACAGTTCACCTTCCTGTCCTCACTCTGCCTCACATGGTGCTGGGACAGGATCCTACATTTCCATTTTACAGATGAAAACCCCATGTTCTGGGGACAAATGGGGTCTAGAGTCTCAGTTTTGGGGTTAGAAGCCCAAGGATACATTGCTGCCCTTGCTAGCCTTTTTTTTTTTCCTAGAGAGGAAATAAAAGCACCTAGCTAAGCCCAGGTAATGTGAGACAGGTCACCCTCAAGAAGGCACTGTCACCCAGATGGACCCAAGGATGCCTCTGCTCCAGCTTCAGCATCCCCACTCACCAGGGCCACAGACAGTGGACTTGATCCCCGTCTTCTCCAGCACAGGGACACGGTTAATGGCACCTTCAATGTGCTGGGTGAACACATCCCAGTCCAGGTCAAAGAGGCCAAAGGCAAATTTGTCTGACACCTGCAAGGGCATCATGGGAAAACTGTCAACCCGCCATGGGAAAAGCACCAATCCCTTCCAGGCCCACCTCTGACAGAGCAACAGCCTCTAGCCAGGTAGGGCACATGACTGACTTCTACCAGGTCAGATGAGACAAAAGGTCAAGACTCCCCTGTGGGCTCACAATACACCCACTCCCCTCCCTTCCTCTTCCCACCCCCACCTAGCTTTCCTGGACTGTTTCTGTGGTCTCCTGTTGGGTGCCAGCCTCTAGCCTCTAACTTGTTCTCTTAAACCATACAGTGCCTGCCCTTCTCTGGAGCCTCCCATGGCTCCCAGTTACCTACCACAACCACTTAAAACCCTCTATGAGCCTGCCCTCCCAACCATTCCCTGTGCTTGGCCTTCTGACCTCCCTTCTGCTTTTAAGAAGGGAGAGCTGAGCCAATCATGGTGGTGCACACCTTGAATTCCAGCACTCAAGAGGCAGAGACAAGGGGATCTCTGGGGGTTCAAGTCCAGCCTGTCTACATAGCAATTCCAAAACAGCCAAAGTTATAACAGTGAAACCCTGTTTCAAGAGAGGGATGGGGCAAGCTGCTCCAAGGCCTCCACCACAATCTGGGCAACTGGCCATCCAGTCCACCTGTGTCTTCAACCTGGCTCCCGGTCTCTCTGGATGATCCATAACCTGCTAAGTATATTTGGAGTGTGCCACCCACATTACACTACTTACCTCTTAACTTCTTTTTCCCCTCTGTGTAGCTTTGTAGACCAGGCTGGCCTTGAACTCATGGAGCTCCGCCTGCCTCTGCCTCCCAAGTGCTGGGATTAAAGGCGTGCGCCACCATCGCCTGGCTACGTCTTAACTTTTTGTTGGACTCCCACCTCCAGACATCTTGGACTATTAAAGAGACTATTAAAGAGCTACTATCTTAGTCTCCCCAATGCTTCCCAGAAATAAAGTGGCATTCGGTGCAGAATAATCGTCTAATCATTCTGTTTGTGGACACATGGATGAGACACCTGTGTGATCTCCTGACTTGTCCTCCAGCCCAGAGGCCCTACTGTGGCCCTGGGGAGGGGCAGGGAGACTTTCAGAAAGCCCATCTATGCTGCTGGCAGACCAAAGACTAGGGTCTTTGAAAGCTCTGCTGGGGTCTTAGCACTGCCTCATGCTGACGAGTGCAGCAGCACCCCCCCCCCCAGCTTCCGTGTACCTGAGTGCCAGCTCTCAGAAGCACTTGGTTTGGCTGGGGCCAGGGCACCTCTGTTTTTCCACCATGGGACCCTTGTGGGTCTTACCTCCTCCCAAAAGATGGGGTTGGCCTCATAGCCACCCACAGACAAGGCATCCCCTTGCAGGCGGAGGTAGACAGAAGCATCGTGATCTCGGACATTTGGCATGTTCTGGAAGGCAGAGCAGAGAGGCCACAGGCGTCAAGCTGGCCGGGTAGGAATGGTTCCCATGCCCTGAGTTAGGCACAGCTCTGTAGAGACCTGTGTCTTCTCCTACACTAGAGATGAGCAGGGAAGGAGACAGGCAGAGAAAGGCAGGAGCCCCTGGCAGGAGCCCTGTTCATTTGTAATGAAAACGACCCAGTTAAGGGCTGCTTTCAGGGGCTCAGTGATTCTTTCAGCAACCAAATACTACTTTAAAATACTAACAGTTAGCTCTGCCAGGACCACCACCAGCACTAACACTCCAAAGATAAAGGAACCCCAGGGCACTATAGCACAGGATTGTGGAGACCCCTGGCGGCCAGGAAAGCTCCTGCTCCTGTCCCAGCAGGACGGTACCCACCTCAGTACTGATACTCTTCCGCAGGTCCCTATAACTCTACTAACACAGCACATGCTCAGCTCAGCAACACATGTCCACCCAGCAACTCTACTGCTCTCTGTATACAGGAAGGAGTCCACCCTACTCTTAGTGGGCACTATGGCCCTGCTCCCATTTTTAACCCAACTTCTAACCTCAATTTATTCTCCCCTAGCTGCTTCAAGCCCTGCTGGCTGCTTCCTCTTGGAAGTTGGCCTGATTGCTCCTGCTCTTCTTAGTCCCTCTGAAGCAGCAGCTGGCTAGATGACTCCATGCTCCTCTGTCACCATCACTGTCAACACACCTACCCCGTGAGCTCCTGACAGAGGCTGGCGCCTCGATCACTACATGACCTTGCTCTGCCTCAGCACAACCCATGCGCAAGTATTACCCACGCTGCAGAAAAGGAAACTGAGGGCTGAGGATGTGGCTCAGTTGATAGAGTGCTTGCCAGCAAGTCTGGGACCCCAGCACCCACAAACTAGGTGTGGTGGTGCATAGGATGATTGGGAGCTCCAGGTCATCCTTGGCTACAAAATAAGTTCAAAAGCAGCCTAGGCTACAAGAAAGGGAGAAGGAGAGAGGGGGAGGGGCAGAAGAGCGGGAAGGAGGAGCAGAAATAAGAAGAGGAGTACAGAAGAGAAAGATGGCCCATCGAGATGGCTCACTGGGTAAAGGAGCTTGCCACCAAGTCTGATAACCTGAGTTTGGTATGAGGTACCCACATGGTAGAACTCCATAAGTTGTTCCCTACATGCACACATGCCTAGACATACATATATACATACATACATACATACATACATACATACATACATACATACATACAGAGAGAGAGAGAGAGAGCGAGAGAGAGAGAGAGAGAGAGAGAGAGAGAGAGAGAGAGAGGAAAGAGAAGGGAGCTGGAGATCAGGATAATGATCACACTCTTCTAGACTGGATCTAGGAAGATGGGAAGAGTTTGACTTCAGACCCACAGCCTGGGCTCTGGCCCTGTTCTTGGCACCTGGATAAGGCAACCATCTCTCTGCAGAAGCAGGTAGGATGAGGATAAAAATGTAAGAAGGACATAGCCATGCCTTGAATGGGATGGGCCCATGTCCATAGGTCAGGGCAGAGTTAGCTAGGACCCAGGACCTGGGCAGTTCCTCAAAGCTGAAAGAGTTCTTGGCCACCACAGAAGATAGGCACCCAAGCCTTGAGTCCTTGCCTGTAGCCAGAGCCTGGTGTTGCTGTGGGAGTTCAATGTCCTGCAGCACAGGGCTGCAAGGTCCCAGGAGCTTTCTGAGTTGACATGGGCAGGGGCACATGAACCCTGGGGCAGTCTCCCAGCCTTAGGGCCTGCATCAGCACAGAGTGGGACCACAGTAATGTTCAGGGTCTGAGGCCTGGCTCAGCCTCCTGCCTGCTCCCAGCATCTGGCAGGGCCAAAGCCATAGAGCCCTCCACATGGAGGGATGGGGCCTAGGAACTCTCTTGCCATACCAGACTGTACTCAGCAGTCTTGGAGCATTGAGGGCTGGTGGCCCTATCCATGTTCTCTTATATCTAGTGGCATACAGGACCCTGGGTGACTATGTAACACCTGCAGCTTCCCTATGACTTTGATACTCTTGGGAGGGGGTGGCCAGCTGCAGTCCTTCCTTCTGCTTTCCAGAAGGGGAACTTTGTCAGGGATCGGGAAAAAGTAGCTAGGACTGAGGGTGGTACCCCTCAGTGGACACCTTGTGGCTTCCCTCCCTGAAACCTCAACCCAGGATATATCCCCTGCCCCCCTTTACACTAAATCTTCCCAGCCTCAGCTTGGTTCTCCTGTATCCCTTCATGGTCAGAGAGTGACCCCTGGTGGCCACCTGGGGAGCGGGTTCTCCTCATTGCTCTAAGCTTCAGTAGTCAGCATGGCTGTTCTTCCTTGTTCACCTACAGTACAAGGTAGGTGTCTCTGTGAGTAAGGACCTGTGTATTCAGGGGAGTTGCCCTGGGATTAGTGGTAGGTACCCACTAGACCCAGGTTTTTGCTATACTGTCTCCTTTAGTCACACTATGAAACAGCCGGGCTTGACATGTTGGAGGCAGGAAGGAAGCCAAGCTCATAGAGGGTAGGGGATACAGGCCCCAGGGACAAGACTTCTAGCATGGGGAAAAGGGGGCCTCCAGGTGTCCAAGACTCTCATCACTGGTCCCTAAACAAGAGCATTTTGGCCTCTCACACTCCTCACCCCACAGCCTATGGCTCAGCTCCCTGAACTGTCAGTCAAAACCAAATGCCATGCTCTGTGTGATGGACCTTCTCCATCAGCCTCAAAGCCCCACTGAGGTATGGCCTCCTCCTTCTCCAGGTAGCTCCAAAATATCAAATTGGTCCTTCAATCTTGGTTAGGGATGTCAGGCATCCCATGGCCAGCCGCATTTGATTGGCCTAAGGGAAGTCAGTTGAGTGTCTTTGGGGATAGTCCATTGGGACAGGATGTACCCTGTACTAGGTCTCAGAGCCCTGGAGCCCCTGGGTGTGTTCCCGTCCGGAACCCTTTGCCGCTCCTTTGCTTGTCTGCAGGATCCCCCTTTTCTCTTTGTGCAAAAACTGGGTCTTTCTCTGTTTCAGCCTTGCCTCCTGGAGTAGAAACATGAAGTCCCTCCAGTCAGTGTTGGCTGGAGAGAGGGTTCAATTCCCTTATAAAGAATTAGCAATTAGATGGATGATGGAAGAATAGAAGAAGGGAAAGGTGAATGAGGGAGAGGGAGGGAGGGATCATGGATGGGCGGTGGATGGAAGGCAATAGAGAAGAGGGGATGGAATGGATGGATGATAAGTAGATGGGTAAATGGCTGGGTAGATGGAAGAAGACACTGAGGAAGAATGAAGGGTGAGGGTAGCAAAAAGGATAGAAGGAAGGGAATGGATGGAGAGATAAATAGATAGAGGAGGGATCAATAAGAAAGAATAAGTGATGGAAAGGGAAGGATGATGCATGGGAGATAGAGGGGAGGAGAGAAGGATGGGTGCGGTGGGTTTAGAATGAGTGATGGAGGAGTGGGGAGACATGCTCAGATGATTGCTGGAGGGAAGCAGGGTGGTCAATGACAAGGTGTCAGAAAAATACCAGCCATCAGTATAGGAAGGAGCTGAGTTGGACAAGAGGAGAGAGTGATGGGGATGTCCTTCTGTATATGTTTCTCTTATTGGTTGGTGAATAAAACACTGTTTAGCCAATGAGGCAGGAAGATAGGTGGGACTAGGAGATGAGGAGAATTCTGGGAAAGGTAGGCAGGACCCATCAGAGATGCCATGCTACCAAAGGAGTAACATGCCGGATTATGGGTAAGCCGCAGCCTCATGGCAATACATAGATTAACAGATATGGGTTAAATAATTTAGAGAGAGCCAATTAGAAGGCCAAGCCATCGGCCAACAGTTTCATATTATAGCGTCCATGTGTTTATTTGGGGCTGAAGGGTGGCAGGACCTGGCAGGACAAGAAACTTTCATCAACAAGAGAGAGCTGGAGGCATTTAACTCCGGGTGCCTGCAGGTACACCAGGTCTGAACTTCCCTCAGCAGAGGCTCTCAGAGAGGTGCTGAGTGCCAGGAACCAGTGTCCTCTGAGACAGCACGGAACAGCATGGAACAAAGCCCTAGCTACCAGACTAGAGATATCAAGGACAAGCCAAGCCCTGGTCTCCAAGGTAGGCCATACCATCAAATTCACTGTGCCAACTGGGTCAACTCATGTAAGTCTGCCAGCACCCAGAGGTCTCCATTGCATAGAAAGGTGCCTACGTCTGAGGACCGTGACATTGTCTGTGACCAAGCTAGGTCTTAGGGCACAGTCCTTAGCCTCACCAGCCCTCCCACTGCAGAGAACCTGGCACCATCGATTACCTGAATCCCCTCAATGCGCTCAGTGACAACATAGGCATGGTGCATGGCCACCAACGGGACCTTCACTCCAGCCATCTGGCCCACAGCACTTGCCCACACTCCTGGGGACAGAATGGAGAGCAACTTAGCTGCCACCCAAGTGGACACAGGACATTCCTCAGCATTCCTGCCTGTCCTGACTTCCCAGTCCAGAAAGGGGTGGGACTAGAGCTGGGAGGAGCCAGAGGTACATCATTCCACCTGCACAGTTGACCACACAGGGTGTCTGGATGGAGCCATGCTCTGTCTCCACTGCTGCCACCCGCCGCACTCCGAAGTCATCCGTCCGCACACAAATGCCAGTCACTGGGCAGTTTTCAATGACCTGAGGTGGAGAAAAACAGCACCTAAAAACCATGTGGACATTTCTGAAGGCCTGACCTCTGTCCCCAACAGACTGGATAGGACCAGGGGATGCTGCTTCTGTGAGGGACACTTTCAGATATTTCCCTCGTTTGATCCCATCACAAGAAAGGAGAGCCCACTCCCTTGCTTTAGTTGGAAAACTTGTGCAGATGTGGGAGGGGTGAGGGCACTCGTTCAGAATAGGAGAGGACAGCAGATTGATTTTCAGTAAATGAGATTCGCTTGAGGAAAACCTTTTGTACATCACTTTGTTTTTTTGTTTTTTGTTTTTTTTCTTTTTGTTTTTGTTTTTAAGTTACGAAATGCTGTGTGCCTGTATGCCTTCATGGGAACACTTAGAGAAACACATTAAAATGCCCACAATCCTGCCAGACTTTTTTCCTTTCTTTTTGCTTATTTGTGTGTGTGTGTGTGTGTGTGTGTGTGTGTGTGTGTGTGTGTGTGTGTGTGTGTGTGTGTGTGTTATATGTGGTGTATGGGTATGTATATGTGCATGTGTTTGTGTGTGGTGTCTGTGTGTGTGTGTGCATGTGTTATGTGTGTTGTCTGAGTGTGTATGTGCATGTGTTATGTGTGGTGTCTGGGTGTGTGTGCATGTGTTATGTGTGGTGTCTGGGTGTGTGTCTGTGTGTGTATAGGTGCACGCATTACTGGTTATTTTTAACTATCAACTTGATACAACCTAGAATCATCTTGGAAGAGTCTTACCTGAGGACTTATCTAGATCAGGTTGGCCTGTGGATGTGTCTGTGGAGAATTGTCTTGCCTGTTAATTGACCCAGCGCACTGTAGGAAGCACCATTCCCTAGACTAAGTCTGAACTTTGTGAGTGGAGAAAGATAGCTGGGCATGTAAGCAGGTAACGTGGATGCATTCATCGCTCTCTGCTCTTGACTGTGGGATAACTGCTTGAGTTCTTAACTTTACTCCTCAGTAATAGACTATAACCTGGTTGTAAGCCCAGTCAACCCTGTCCTACTCTAAGTTATTTTTTCATCGGGGTATTTTATCACAGTCACAAACACAAAAGTGGGACATGCAGACACATCTGGAGGTCAGAGGACATGGGTGTCCTCCTCTGTCACTCTGCCTTGTTCCCTTGAGGCAGGATCTCTCACTGAACCTAGAGCTCACTGCATCTAGAATGGCAGACAGGAAATCCAGCAATCTTCCTAACTAACCTCCCCAGCATTGAGGTCACAGTCACCTACTAGATGAACGCTGGAAATACAAATTAAGTCCTCATGCTCATGCATCAAGTACTTTTATCCAGTGAGCCATATCCCTGTTTGTCATTTTTAGTTTTTCTACAATAAGTGTGAGGTTGAGGCAAATGAAGACAAAATGATAAGAACAGATGGTGGGGATGTCTTCTGTACAGATGTTTCTCTTATTGGTTGATGAATAAAGCACTGTGGCCAATGAGGCAGGATGATAGGTGGGACTAGGAGACAAGGAGGATTCTGGGAAGTGTAGGCAGACAGTCATGTAGGATGCGAGAGGAGTAACAGGTCTGGACTCTTTCTCCGGTAAGATAAAACCACGTGGAAATACTTAGATTAATAGAAATGACATAGTAATTAAGACAGAGCTAACCAATAAGAAGCCCAAGCCAATGGCCAACAGTATTATAACCAATATAGTGTCTGCATATTCATTTGGGACTGACGCAGCAGTGGGCCCAGGCTGGCAGGAAGAGTTATAACAAATAGATTCAGAGATTTCTCTGTAACAGAGTAGGATCCTTGAGTGAAAGGAGATGGTGGGAATGCAGATACCTGAACAGAATCGACCCAAAGGCTGAGAGGTCCCAGCTGGCCCAGGACCACATCTCAGGCCAAGGATGGTGCTTGTTCTCAAGCCTCAGGATTTGTAGGGAAAGGGGATGGGCTCAGAGCAAACACCCAGAGTTGGTAGTGATGAGTACCTGAGCTCCTCGAGCCACTGCTGCCCTGGTGAGGGTAGTGCAGGTGCCAGCGGGGTCCATGGTACCATCCTGTGGCACATACAGGGTCCCATAGAGGTCATCCACATTCATCAGTGGATACAGATCCTTGGTCTCTGCTGGGCTCAGCACATGGGACTCCACACCATAGGCCTTGCCTAGCTAGAAGGACCCAGAATTAATACCTGAGCCCATGGAAAGCATGTCTTTAAGCCACTAACCCAACCCAGGGCCCTAGGTCCAACCCCAACCCTGCTGCCTCTAGAAGTCTGAGCAGGTCTCCATGTCCAGAGGACCCCTTGGGTCTGCTCCAAGAGGGTGAAGGGGTGGAACCAGTGCAGGGGCAGGGTCTGGAGCCACGCCCCTTTGGCTCTAGCATCTGCTCCAGGGCAGCTTTGTGATGGGGTTGGGAGACTGAACATCCACTCCCAGAAATGGGCTGAAGTTCATTTGTGCAGTTAAGAACTTCGACCAGAAAGAGCTACAAATTGCCTAGTATGTCATAATAAAATTAAAATGATCCCCAGTCTCTTATTTCGGGTCTGAGGACTAGGTTTTCCGGTTGCCCCCAAGAAACACCAACATGATCCTGCCTTGGTGGCACTGTCAAATAAACCACACCCCATTTTAATTGGACATATGGCAGCCAATCAACTGGAGGTGATGACCTATTTAGCAGGGCTGTACCTGACTAGAGATGAGATTCCCTAAGAATGTTTTTCTTTTTGAGATAGGGTCTTATGTAGTCCAGGCTAATCATAACTATATAGCCAAGGATGACCTTAAACTCTGGATCTTTCTGATGGGGTAAGAGGCATGCACCACTGTACCAGGCTTCAGATTACTTCATAGGTAAAACAGTAACTCTGAATAGTTCAAAATTCAAGGTTTGAGAGCAGGTGAGCCATCACATACAGAGTTGTGGGTGAAACTCAGGGTTTGTGCACACCAAGCAAGCACTCTAGCAACTGAGCCCCATCCTCCACACTCCCCAGGAAATTGGAATGAAGCTTGTAGCCAAGCCTCTCCACCCAGGTAGTCCAGCCAGCAAAGAGCAGCAATAGGGTTTGAACCCACATCTGTAGAAACTTGTTTTCAGTGCCAAGGGGCTATTGCATGCACTCACCACTGGGGCCTCCTCCACTGTACCCCACAAAAAATACAGCATCCATGTGAGCTCCCAAAAAGGCACACACACCACCTTTCCTCCAGGGAATATAATCACCCACCTGAGCCCCTGCAAGAGCTCGCCCAGCTTTCCCTAGGAGCATACCCACCGACATAAGCCTCTTGTACTCATCTAAGCGCTGCCGGTTAGAGGCGATGAAGAGACCGCCATTCTGGATCCAGCCTGTGTGCATCCCAGTCTCCTTCTCCAGATCATGGCTCACCACTTGCCGGGTGTGTGCCAGAAGCTCCACCTCCACATCACTGGGCCGCAGCTGCCACAATAAGCCTGGCCCAGCACAGGGCACCATCAGTCCCCTGCAAGGTGGTACCACACCCACTTCTTCCAGCCAAATAACAGGCAGCAATGGGGAGCCCAGGGAGGCTGAGTAGGACGTAGCCTGCCTCAGTTAGAGGTTAGGACTATTCTGGGGCAGGTCGAAGTGACAATATCAAGGGCTCCCATCCACATGTGCCATCTATGTGCCAGATTGGTACAGAGTCAAGCTAAGGGTGACCTCAAGAATCCTCAGAAGCTCTTGAGAAGCCTAGGCTAGCCTCAAACTTGCTATGTAGCCAAGAATGAACTTGAACTCCTCCTCTTTCTGTCTCTGGCTCTTAAGTGCTGACACAATAGGCCTGGGCCACCAAACCTGACTTTGAGAGGTTATAGGTAAAATTCATAGGCAGCAAATAGTTGAGTTCTAAGTCACAGAGCAGGCGAATATGAGACAGGAAACTGGCTGGACTCAGATATCCCAGTCTTCCTAAGATTGCTGCTTTTAAGTGGCAGAGGCTGAGTAGTAGAGGCCAGAAATAAGGCTGGTCTGATGTGGAGAGGCAGAGCTTGACAGCCCAGCTGGTCCTGGCCTTGGAAGATGGGGTGAAGGCCTAGAGCAGTGGTTCTCAACCTTCCTAATGCTGCAGCCCTTTAATACAGTTCTTCATGTTGTAGGGACCCCCCAACCACAAAATTATTTCATTGTTACTTCATAACTGTAATTTCACTGCTATGATGAATCATAATGTAGATAAAAAAGTCCCCCTCCCAAGGGGATCATGACCCACAGGTTGAGAACCTCGAGCTTAGAGGCAGTACACTGTGCACTGCCAGACTGGGTCAGCTCTCCACGCTCCAAGTTCAGCAGCCTCATGCTGGCCTCTTGACAGCAGCTGATGTACAAGTGTTTGCACACACCAAATTGGCACCTGTGCACCAGCATGCCACTGAGGCTGAGGACATGCAAACTGTGGGTGCTTAATGGTTGTGCACAGGGTCAGCCAGGAGAGTTCCACAGAAGGTGAAGTCCCTACCACACAGGTCCATACATACTCCAGCAGGCATGCCTCTACCCGTGGGCTTTCTCTGGGGAAGGGGCTTCTGCTCTTGGTTCAGACAGCTGCCTGGACCCAGCTTCACCCCGACCCAGAGGGCCACAGGTAGTGCCTACCATTTTCCCTAGCACAGCTTTCTGGAAAAGAGAGTCTGGCTGGCCTTCCACCCCAACCATGCATCTTTACTCTCCCACTCTGCTGCCTCTCCCAGACAGACCCCAGCCGTGTCCCACCCACCCACCATCACCCAGGCTCCCACCTGCTGTGTGCCAGGTGGTCCCAGAGGTCAGTCGCTCTCTCTCCAGCAGCACTGCTCGGCCTACACCCAGCTTGGCCAAGTGGTACAGGGTCTGGCAGCCCAAGCTGCCCCCTCCAATGACCACAACATCAGCCGTGCTAGGCAAGGGCTGGCTTGGTCCTTGGGGCAGCACTGAGGAACCTTGTGCCTTCTCCTTCAGGGTCCGCTGGTACGGAACACTCTTCTCAGTGGCGGGCCTGGCCTCCCTGGCTAGGGGCTGTAGCCCCAGATTCCGAGCATATCTCCCTTGAGGACAGGTTGCAGCTACACGTACGGCTCGGCTCAGCGAAGCCATGGGGACTTAGGGCTTCTGTACCTTGGGGAGCCAACAAAAGAGTCAGGCTGGGTGGGGTGCAGGACAGACACTGTAGGAGTTGACTAAGTGTGTGTCCACGTCACTGAGGCTCACATACTACATCGACGGTCTTCTTTCTGCTGCTTCCCTGTGATGAGTGTTCACTCACTCATTCACTCATTCATTCACTCACTTGTTCACTCACTCACCTGCTCACTCACTCATTCACTCACTCATTCACTCTCTCACCCACTCACTCACCCACTCACTCACTCACTCACTCACTCACTCGTTCGCTCACCTGTTCACTCACTCACTCACTGGTTCATTCGTTCTCTCACTCACGTGCTCACTCACTCACTCGTTCACTCACTCACCTGCTCACTCACTCATTCACTCACTCATTCACTCTCTCACCCACTCACTCACCCACTCACTCACTCACTCACTCACTCACTCGTTCGCTCACCTGTTCACTCACTCACTCACTGGTTCACTCGTTCTCTCACTCACGTGCTCACTCACTCACACGTTCACTCACTCACCTGCTCACTCACTCATTCACTCACTCATTCACTCTCTCACCCACTCACTCACCCACTCACTCACTCACTCACTCGTTCACTCATCTGTTCACTCACTCACTCACTGGTTCACTCGTTCTCTCACTCACATGCTCACTCACTCACACGTTCACTCACTCTCACCCACTCACTCATTCACTCATTCATTCATTAACCCATTCACTCACTCACTCACTCACTCACTCATTCAGCATTGATGTACTGAGAGTTGGATATACATCAGGCTCCAACTGGTCTCAGGGGAGACAGCTCTGGGTAAGGTGAGGGTGTCAGAGAAGTGGGGTTGGCACAGCTGGCAGATATCCCAAATGAGGCCTAAGGAAGAGGAGTTAGGGGACATGAGGACTGCTGTGGAATATTCCTTTACACTGTGTGGGCTAGGCGTAAGAAAGGGCCCCCATATAGGGAGAGATACTTTGCTCAGCTTAGACATGCCTAAACAAGACAATGGGACAGACTTAGTACTCTTCCTAGGGGATCAGATGGGAGGTCGGGTGGGGGTAAGTAGAAGGAGCAGGAGGAGAAGAGGGAGGGGGAACTAGGATTGGAATGTAAAAAAATAAATAAATTTTTAAAAAGAAAAGGCCTTCAGAGGGACACTTTGTGTCTTCACAGGACATGAGGGACCCAGACAGCATAATATAGAGGTGAGATCATCCAGGGCCTGGTGAGAGTCTAGCTGAGCTTTCTGAGTGTGTTGACCTGTCATAGTCTGCACTAGAGACAGGCCCTAGAGCTATTGGACAAGGCTTGAGAGGGAAGACTGCAGCCCCAGAGGAGCCGTGACTGCACTGATAGGAACATGTGCATTCACCTGCACACAGAGAGAGCCAGGGTAGCCATGTGAAGGAGGCAATGGGGCAATAGCCCCAAATGGGTGCTGGCAGTAGACCCAGCAGGGCCCTCAACCCCACATAAGCTATTGCTCCTTCAGTGGCTCCCAACAGAAGCCAATGGAGGCTGTGGTGTCCAGATACTCCCACCCTGCCCCAGGCATCTGAATTTCAGATGGGACTCAGGTACTGGCTTAAGGGGCCTCACTTCTCTCTGTTCCATCCACAATCCTTCCAACTACCCTAAGAGCTCATCAAGAGTCCCTCCTTCAGGAAGCTCCCCAACTTCCTATCCACCAACATATAATAATAAGAATGTACCAGGAATAGTGGTACCCAGGGCATATCCTGGGGAGTGGATGCCTGCCCAGCATAGAAAAGGAAGGATGCCTCCAAAGGGTTTCTTGTGCTCTTTCCTGGGATGAGCAGGAAAAGCAAAGCTTTGACTGTGACCCAGGGTTCTGGGGTGAGTGGAGCCAGCTTCCTTAGAATTAGTGACTGTTACCAAGTGGCCAGTTGACTGAGACGGTCACTTCCATCCTCAGGTGTGGATGAAGGCTGTGTGCATTCACTCACTACCACAGAATGATCTGAGGCCCATGACTCTGGTCTCTATTTCAGGGGGAGAGACTTAGGCAATGAAAAGCTTCCTAGGGCAGCCAAGGTCACAGGTCTCTATTTGGCTGTACTGATCCAAAAGCCAAATGTTCCCCTGACCACCCCGAAACTGCCCCCAGCCTCGGGACTTGGGTCCACTATGGCACCATATCCCACTTGTGAGCACTCCTGAGCCCTCACTGGACACAGCAGGAGATAGAGTGGGACGTAGCCAAGCCATCCACCTTAGCACCTCACCCCAAGGGTAGGGCCCACCTCAGTACTTCACCCCCAAGGGTAGGGCCCAGGAGTCTATGCTGAGAGGCCTGGGGGTGAGGAGTGGTTGCATTTGCAGACAGGAGTTGTCCTTGGCCTTACAGTCTCTCAGGCCATCCCCATGCCTACAGTGACAGCTGCCAGTCTCCCTGGCTTCTGTGGATGAGATCAGGTGTTCCCCTTAGCAGGAGTCCATACATACCTTAGTCTAGATTGTCCTTAGTTTTCCAGAAGCTCCTGAGGGGGTCCTAGCGAGGGAAAGTCAGCATGATATGGACCCAGTAGAGGTTCTGCAAGCCAGGCAGTGCCTCCTCCTTAAGTCACCACACCAGGCACCACACACCTGCCAGAGCCACCTCCTTCCTCTCCAGACTGTGTCCAATGCTGCTGGCCCGGGAGCTGCCACGTGCCCCTTTCCTGCCAGTCCAGCCAGTCATGGCAGGAGTGGGGGATGGAGCAGCCAGGCCCCCAGCCTTCTCCTCCTGCTTCAGAACAGCTGTTTCATTAACTTGCCCTCTGGCCCCTGCGACTCCCTCCCTCATCTTCCCAGGGATCAGGGCACAGGACACATGGAATGAGCACTCAGCCACAGGCCCAAGGTCTCAGACATAGGGCCCTTTCTGAAGGCTGCAACAGGGTGGAAGGGGGCCCAAGGAGGAAAGGCACTCTGCAGAACCCCCTCCCCCATAGGGGAGCCCTCTCCTGCAATCCCACAGTTACCTATGGTCTTCCCACCTATTCCATGGTCCCTTCAGCCCAAGGCAGAGGGAGGTCCCAGCTAGCCAGCAGTCAGTTCCAACCCTGCCAGAACATTGCCCCTCCCTTCTTTCCCAAGCTGCATCTGGGTCTAGCTGAACAGGCCACCCACACCCATGCTGCTGCCCCAATGTCCCCGCCTATAACTAGGGAAGGAATGCACCTCCCACTACCCCAGCTTCCTGGCCAGCCCAGCTGGGGCAGCAGCCAAGTGGGCAGTTCTCCTAGCTGGCCAGAAGATCAGGGCTGTGAAACCTGAGCCTAGCTCTGTGGGTGACCCCCCTCCTCTCATTTCCTTCCTCATCACTAACCGGGGGGACTCCATATTGCTGTGGTGAACCTGGGCATTCTGTCTCCCCATGCTTGCCTACCCTGGTTCCCCAGCCCCTGAACCAGCTGGCTGCATGGGTAGACCATCCTTCCTTGAACTGAGGCCCATGGTGAGGTCATCTTGGCACAAGAATGTGTCTCCAACTCCAGCTTACTCGATCCTGGGACCAGACAGAAAGTTCACTGTCCAAGGAAGCCAGCAAGGAGTCTGTGCTGACTTCGAGGGGGCTGCCTTCCCCCCTCCCCGCCCCATCCTGCTCTTTAGATCCCTCTCTGTTTCAGAGTCCTATCTTCCTCTGACTGCTGGGAATGCCTGAGTCCACACAGGCCACAGAAGGAGACAGACAGCTGCCCACAGTCTGCCTATATGCAGGACATTGCATCCATTCCAGACAGAAGAAGATACCTGAGTGAATCCGGAAGAACCAGTGTGTTTCAAAACCTCTAGATGCCCAAAGAATCAAAGGAGGAGCTGGTACCAGATGGGCCCCACTTCTGCCCCAGGTGGGACAGAAGGATGGAGATTTTGTGTGCAGCTCTACTCACCACAAAGGAACGCCCAATCAGGAAGGGACAGGGGTATTGGGTGCTGAATTCGCCACTAGATACTTGTACTCTTACTCACATGGAGCTGTCCAGCTGCCTGCCTTGCTGCCAGCTTGTCTCTCATGTACATTTACTGAGCACCTACTACATACAAAGTAGCTGCTGGGGACTAGAAATACCAAAGACCCAGGCCTGGATTAGAGGGGCTTGGGAAACAGGAAGCAAAAACGGAGGAGAGAGGCCCTGGCATGGCTGACTGAAGAGCTGCTTTGCAGCTGACCAAAGTGGGACATTTCAGAGGAAGTGGCAAGGATTCTTTGACAAGCCTGTTGCCACAGGTCTCAGTCTATGCCTTGAAGGTTGGTTGTTCCTGGTCTCACCAGCTTGAGATTTCTCTGAACAATGTGGGATCCTGAGACAGGGAAGGGAGCTACCTGGCCCCTTCAGATGAAACCTGTCCTGACAAACTGGGGTCAGGCTAACCTGTCCTGACAAACGGGGGTCAGGCTGTGCTCACTAGGCAGGGTGACAGGCTGAGTGGAGGCATGGAAACAGGTCATGGCCTATGTCTTTTTGAGTCCCAGCCTCAGTGGTGTGTGAGGGAGGGTCACTAGGTCAATATAGCCCTGGGGGCGGTATCTGGGCCAGGTTCATACTCTGAGACTGACACTGGCAGCTTCAAAGTTGTCCTGAAGCAAGGCCACAGCATAGTCACCTGGACTTTGGATAGGGGTGGTGGCTGGAAGCTGGGCCTGGTGGCTGGTCAGCATTGTGGAAGTTGTTGTTGACCCTAGCACGTCACCTGCTCAGGTCAAGGAGAGGTGGGAGGGGAGGCTGTGCCCCTGAGTGCTGGAGGGCAAAGCTCACATCCAGGGGCGGAAGGGCAGGGGCCTGGTGACCCTTGCATGAATGCAGCCTGCTCTGCTCACTTCTCCCACTACCCAGGCAAGATTGTCTCACACCTACTCCATTCTATCCCATGCCCATCTCACCCCACCACCTTACCCCTCCCACCTTACTCCCCCACCCTACCCAACCCCAGTATTTTGATTCTCCTGGTGTATTCGAGGGGCATGGGGGGAAAATGGCTGCTCTGTGGGTAGAAACAGCAACGGTTTATTCCAAATTGCCAAAGCTGTCTCTAGGGGAAGGCAGAGAGAAGCAAGAGGAATGAATCTCCAGGGTAATAAGAAGAGCATTACTCTGGCAGAAGGCGGGGGTGGGGATGGGGGGGTGGGGGTGGGGCTGGGGGGAGGGCTATGAGCTGGAGGGGGCTTTGAAGTGTATAACAAGTATTTGTGAGCAGGTGGAGGGAGCCTAGAGGCTATAATGGACTTTGATAAGCTGATAGGGCACCACAGACACACGCAAACGAGAGAACCGTGTGTCCCTTTTGCCAGAGATAAGGGAAATGACTTCTTTTGGTAGTGGGAAGCAGTCTCACAAGTTCCTGAGGAATGCTGGCTTTTATCCACCAGAAATCCTCCTATACTACAGGGTGAGTTCATTTCTGGACATCTGGACTCCATTTTGAAGTTTGTGGCATTGGAGTTTCCTTTGGACCTGACACTAGTACACTATAAAGGAGACCACAGTACAAGCAGGGGTCACCATTGATCCCATTCTCTGGGGTGGGGGGTTATCTCTAGGCCATGACCCTTCCAAGGTGCACAAACTCAAACAAGAGTTGTGACAGACTGGCCTCTCGTGTCCTGAAAACACCCCCCCCTCCACTTCCAGATCTTTCCTTCTAACCCAGCAGGGCTCCCATTGCTGGCCAGCCTTCCAGGGCAGAAGGGTTGCTAGCCACACTACCTGGGTAGAAGTCCCCTAGCAGGAAGGTGTTGGAGGGAAGGTCTCCTGCCAAGCTCCACATGTGGCTCTGGAAGAATCCAGAGCAAAGAAAGTAGATTGAATATGGCCAGTAGACAGAGAGACGGGGCAGGCCGGGGGGGGGGGGGCACATAGCAGCATCATGTGGAGAATGAGTAGCTGGGGGGAGGGAAGCCCATGAGCAGGAGGAAAGTTGGGGTGGGGAGAAGGTAAAGAGGACTAGGATGCTAGGACTTTGTAATGTGTAACTGGTTCTTGTGATACTGAGGGCGCTTTGATATGCTAATGGCACCAAAATAGCTATTTCTCCCTTCTGGCTTCTGGAATTTGGAGAAATGGAGTCTCCTTTGGACCTGACAAGGAACAGGTGCACAGGAGCCTGGGTGCTCTGCGGCAGTCACTCTGGGCAGTGCTGGAATGGAGGACTGACAGGGGCCAGTTAACAGGCATCTGTGTGGTGACCTCTCTGAGGGAGAGTGATAGCCTCTGTCATGGTAGAGATGAGGCAGAACACAGCTCTGGGGTGCCAAAGGTCACAGGGCACTGACAAGTCTCTAGGGCATTGTTAGAGGCGTTGTTGGGGTCCCCAATATTTAATTTTTCCAAGAAGAATGTATAAAGTCAAAGGGGCTGTGGGGATGGTTCAGTCAGCAAAGTGCCCCCTGCATAAGCCCCTGAGTCTGATCCCCAAACTCCATGTTTAAAAAAAGTCCAGGCACAGTGGCGAATGCCCGTAACCCCATCACTGAGGAGGTGGCGACAGGAGGCTGCTAGTGTCTGCCTCACCTACTTGGTGAGTTCCAGGCCAATGAGACCCTGTCTCAAAAAAACAGGGATACAGGGTAAATCAGGTGTTGGTAAATCGAGGACCACCCACATTCCAGAGCCAGGTGCTCCCCAGCCACCTGCCCTCAGTGACCCAGCAGTCCATCACCAGCTGCCAAATGCCACACATTTCCACTGTTGCCACATTTGCCTACTAGGAGCCCCCATAGAACAACAGTTGCAAAACTTCTTAGTCCTAATGAGCTCTCTGTTTATCACTGTGTCTCCTTTTAGACTAAGGAAGCAACAAGTCTCCAAAATATTTCAGATTGGTATGGATTTTTGTATGATGATAAAAATTTAAGGTTATATTTGCTACAACATACTATATGTGATTCAACTCTGGTTTAGGATATACTGTATATGATGATGAAATTTCAAGGTTACAAAGGTCTACTCAGATTAACAAAAGCTGGTTTAAGATGTATGGCTAACTACTTACGTCTTTGCTAACTGTTCAGCACCAAGCTTCTAGAAAATTTAGATAAGTAACAACATATGTTTGATAAATAAAGTATATTTGATAAATAAGATTTATAAATTTCTAAGTAAAAAAGTTTCTACACCCGGATAAGCCTCTCCACCGATGCAGTAATCCAAATCAGATCAAATCAAACCAAATTAGAAAAAGCCCACATTTAATGGATACAGAGCTCCTGGATGGCCTTCCAGATCCCCAGAGAGGAGACAGGAAAGGGAGACCAGAAAAACCACAAGTCTGTTCTCTGGGGGACAGTTTAAATACCCTGTGGGAGTGGTGGTGAGCATCTCTGGGGGAAGGGGCCATCATTTGGCAGACTTTCTGAGATACAGTAGGGTTTGGAAGGAGATAGAGAGTAGGGCTGGAGTGGAACTTCCACCATAACTTTCTAGACCCTTTAGGTATATGGATGCCAGGGGCTGGAGCGAAGGTTCTGCCATAACCTCCCAGACTCTTTGGGTATATGGATGCCAGAGGCTGGGGTGAAGCTTCCACCATAACACTAAGGTCTACTCAGATTCAAGTAATATTTGTCCAGCTTCTTTGTCTTTGTTAGTTTGCTAAGCTTTAGCTATTCGAATAAACTGAGTCATACAAAAAAATGTATGACATTCTATAATAGTATACTATAAAAGATGAGTAAAGTTCCCAGTCTCTCCATGGACTAAAGTTTACTGAATATATGGTTTATTTTGATGCTAATGGATCTTCAACTCTAAACTTTAAGGCTCAAACATAACAGGTGCAAAGCTATAAAATCCTAATCCTATAAAAGCTATTAACTTACTGTAAAATGTTAAAAATAATTAAGACAGGAACATTAATAAGTCACTTTATAAATGACTAAATTCTTTAGTGTGTTCAGAACTGTACTTGCAGCCATGCTAAGTACTAATGTACTTAATTACACGAATAAGATTTATTTAGCCTCCTGTATATGCTTCCAAAGTTAAGCTTAAAATAAGTAAGTAGAAATGACCAAAGTTTGTTTAGTTTAGATATACTTAATAGATAATGGTCCTCAAAACTTTTCAGAGACCTTCTGAATATGGTATTTAAAATGTTTAATGGAAGAAGCTCCCTATGACAGACAGAGACCCCCAACTCCTAGTGACCCCAAGGTCTCCAAAGAAGATGATGGAGTACAGAACTCTACCTGGAGCTTGCTTTAAATGTAAATATGTAAAAATGAAAAATGTTTCAGATCTCCTTCCCTCTCTATGCTATTGCTATATTAAGACTTCAAAAGTTCAGAATTTTAACATTAATCAGTAGAATTCTGATAAGCTATTAGTCTGGCTCTGAAAGGCACTGACTACTGTTATCATAGTTTCAAGCTCAAATTTTTATTTTTCCTTTGGTTGTCTTCTAAGTATAGACTTAAAATTGCTTCTCATTCTGCTAAAAACACATGTCTAATCTATATACACCCAGTATTCTGGATAGAGGAAAGAGTGTTCATGTTTTTAACCCAGAATCATTTTTGGGTCCCCAAGCTTCTTCAATGACTCAGAGGCATGAATTTACTGCCTTTTCCACAATGTAGATTTCAGTACAGATTACAAACAGTGGTAATGCTAACACATCTAAAACTTCTCTTTTTAGAAACTTAAAAAAAATTGTGTAAGCTTAAAGGAATCAACTTGAATCCAGTTCTCATGGGGGAAAATGGACTCCAGACAAGTACTGTCAATCAACAGCCCCACTGGCCTATTCCATTTATTCCTGAGGTAGGAATCTTAATCTTACCCCTTTTCCCTGGTCTTGGGACTCTCCTCCACCAACTACCAGGATCCTGTGTCTAAAAGTTTCAAATGTACACCTAAGGAAAAAAAACCCGAAACTTTACCTTCTGTCCCTAAATTATCTGTTTCCACATCCTACCTGCCCCATGCACTCCCTCAAAATCTGCATCCCAGACAGAAGAGCTTCAAAGCTGCTACCCGAGGGATTCCAGACTCACAAAGTGCTCCAACTGCTGCCTGCCAGTCCCTAACCCCAAAAGGTCTCACAGAGCTTGTCAGCATGTGAAACAGCCTGCTTCACCTGTCCCAGACCCCAGCTTTCTTGGGTTCCCAAAGCTGTTGATGCCTCCAGACAACAGGAAGCAGTCTAAAGAAAATGGCTCCTCCATTCCCGCCTCACCAGTCACCCCGTCCTGTTCCCTCATCTTTTATAATAAATAAGAGGGAGGAACATTGGTAAACTGAAAGCCATCCACATTCTAGAACCAAGTGCTCCACTAGCCCGTTTTCAGTGACCCAGCATGAGCTGCCGTGTCATCACCAGCCACCAATGTGACACATTTTCACTGTCACCGTAAGTCAAATACCCACTAAAAAGCCCTCACCATCATGCCTGCTCCTTCTCTCTCTCTTGTCCCTGCTCAAAAGTGCCCTCACACACACACACACACACACACACACACACACACACACACACACACACACACACCAATAAATCTCTTGAGTGAGGTCTGTTGCATGGTGTGACCTTTGCAGTACTCTTTGGCCCTGTAATCGATGCAAAACCCTAACATCAGGATCTTCCCAAGGAGCAAGTGGCAGCTCTCCCGGGACCGCCAAAGTGCCTCATGTTCCAGGCATTCCAGAGAATGATGCTGGGCATTTCTCTGGCCTTGGCACAGTGGGTATAAGCCCTGCTCATTTGTGAAATAAACATGGTGGAAAGATGGTCCCTCCCTGTGACTGAGCCTATGCCAGGCAAGTACTGAACTCACTTCATAAATGGCCTCTGGCACCATGCCGGATCCTGAAGGTGCTGACATGCCCCATGCTCTAGAGGTGGTGGGTTGGCTGAGGGCTAGCCTCAGGCCCTGGCCAAGACCTTCCTCTTTTCTGGGGTGTTTGGAGGGAAGGAAGAAGAAAGAATAGCTACAGGTGAAATGTGCTCTCAGCAGAGTCTGAGACCCCCCAGACCCCTTGGTTATTCAACTAAACCCTCCCAAGTACTCACAGTGGCTTCTCAGGACAGAAAACATGACAGGAGGCTGCTCCTGGTGTGATTCATGCTGGGCTTTGCACCGTCCTGTGTATCCTGAAGATTCCTTACAGACAGACAAATTCCCAAACTTCTCTTGAAAAGCTGGGGCACGGTGGCTGAATGAAAAGGCGGACATGACTGCCCCCTAGGCATGGTTGCAGAGAAGGTTTTTATTGTACATATGAAGGAAAGAACAGAATCTGGAAGGGTTCAAACTGAAAATGGACAGCAGAATAGACCATGAGAGGAGGTGGGGAGTGCTAGAGAGGAAGAGAAGACAGAGGGGCCAGGAGAAGGAGAAAAACAAAGAGTTCAGGAGGGCAAAGAGCTCCAAGACATGGCCAAAATGGTTGAGTTATATAATGATCAGAATCTGGGGGAAGGAAGCAAAGCTCAGGGGTGGAGAGGTTTAGGATAGGGGTTGTGGAGGAAAGGAGGTGGGGCCAGGAGGAGCCAGGACTCAGGTAGATGCTGGGAGAGACTGGCTACCAGAGTCCACTTTGGTATGTTAATAGGCACCTCAGTTAGCTATTTGTCCCAGGTTTCTCTGAGACCTGACAGTGGCCACCCTGCCCCCCACTCCTATGTGCTTGCTAGACACCCTTAGATGGGGTATTTTTAGTCCAGTTGAACAGAGTCCCTGGCTAGTTTTATGTTAACTTAACACAAGCTAGAGTCGTCAGAGAAGAGGGAGTTGACAAAATGCCTCTATAAGATCAGGATATATAGGGCTGGAGAGATGGCTCAGAGGTTAAGAGCACTGGCTGCTCTTCCAAAGGTCCTGAGTTCAATTCCCAGGAACCACATGGTGGCTCACAACCATCTATAATGAGATCTGGTGCCTTCTTCTGGCCTGCAGGCATACATGTAGGCAGAACACTGTATACATGATAAATAAATAAATCTTAAAAAAAAAAAGATCAAGATATAGGCAAGCTTGTAGGGCTTTGTTTTTCTAGTCAGGATTTCTGTGTAACAGCCTTGGCTGTCCTGTAACTCGCTTTGCAGACCAGGCTGACCTCAAACTCACAGAGATCCTCCTGTCTGTGCCTCCTTAGTGTTGGGATTAAAGGTGTGTGCCACCACACCCCACAGGACATTTCCTAATTAGTGACTGATGGAGGAGCCCAGCCCATTGTGGGTAGTGCCATCCCTGTGCTGGTGGTCTTGGGTTCTATAAGAAATCAGGCTGAGAAACTCATGGAGAGTAAGTCAGTAAGCAGCACCCTTCCATGGCTTCTGCATCAGCTTCCAGGGTCCTGCCCTATTTGAGGTCCTTTGATGATTAACTATGATGTGGAAACAAGCTTAATGAACCCTTCCCTCTCCAAGTTTCTTTGGTCATGCTGTTTCATCACAGCACTAGTAGCCCTAGCTAAGACAGTCACCCATCATTTTGTCCTCTTAAATTTTCCACTAGCCTGGGGAGCTTCACCTTCTCAACTGTTTTTCAGAGTTCTGGGCTGCGTTCTCAACAAGTACCCAGGGCAGAGGTACCGCTCAAGAACATCCCTTGGGGGCCCAGGCATCCAGGAGACTACCTCACAGGACAAGCAGGAGCACTGGAAAAAGGTCTTTCCCTGTTAGGCTCAAATGCCTCCCCATGTTCCTAGAAAAGGCCAGGAGCACCAAGGGTTAGGGGCGCTTGTCTCCCCAGGGGCCAGCCCTTCTCAAAGAGGATACTTGGCAGGAAATACTGCACCCTGGTTGTTGTTTGTGAGTTCTACATCCTGAGAGAGCTGAGCCCTGGCCCAGGAAGGAGGCCATGGGTAGGTAGGACAGGCCTTCTACTGGACTGTCAGTGGGGGCTCTCATACAGTCACTGAAAGATTTTAGTTTGCTAAGAGAAAAAGTTTTGAAAGATTTTAGTTCACAGAGAGAAAAAGTTTCCCACGGGCCTTGGCCCATTACAAGGAAGTTGACCCCAACCCTGGGCACATCCTATGGTTTAGACAGGGACAATCGCCAAGACAATCCTCTTTGGGTCACACCTGGCTGGCCAACAGACAATCAAGGACTTTCCAGGGTACATTCTGTGGTTTTTCCTTTGTAAAAAAGCAAGTCACACCTGGGTGACCACTCTAACATGAGATCATACTTTGTAATCAATCACTTTGTGCCCCTTGCGTGTATGCTGATCTGCGGTTTTTTCCTATAAAAAGAGCCTGTAACCCTTGCTGTGTGTGCAGCTTCCCCGATATTGCTGACACCTGAATGCGCATTCGTTCAATAAACCCTCTTGCTTTTGCAGCTCTTGGTCTGGTTTCTGAGGCCTTTAGGAGTCTGGGGATCTTTCATTTGGCAAGCCAGCCAGGAGCCAGGAATTTGAGGAGACCCCCAGACTCATTACCACAAGCGAGAGGAGGTAAGTCGGGCCGGCACATTTATGTTCATGTTCTGTTTGTCTGTCCATCCGGAAGCCCTGTATAGGCTATGCAGGCTCTGTAGAGACTCACGAGGTAGACTGATGAGTCGTTCCCTTCTGAGTCCGACCCTGGAGGACGCTCCATGGGTGATCTGAATGGGAGAGAGCAAGCAGGCAACCCTCGTCCCTGGGAGCAGTCGACGAAAGTCTCTGCCCCCGTCTGAATCTTTGGTTTCTGCTTGGCGACAATCTAGCCGACTAGTCTCTGTTGTTTGGCCTGACTGTCTGTCTCAATGTTTGTCTTTTTGTTTTTCACCATCTGACCACCATGGGACAACTAACGACCCCCTTAAGTTTGACTCTAGACCACTGGGGAGACGTTTGGGACCAAGCCAACAACCAGTCCCTGGACATGTCAAGAAGAAAAAATGACAAACTTTCTGCAGTTCCGAGTGGCCAACATTTAATGTTGGCTGGCCTCTGGGTGGTTCTTTTAATCTTAAGATTATTTTACAGGTAAAAGAAAAGATGTTCAATTCTGGACCCCACGGACACCCCGACCAGGTTCCCTACATCATAACCTGGGAAGACCTGGCCCACAACCCTCCACCCTGGGTGGGCCCTTTCATTAATTCTGGATGCAGCACCCTACCCTGATCCTTCTGCAATATGTAAATGACCTCCTGCTGGCAGCCCGGACTGAACAGGACTGTAAACAAGGTACTGGGCCCTTTTGGAAAAACTAGAGACCCTGGGGTACCGTGCCTCAGCTAAAAAGGCACAGATTTGTCAGCAGAAAGTTGTAAAAGTGTCAGAGAACACTGTAAACTGTTTACTATGGGCTCTCATATCTACAAATAATAAATTTATAATAATAATATAGATTAAAAATTTTAACCACACCAGGTTAATTCTGTTTAAAAGTTTTATTTATATCCCCCCAAATTAATTCTGTATACTTGTTAAAAGGTTCTATCTATGTTTTCTGTAAATTTTATTATAAGCCAAAAGCCAAAACAAAAAACAAAAATGGTTCAAATATTTTTACTGTCTAATTCTAACAGCAGTCAGTCACTTGTGGACATAGCTCAGAATTTATCTCTGAGCTCTAGTCATTAAATTTGGGTTATCAGGAATTCAGATGTCTTTTTAATAAAGATAATATTAAAACTGTTTCATGGTTAAATCTGTCAAAAAGTTAAAACTAATAACCCTGGAAATTGACAACATAAATTTAATAGTCACCCAGATGATAATGATTTTAAATACATCAAGAATGCTTTATTTTTGATATTCTTACAAAAAGACATTAAAAGATTTTTAATCGTTCAAACTTATAAGGTTATAAGATATTTATGCTTCTGTTATATTGTTAATATTTATGCTTAAATCAAAAGAGCTAAAATTTAAGATCACAGCCATAAGTTCCATGTTAATAAAAAAACTAAGCTGTTTATTTCTTATGGTACAGTAAGACAATGACCTTAACAAAGGGCTTAAAATAACTGCTAAGCCCATAGGTCTCAATTCTTTAGAGTTTTAAAAACAAAACTCTTTTATAAGTGTAGCCTAGGACCATCTATATGACAGATGTTTACATTGATAACAACAAAAAAATTTAAAGATAAACCTACCAGTCAGAGGGAAAGAAGTCAAACATCCCCTGGACCACTGGAGACTTGTCCAGTATGCCGTAATTCCATTTCTTACACTGCACACACTCCAGGCTATGGTGTGGCATGTACTACAACCCGGGGTTATTACCACCTATTGTTCTCTCAACCTTTGCTCACATTTAGTAAAAACTTCTGAATCCAGTGGGAGGTGAGGGCTGCTGCCTGCTTCAGGCTCAGACCTGATGATATTTCTGTGGCGTGAATCCTCCATTTACAGACAATTTCAAGCTACCGTGGGGGGGGGGGGTAGCCATCACTGACTGTGGGTACTGAGGACACAGCTCTGTGGGCTGGCCTGAGCAATTCCTCCTGTCCCTGTAGAGTTCTTTGTCTTGGGGCACCTGGTTATACAGTACCAACTCCTGTTGACACCTGCCTGGTGAGTCTCTTTCCACACATCTGCTTTCAGTGCCTCTGTGGCACCAAGTCTTGTGTGGTACTCGGCTGAGGTCTTCCACAGCTAGTGGTAAAAACTCCCCATGAGGCTGACTGAGCAGAACTGGAGGCCTGTCACCCTTTGGCCCACCTGCTTTGTCGCCTGTCTCAACCCTGGGACAGCACCAATTTGTGGCTTTTCTAGTGAGTACAATAAGCTCATCAAGGGCATGAAGAAAAGTGGATATGCGCACTCAAGCTTGCTAAGGACTCAGAGCTCAGAAAACAGGCCACCAGGCTTACCTCTTCACAAAACCTCAACCTAAGGCTCAAAAGGCACTGTCTGGGTCTGCTCAAATCAAAGCCTGGGCTCTCGACAAGAACAGCTGGCTTAACAAGAAGAAAGAGAGAGAGAGAGAGGCTTCTCCCTGGTTTACTTTGAATCAAAAGCTAGTCAGACTAAGGTGCATGGTGAGAGGGAACTGAGGCCACTCACGAAGCACAACTTTCTGACCTTGGAAAGCTAGCCCACCAAGCCACATGGTCTTAGAGAGCTAAGGCTGTCTCAAGTCACGACTCAGTGAGACTGCTCCCCCATTTGTCCTGTGAACCCTGCCAGGTCACTCAGCCTTTGTGGTATGGACTGCTGTTACACCCCCTCCAATTCTTTCTTCTATGACAGCAAGACCCAGAACAAAGGCCCAGCCTCTCTGGGTGACCAAGTTATAAACTATGGAAGGTAGTGGGCGAAACTTCCAGAAAGTATCCCTAAAGAGAAGGCAAATCCTTTTTGTGCCCCTTCTTCCCGAGGTAGATTAGCTCCTTTCTCAGCATTATGACAGAACACCTGACAAAAGCCACTGAAGGAAGGTTTATTTTGGCTGATGGTTTTCAGTCACAGTTCACCATAGTGAGAAGGCATGGCAGCAGGAGCATGAAGGAGCTGGCCACGTTGCATCCAGTCAGGAAATGGAGAGAGATGGTGTTTAGCTCACTTCCGTGTAGGGTCCCAGCCCACAGGATGCTGCTGCCACACTCAAAGCAGGTACTCGAATCCCAATTAATCCAGTCTAGAAACTCCCTCCTAGAAATGCTGGGAGGTTTGTCTCTTAAGTGACTCTAGAGCCCATCAAGGTGATTACCAACATTAACTCTGACAGGAGGTCACACTGAGAACCAAACAATAGAAAGAGACAATTCCCTGCGCCATGGAGCCCAGACCTAGTCATCGGTGGCTACCTTGGGCAGAAGTTGTTCTTGTCTGCTGGGTTGTCTATGGCCCTTCTCAAGAAGACCAAAATCCCAACTGAGCAGACTTGCCTTCCTATGGAGCTGAAGGGGAGGGGCTCTCATCACACATCCCATCAGGAGAGCATTCGAGATGTGGGGTAGTATCAGAAGGGACCCAGATGAGAACTGCCCCACAGAGCTCCCATGTGTAAATACAAGCTTGATTTTGTTAGGACACATAAAAGGAGCAGAATGGAATCACGAGGGAATATAAACACATCAGGTCGTGACAGAGGGCAGGAGGCTGAGATCACCAGAGCAGCAGACAGTGCAAGTTCCTGCCTTAGAGAGGGACTTGGTGAGTGCCACTTCTCTGCCCTGAAACAGAGCCAGTCTCAGTAAGACACAGCCATTACAACCGGTGCCATTTCAGAGCCCTGTCATCTGTTCACAACGAATACATTTGTTACTCAAATTTCTCCCCGCCCCCCGGAAACATAAACGTCTTCACCCTAAAGTCCCAATGACAAACCCAAGTACAAAGCCACAAGAGTTCACCATCAGGAATGAAGGAGTTTATTGGGTTTCCTTACCAGGGTGTGGATGCTCCTCCTAAAAAAGTCTTTACCAGGTAGGGATGAGGGCTTTCCCATAGTCATATACACGGGCCCCTTCTCCCCCTAGTCTGTTTGGCCTATGTACTCTAGCCCCCTTCCCAAGACCACACACGATTAGGGCAGAATTGCATACAATAGGGGTTATGGAGTGGTTAGATACTCAGATGAGGATCCCTGCCCCTCTGTGAGGGGCTGTAAACTTATCAGCAGGGCCAGCTAAGGTCTTTTGCAAGAGGGTACAACTGAACTCTCAAAGATGGCAGCTATTTAGCTCAGAAGACAGTCCCACACTAAATAGAGACTAAACTTTAAAAAGATTATTATATCTTGTTTATTTACTTATGTGTGCATTCGTGCACACCACGGTACAAATGTAGAGGCCAGAGGACAACTTTCAGAAGCTGGTTCTCCCTTTCCACCATGTGGCTCCTGGAGATTGAACTCAGGTCTTTAGGCTTTGTGGAAAATGCATCTACCGACTGTGTCATCTCACTGGCCAAGACTAAAACTTTTGTTTAAGGAACAAAATGCTTGCTCTACCTTGGAAGAGTTGTATTACTGATTTCTAGGAAGCCAGGTTGTATGATTTGAACGTGTAGAATTCACTTTATGGCCCAGCACAAGATAAATTTTCTGGATTTTACTTCTTGATTTTTAATTATGTCTCTGTTTGTGTATACATGCACATGAGGGCAGTGCCAGTGGAGGCCAGAAGTGAGCATCAGATCCCGTGGAGCTGGAGCTACAGGCTTGGTGTTCAGAACCAATCTCAGGTCCTCTGGAAAAGCAGCAAGCCCTCTAAACTACTAAGCCATCCCTCCAGGCCCACCCAGTAAAATTTCAAGGATAAGGGTACATTCGAACTGTAGAGACAATGTTGCTCTACATTTTAACTTTATATTTTTTAGCTTTAGTGAGGTTTAATTGAGGTTGGGTTGTGAGGACACACCATTCATTGGAAGGACAGTGGTAAACTGCCTCTGTTACCCTGATACCTCCTGACAAGACAGCCAAGGGCTCGGAGATGAACCACTCCAGAGGTCTCGGGGAACAGTGACTGCTTTATGGCATGTGAGCAGCTACTTACATAGTAGAAGCTATTAACTGGGATTGGTTAGCACATTGCCTGGGATTGGATACGGGAATGCTCACACAACCAGGGTCTCTATGGGCAAGAAACATATTAAAGGAGGCATGGAGAGTGCACACTCATCCAGAGGCCAGCTACTGGCTACTCAGGCAACTTCAGAATTCAGAGTTCCAACTTAAGGAGCACGGTGTGCTATGCTTCCTGTTTAGAAGTGCAGTGTGCCAAGTAAGCTGGCCACCAGGTGACAACTGCATTTTTCTCCAATAGGCAACCGGAAGACATGCATGCTGAATAGTTGTGGTGTGGATAGGGCTAGGGATGAACTGTGCAAAGGAAACTCATGAGCTCCAGTTCCCGGGGTACCTCAGGGTTTCCAGGAACAGAAATTGGTCTTATTAGAGGCAAAGTTAGCAAGGTCCTCGCCACCTCCTAATCCAACAAGGATAGGGTCCACCAGAGACCATAGCAAGAGGCTTCCACTGCAAGCCAAGGAGGAAGCCTTCAGAAAAAACACCTGGTGGCCTTGACCATGAGGTCTGGGGCCACAAGGACATGGGCTTCTGTACCCACAACTTCAGTCAAACGCTTTTGTCACAGCAGAGGTGACAGAGATCATCTGGGGCAAGAAAGGTGCAGAGCCCACTGGGAACCAGGACTCTGCCCCTCAGGGGACTGTGGCCCAAGAGGGACAGCCTAGAACCTAAGAATATTCCAGAAAGGGCAGCAGGGTTGAGGGTGCTGCTTCCTCCGCCTGCTGCCCACACAGTGGGAACTTAGACCACCAAGGCAGAAGAGACCCAGAGGAAGTGAGGGTGATGAGACCTGGACATAACCATCAGGAGCTGGCTGATGGGTGGCTCAAGCCCCTGTGGTCCTTCTGCCCTCTACTTCCCAATGGCTTTGGTTGCAAAACCCACAGAAGACTACAGTGGCTGAAGCCATCACAGGCCAGTTAGAACGTGTCCAAACACCCAACTGTGGGGTAGGCGTGCCAAGACAAGGGTCTGAGCATGTACAGGGTGACTGCCACTGTGTGAACTGGATAGATGGGATGGACACAAATGTTCATGTTCACTGGTCTCTGGCCTGGGCACATGGGAAGGATACATGATCATAGTTGTTGACACACAGAGTGCACACTAACCAAGTGTGGGTCACAGGGACCCACAAGGTGCACCTATGCTGAGGCCTTGATCCATTTCCTTGGTAACGGGACACCACCTTCTCCAGGTGAGCATACACCTACCTCACTCTGTGTACTTCCAAGCATCACTGTAGCAACAAGTGGTCCTGCAACAAGGTGCTGGCTACAGAGCTGACAGGGGCCTCTGCTTCCTTTCACAGTTATACCATTAGGAACGTCGGGAGCCACACCAGGTGGTGAAGTAACCATGAAGAAGTACAAGCTAAGGATGGAAGACTGGGAGGGGGGCCTGGGATCCTAAGGCATGGGCTGCTTTTTCCGTAGGTAGTGATGGGGACAAAACACTTGATTATTTAGGTTTTCTTTATCAAATGATACAGGACTCATGATAGAGGAGAAAGTGCGCTTTTATCTCTGAAGACCGAGGCTCTTGCTCTAAAGTCACTTGCTGGACTCTGCTGGATGTTGTGCCAGCCAGGCAGAGGTAACCATCTGGCAGCCAGGCTTTGGGCAGGACAAACCCTGCTGGACTTAGGATGCCAGCTACTCCCTCCTAGGCACAAAAGGTTATCCACGGCTGCAGAATAGAACGTAGGTTTATTTGTAGTAAAAACCGTAGTCTTGGGAGGAAAACCCATTGGCAAATGTACAATTGTTCCATTAGGGGGTGCTGCTGGCTGTGGGACCCCCCATCCCTGACTTGCATGCATTGCACTGCAAATGTTCACAGCTGATCTCAGGCCCCCAGCCCTCAGCCCTCAAATGGTGTCCAGTCTCCTGCAGAGGTGCCTGTGGGACAGCTTGCCCACCACCCTGCTCAGTGTGCCATGAAAACCAACAACTCAAACCAAATACAAACATCAAAACAAACACAAAACATTCACAAAACTGGGGTTCTAGATGATTCTTTTTCTCAGTGTCCTTCATTATCATGACTTCTATCATGACAAACTAAAATATACATCATTTTGCTATTATAGACTCTTATTCACATATATAATGGGAGATTTAGACGAAATAATTACAACTCCCCCCCTTTAAAATACAAATAGGCAAAACAAAACATAATAGGACAAAACAACAACAAACAAACAAAAACCAGAAAAAAAACGAAAGCACAGGGATGGTCTGAGGGCATTCCTGTGGGAGGGGCTGACAAGGTCCTCCCCACAGCCTGCTTCGGCACTGGGCAGGCTGGGTGAGGAGCTGTGCAAAGCGGCCTGAGCCCCCGACTCTCTCCAAGCCAACTCCTCACGCCCACACCAGCTTCTCACAGCCTTTCCAGGGTGTTCCGCCTTCTGTTGCTCCCTATCTTCTGAAATCCTCCTTGCCTCACCCCACATCCCAGCAAGCTGTATGTGGGCACCAAGCTCGAAGACATGAGGCCAACTCTGGAAAATATCCCCAGGTGCAAGGTGGTGCCCAGCCCCACTCCAGCAGGGACAATGTCTCAAACCCTAGCCTTGGTTCCCTCCTCACCCAGGACTGGGCAGCTAAATGGAGGGAGAAAGGGCCCCAAAAAGTCCATGTCTTCACATAAGCTTTCACACAGAATTCTGGGTAGGGAGAAAATAGGGGCTGGCCAAGCCAGAGGTCAAAGGCCAGGAAGCACCAGGAAAGGGAGATGAAGGGATGGAGACACCCCAAGAGCACTTATTTTGGGTTGGCCACAGGCCCCTTGTGTGGGCTGCAGGAATCTTTGTGAGGACATCTGTCAAGGGCTAGAACCGACATCTAGTGCAAAGGCCAACAGACTCCTAGGGACTATGGTTTGGAATGCAGAAGAGTGCCTCCTGGAGAGAAAAGAGGCAGTGGGGAGGGGAGCCTGGTTCTCTCCCCTGCCCTATGGGGTCCACAGATGTGTCCTCTGGCAGCAGGGCAGGGAAGACCTCAGGAAAGAGGCTTCAACAAACGAAGAGCAGTACCACTGACTGGGGGTGGGCCAGGGGTGGGACAGCAATGTCATCGTTCCAAAGGCCCCTCCCAAGAGAGGGGCCTGCCCAGTAACACTCAGCAGGACCCTAATGTGTTGGGAAGGGAGGCAGTGGGGGGCGGGGGAGCTGCAGAGCCAGCAGGACCCTGGGCTCCTGTGCAAGCTCTCTGATCCTGGTCCCCAGATGGGCCTAGTGTGCTCTACAGCACAGTCTGGTCCTGCCTGCCTCCCAAGACCTGACACCTACTCTAGAGAGCAGCAGAAAAGACAGGCAGTTCAGCGGAAGGCCGAGCGGGCTAGAGAGGGCCCCCTCTGCTGTCCCCAGCCCTCCCTGGCACACCATGAATTGAGTTCTAGGCTCCTGAACATCTAGAGGGGCAGGCGGTGACTTCTGACCTTGGCTGTCATCCACACCCGCCTGGCCATGTTGCCTGAGCTCCCTCTCCTTGGTGCTCTGGGTGTGGTCAGCACAGGATTCCTCTATGTACAAGGAATGTACCCAGGGACAGGTAACCCAGGGCAGGTGACAGTGGAACACCCATCCCTATGGGTCATAACAGCTGCAGGCCTGGCAGGCAGTTCCCAGAGCCATGGAGAGGCCAGAGGTGGACTTCAGAGCTGGGGAGACTCCCAAGAACATCTGTGAGTCCTGTCCAAGTCTCGCCTTCACTGGACACCCTCCTCTTCCACATACGTCGAAGGAAACCAACCGATCTGAAAGAGATAGCAGGACATGTGTGTCTGCATGTGCATACACATGGCAAGGGTGTGTGTGTGTGTGTGTGAGGGCAGGGGCAGGAGGGGCTTAGGAAGATGAGAACCCTCCTAGGCACCAGAGCTCTCACCCAGGCCTCACCGAGCCTTGAGGAGAGATTAGAGTCTGGACCAAGTTTATGATCTGCCAATGAGAAAAGTGTCAGACCCTACTGAGACAATCTCATCCTCCCATGTCTCTTGACATACAGCTTGGCCCTCAGCCATGACAGTGATGAAAATCAAAAGCAAACACAGACAGCAGACAGGAGTCCTGGGTCAGGATGGAACAGGAATCAGAAATTAAAGAACTCCTAGGCAGGAATCTAGATGTGGCAATGCATGTCCATGACCCCTGCATCCAGGAGACTGAGGATGGCCTTGAGTTCAAGGCCAGCCAGCCCTTCTCAGTGAGACCAGCTTCAAAAATAAAATAGAACTAACCAATAGACAAAAAGGAAAGATGGTAAGGAGAGGGAAAAAACAAAAACAAAAACAAACAAACCTAGAATCAAAAGACACAATGACTTAAAAGAATCCAGAAGGATCAAGCAACAGGTTAGACAAAGAGCAGGACTAACAGTTGGTCAATCCAGGATAGAATGCAGATGGACATATAAAAGAGAGGGACCTGGAAGATCAGACAGACTCGTAACCAAGATCAAAGCTAATTCCACGAACAATGAGAACCTTGCTGACAGCATGGCTGAGGAGCAGCAGGTGACAACTGAAGTTCCCAGTGTCAGCCCGCTAGGGGGCAATTCATTCTCTGTAGGGTGAATCTTGTTTAGGCAAGGCCATGGGACTATAGATCCCAGAATGACTTTTGCTTCTGTGGTGCCTTTACATGCGTGTTACTGCAACATTCCTCTAGCATGGTCTAAGTGGATGTGCGAGATCTCTTGGAAACCTCTCCTTCTACTGGGTATCTTTATCTGGTGATTGTCAAGACGACAATCCCTCCCTAAGCTGTACTGTCTAAACTGATTATGATGATGACAGCCTATACAGAGTTTTGATGAATAAAAACAAATACAAGAATATGTTTCACAGTTAGGGTCCTCCAGTTTCACCTAAGGAGCTGCACAGATTGTAGCTCAAGTTAATGATTGAGAAAAAAAAAAAAAAAAAACAAACAAACAGAGTCCCAGTAGCCCAGCTAGTTTAAATTCTTTTAACCTCAATGTCAGGGGATGTGGTCACAGGTCTCGGAGTGCATCACAGCTGAAACAAAGCTTTGAAGATAACAAAGTCTAAGATGTTTTTGTTAAATAGCTTTGAGGTGAAAAAAAAAAAAAAAAAAAAACAAGAACCCAAGAAGACAATCTAAAGTTTTAGAAAGGCACATAGTTGAATGCAGAACTCGTTAAGGTCAGGGAATAAGAACAAAGCAGCCCAATTACCATTGGTTGACGTACCTTTCTTACTAGGGTTGACTGATGACCAAAGGTGATGATTAATTCCTTATACCCTTTTCTGCCCCTCTATCTCCTAACATAAAAAACTATTGATGAGTGGATATGCACCCTAAAGATTTAAAGCAGAGCTGACTGACTCTTTTTCATATAAAAAGTTTAGGTTTGCCAGGCAGTAGTGGCTCACACTTTAATCTCAGCACTTGGGAGACAGAGGCAGGTGGATCTCTGTGAGTTCAAGGCCGGCCTGGTCTACTGAATGAGTTCCAGAACAGCCTCCAAAGCTACAGAGAAACCCTGTCTCAAAAAACCAAAAAAAAAAAAAAATTTAGGTTTTCAATTCCTTATAAGAGTACCTTTCAAGTAATAAAGTAATAAATAATAGTAATAAAAGTAATTGGCCCTTTCTTTGTAACTGCAAACAAAACGCAGCCTGACAGTAAAAGACCTGACAAGAATCCCTTGCTTGCCCACAGCTAATCATTAAAAAGTTACTTGGGTATGAATACATGTGGGTTCTTGGGATTTGTTTTTCACCTGTAGTATGTAAAATGTTTAATCATATAAGGGATATGGAAAGCATGCTGGTTTTTACTGTTTGTTTTGTATTCATTGCAATCATTCACTCGAAAAACAGAATGTCACCACATTGAAAATCCTACATTGCCTGAAAAACTTTGTTGGAGTATATAAGATGTAGAAAAAAAAAAGTATACAGTAGAAAGAATGCAGAAAGAACATGAGAGAACAGAGAATAAAAAAGAAAGCCATCAAGAGAGGGTGTGTCTTTTTCCCTATATCCCCTCAGATAGAAAAAGCTTAGCTTACACCAACTCTATGGATTTCTTTCAAAGTCCTGTGCTGCCAGAGGCTGGTACCCCAGACAGCAGTAGAATCTGGAACAGAATCACAATCAGAATCCATCCTAGCTAGTATCTGAGAGAAGCCTTGATTAAGGGATTTCCCAGATCAGACAGACTTGTCTGTGGGACTCTCTTGACTGTTTGTTAATTGATGTAGGAGAGTCCAGCCCACTGTGAGCAGCACCATCCCCTAGGCAATCGATCCTGACATGTGTAAGATGAAATTAACCCTTTCCTCCATCCCCCAAGCTGATTTTGGTCAGAGTGTTTTATCACAGTAACAGACTGAAAGAGAATAGATACTGTAACCTTGATGAATGACAACCCCCTTGTGTACACCAACATAAAGCTATGGCCTCCGTCTAAACGTGAAGGAGTGTCAAACCTAACCACGGGATAAAAATAACTGTCCTGTCTCCAAACCGGGTTATAATTCATATGTGACAGAGAAACTGTAGAACATTCCAATTAGTATGACGGTCATGGTCAGTAGCCCATGTAGCCAGTAAACAATAGCAAGAAGAAAGATAATTGAGAAGACTAGTGAAATTAGAAAATTTGACTACAGACCAGACGTAACTGTATTACGTCAAAGGGGAGAAGCCTTGACCTCAGGAAATATTAAGGAGCAAAGAAATGTCATTTGGGCAGTTACTCTCAAATATTAAAAAGTATAGAGTATACATGGCAACATCACACAAAAAGTGGGAGATAAATAATTTATAATTCAAGGCTGTGTGGTCCTCATACCGTCTCAGGAGTAAAAGTCCTCTCTGAAGGGACTCTGTATAGTCCAAGTGCATCTGTAACCAGCAAGATATTAGCCTATGTGGTAAAAAAAGTATATAACTAAAAAAAAAAAATCAATCATGAGGAGGAGGAGTGAAGTAGATAGAAAAAAAAAATATTGGTTAACCCAAAAGTTGCCCAGAAAGGAGAGGGGGGTAATTGACTAACAATAAGCAACAAGATGGTGGATTTACAAATGAATAGCCCAATATTTATACTAAATGTAAATGGACTAAATAAGCCTACTAAACGGCAAAGACTGCCACATTAGATTCACTTTAAAAATTCCAACTGGTTATAAAAAAAAACTCATCTCAAGTACAAGGAAAAAGAAAAAACCCACAGTAACAAGAAAGAGTGTGGAGAGGTGGTTAGAAAAGCACCCACTCAAGGAAAACTGCTGCCCTCTGTTAGTAGACAGGATTAGCAGTAACATTACCAGAGATAAAGGGGCATTTCACAATTACAAGCAGGCTAAATCAACAAGAGCCACTCACAAAAGTTCAAACTAGCTATTTTCAAACTGTGCCTGCCTGGACCCAGTGAGGGCCCAAGTTATTGAATCACAGACCCTGTTGCTTCCAACACAACTATCATAGGCCTGCTTTCAGGGCTAGTCCTCAAAGTTGCTGCTATGACTCGGTTGCCTTCACTCTTTTGAAGGACAGCTAGGTATCAACGAATATATCTGGGTCTGCAACACAGATGTTAGGCTAAGTGGGAACGGAATGGCTCCTGCTACCAGCTGTAGAATGTTCAGCAGAGGAGCCAAGACTGCCTGAAGACAAGTGCAGACAGGTCTGGGTAGCTGCAGCCCCAGGAAAATCCAGTTTGTCCTGCTGGTGGCACATGGAGCTCCCTGCCTTTCCAAAAATATGCTCAGCGACTGAGTCAAAAGCCAGTGGATCTAGATGGGTCCAGGAATAGAGGGGGCTTTTTGCAAGATCTCTGGGGGAAAGAGTCTGGGGGAATAAACCACCTGGAAGTCTCTGGAAACAAGAGGGGGTTGGTAGGACCTGATGGGTCCCTGTGGCTTCCCTACCTGCAAGTGACTGGAAGACTGTATGTAAAACCCGTTTCTGAGTGACTACAAAGGCAGAGAAACAGGGTCTGACACAGGACAAGATCTGTGGGGTCTGGATGGAGACCTGACCAGTGCCTCTAGGATCACAGTGAACATCTGGATTCTCAGTCCTCACCCCTACCCCTGTGACATCAGGGAGATGTCAGACACAGTGTGCCTAGAACAAGGCTGAGCATAGTAGAGGCTGTAGAATAGCTTTGTCTGGGTCCAACTGGGTCAGAACCAGCCCCGGGCCTCTGCATGAAGCCCTCAAGCCAGGCAAGTGACTCACCCGTCCATTCGTCTCGCCTTTCCACCAGCCCTGGTCCCCACCGATTCGGCTGTAGATCTTCACCACGTCACCTTCCCGCAGCGACAGCTCCCGCATGTCCCGTGCAGCAAAGTTGTACCTGGCCACAGCTGTGCCAATGACCCGAGGTGTAAACACTATTGGGACAGACAGGGTGGGACATCACACAACTGCAGGAACTGCTCAGTCAGAGCCCAGAGGCCCCTAGACTGAGCGAGGTCTCTTCCCTGCCTAGAGTGTGGCTTTGTGCCCACAGCTAGAGGTCTCTGGAGGGACACACTAGCCTCTAGCTCAGGGCCCATCACACCCTGGTGGGTTTGGGTATAAGACATACCCATGCATGCACTAGAAGAGGGTTGGAGGGCATCACCCATGCGGGGCAGCTATCACAGGCAACAAGCATGTCGCTGGTGAACAGAGCGGGCACCCATGCCTTGACCACTATGCCTCGAGGTGGCCCCATCTCAGATCTCCAGACTAGACTGGAAACCCACTGAACTGGTTCAGCTCAGAACTCAGAAGTCCTGAGGAACAGGTGACAATGGCAGTGAGTGAGGGAACACACACAGCCACACAAGAAGGGCTTTGGCTCTGGCAACAGAAAATATGTCGTACCAGGGCTGACTGAAGCCCTCTCCTTTAGCACCCATCCAGCTCCCATGGCAGCTTTCACAGCCGCAGAGTGGTCGCCATCTCCGCCCCTCCTGCCCACATATCCCACAACCAGAGGCAAAGTTCCCAATGGCGTGAAAGATGACAGCTGAGGAGGCAGGGAAGCAGCTATCAGTACGGCCAGGGAAGAGCCCTGCCTAATGTGTCCTCATGAGCAGCAGGCTCGGCCTGATTCCCAGCCTCCCTCCCCCACCCGGCACCAGGCTGCACAGCCAGGGGGACCCATCAGGCTGGGCCCTGAGCAGTAGAGGTACCTGACCAGAAGGGAGCGGAGGGGCCCTGAGGGGCAAAGCTGAGGCCCTGAGGACTGAGAAAAGAAAAGTTGTAGGAAGCACAGGAAGCTGCAAAGAGGCAAGAGAGAGCATAAGACAGAGGGCATGACGCTGACGGCCAAGGAGCACAGGGGATGCCAGGCTTGACCTCAGTAGGACACCAGGGAGGGCAGGGGCCTAGCATAAGCAAGGCTAAGCCACTGCTTGCTCTACACTCGTCTCATGGTTCTGCGGGTCCCTGTAGACTGGAGACATGGGTTACTAGGGGAAAGAGCTCTGAGCTAAAAGCCAAACACTCTGGACCTGTCTCTGTCCCAAGGTCCAGGTTGCTCCCCTGTTCTTGGCTTTGGAGTCCCTCCTTTACATAGACAGCTGGCTTGCACAGCCAAGGCCCCAGGGCACCCAGGGAGGGATCTGTTCCCAGATCCTACCCACTGCTCCTCACTATTGTCAGCTCCAAGCACAGGTGTCAAGAGCCAGAGTAACAGTGCAGCCCCCATCTGCTACATGAAATAAGAAGGGGCATGGGTCAGCACCGGTGACAGATGGATTGGCTGGGTCCACGCTCAGGGATGGGGGCAGCAACTCTTGACCCTGGTGGACAGGGAGCATCTTGGCCCTGGAAGTTGGATATCCCTGGGCACAGACATTACCTGGGGACCGGCTTGAGGTCCTGGTGGTAGCACGCTCCCGGGACTTGTAGGGGAACTTGAGCGTAGTGTCCAACTGCTTGAAGCTTTCCTTGAGAGAGTGGCACTGGTAGTACTCCACAAGCTCCTGCAGGGGGTGCACACTCACCAACTGCTGGAATATCAGGAGCCCTCCCACCACCTAGGTTCCTCAGAGAGCCCCTCACTCCAGCCAAGCCCAGCTAGGACAGCCAGTGCCTTAGAGACTTCTCCCTCGGCTTTAGTGCTCCCAAATATTTCTGAAAAAATGCTCTGGAAGGAATGCCAAGGTTAAGGAAAGGACAAGCTGCAGACTGTAATACCTTCCATGCTGGAGTGAGGGCACACCTACAGAGCACAATGCCACGGGGCTAGCACCAGAGAAAGGACTGGGCAACAATGAATGATTGCACACAGGGTGGTGCCATGGCTTTGCAAGAGCCCCAAGAACCATGGCTGGCTACCCCAAGAGGCACCTAGAACCTCACCTGATGGCGAATGTTGGCTTTGGGCTGAGAACGGGATTTTAGGCACTTTCTGTTTGCCTTTGTGTTTTCCCATGGGCCACAGAGGGGAAAAGAAAATTCCAGTGTCCTGCCAGGGTCCGGGTATGTAGGGGATGCTGTAGCCAGCCCTGCTCTTTCACAGGTATGGTGGTGCACACCTTTAATCCCAGAACTAGGGAGGCAGAGGCAGGCTGATCTTTAAGAGTTTAAGGGCAGGCCTGGTCTACAGAGTGGGTTCCAGACCAGCCAGGGCTACATAGTGAGACCCTATCTCCAAAAACAAACAAGCAAAAAGAGTTGGGGTTGAGGTTGGGCCCAGTGGTAGGGCAAGTGCCTTAAGGGTGTGAGGCTCTGGGCTCCACATTAGTACCTAAAAGACAGGTGGGAGCAGGAATAGACAGAAACAGTCTCATGTCACTTTAAGGGATACTATGTCTTGCACTGCATTACGGCGGGGCTGACCAAGGAGGTGGAGAGAGTAGGGTTGAGTTGCTTGTAGTCTCATGTCGGGTGAGAAGCCTCACTGGGCCTTGGTTTCTGCTCTATCATGTGACCTAGGGAAGGCTTTGGAGTGTCCCAACTCAGGTAAAACATTGCTCCAACTGTATAGATACTCTATAAAGTTCCCCTAAATTTCTGACCCACACTGGAAAGAATCATTCCCCCCCTATGCAAAGAGAATGGGCCATGAGGGAACAGAATGGTTGTGGAGTGAGAGCCATAGGGCCGCTGTGCCAGGGTTTGGTGCAGCGGGAGTGACAGGCACACATACCAGGAGGCTCTCAAACTTCTTGGCCTCAGTGATGTGGATCCAGTTGTCTTTCTCCACTACCTTGATATGCTTCACCTCGTCATTGAACCTGGACAGACACACAGCCCAGCAGTTACTGCACAGCCCACACTGCCCAGGCTTATTCCAGATCTGTTTCAGCAAAGATTCTGACTCAAAGCTCTATACCACCACTGCAGCCACTCCAGGCCAGCCGTTCCTCCAGCACTCCATTTGGGCAGATTTCTTGGGACCTATCCTATCGCCCTTCCTGCCTGCTTAAAGTCCATACCCCAGAGTCCCCACTACCAACCCACTCTTCCCCTCTCCCCTCCCACCACCCTCTCCAGGATTCTGCTGCTCACTGGCTCTGGACACTGGGAGATCCTCTCCCCTCCCTGAAAGCAGCCAACTCTGCCCTGATCTCCAACATCCACTAGGCTGCTCCAGGAGCACAGAGCTCAAGTCCACCCAGTCTCAGAGCCAGCTGCCCCTGTCCTCACCCATCACCATCTTTAGCTCAAGTGTACCCAACCTTAGGAGGCTCTCCTGAAAGCCATCCCTGTGGCACCTGCACCATGAGCAAGTCTAATGTATCGGGCAAAAGCCTAGAGATTTAATGAAAGACAGACGTGACAAGCAACTCAAAGAGACCCTGTGGGGGCTGGGGCTCAACATCTCCCCCTTCTTTATATATAAATTAGCACCTGTCTTAGGTGACTAGGAAGTTGACGCTAACCTTACCCATCAATGGAGAAATCACCCAGGCTGCATGGCCCTCCTGTCTTAGGTTGGCTGGCATCCCCTTGATCTTACCCATCATTGGCTGCCTAATTTTCTGTAGGCTCAACCATAGTTGAGCTGAAGGATTCTCTGTGGCCATCAAGTAACAAATTGAGCCTGGGTTTGTCTAGTGCCAAGGCACCTTAGCCAAATAAGACCTAAGGCTAAAAGGCCCAGAAATAGGGACCCAGCCCATTCTTTGACTAAGGCCTGCCATCTATAATCCCCTATGGAGGGTCTCTCCAAAGGACAGAGGAACCCGGGTCTTGTTTATCCGAATAATTTGATTGGTCAATTGATGAGTATAATTTGTTGATTAAGATTTACCCATTTTCCAGTCTTTTCCTTCTACCCAGGAAGTTTTCACATCTGTTGTCACCAACACATCCCAACCCATGTCAGGCACCAAGGTCAAAGTCATCACATGGACAGAAAACCAGAGTCAGTATCCTAATGACTGTGGGTGTAAGAACCCAGCCAGTGAAGCAAGAGAACTTATCTCCCTATCTCATGTGTATCTGTATATGAACTGAACATGTAACAAGGACTGGCTAAGGGGTGGAGAGGCATCTGAGGAATGCAAGGTTGGTTCAATACCCTGAAATAAGCTAAAGCAAAGACTAATGAATAATCAAGTCCCCAGGTGGCCAGGCTCCCATTCCACAGGGCCTTTGCTGGCACCTACCTGTGTCACTCTGGACTTAACATGTGCTGTGAGCCAGATCAATAGGACCCCACTGTGGTGTCCTAAAGGTCAGGCATATACAAGGCACTGGACACTCCTATGAAATTGGTGTGATGTCTCCCATGTCATTAGGTTGGGGCTGGCTTTAGGCTATGCATTTCTTAATCCTGTAACACCTAGTAACTTGTGCCGGTGGCTGGCCTGTGCTGAAGAAAACAAACTGCTAGTTTTTTTTTGCTTTGTTTTAATCTGAGGAAAGATGCCCAGAACAAGGGCCTGCGGCCCAAGCTACAAGGCTGTCATGGCCACTGCTAGAATTCTGCATGGGTACCCAGATGGGTACATCCTGCCTAAGGCTCTCTGGACATGCTGCCAGTACATCCTTGACAGTGCTTCCCAGTGTCCCACCAGCCCACTCTGAAAGTGCTCCTCAACCCACATGGACATGGAGCAGTATCTTGTGTAGGCTACAGGTTGCACCCAGCACACACGAGGAGCCCTGGTGGCTAGCATGTGCTCTCTGCCACCATCTCATCCAAGATTTTCCAGCATGAACATCAGAGAAGACCATCCCCTCAATAATTTGGCTCAGAAGGGACACTCATAGGTCCCAGGGCTGTCGCTCACTTGATGCTGATGGCGAAGCGCTCAGCCTCTGCTGGTCGCTCTCTGATGAGGTAGGTCCCACTGGGATGAGACTTGAGCAGATTGTCCGTCTGCTGCCGTTCCATGTTGCCAGCAAACCTGGGGTCAGAAAACCAGAACTGAGACACATTGCTGAAGGGTTTGTGGCCTTGGTGTGTACATGTCACCTGCCTAGGGCTTTGCTCCTTATATGAACTTTAACCTTTCAGGTGAGGAGACATGCAACCGATGAGGGGTACGTGGCCATGTCCTGATTAGAGCACAATGTGGGGGATAGCACCCCAAGTCATGAATACAAGGGTATCTTGATAAAGATGTCACAGGGGAGAGATAGAAGAGAGAGTGCCACAGCCAGGCGAGGGGACTGTTGGAATCACAAACTTTTACCAGACCCCATGTGTCTAGTTTTTTTTTTTTTTTTCACTACTTGAAAAGAAGTAATGATTTGGGCATCTTGGGAGAGACATTCTAGAGATGGCCAGCATCCACGCAGGATGAGATCTGAGCACAATCAGGCCTTTCCCACCACCAAAAAAAGGGTAGGGAGGCTGGTCGCCTCAGCAAAGCAACCTCCACGTCCCCCATGGTGTGACACCAGGAGCCTAGTCTTCAGTAACATTGCACAATCAAGGTAGATCTGGGGTTAATAAATTTCTTGGTGGCTGGGGGACGGGATTCACTTTCTTTAGTAGTAGCCACTGGTAGGTTGTCCATACTCTAGTTAAACAACAAAAGCTCTCCCCCCATGCTCATACAAGCAAACCTAACTAAACTTAGTGGGTCACACACATAAAAGGTTTGAAAATGGGACTGGGCCAGCTGGGGAGAAGCTGGGAGCTGAAGAGTAACAGAGGCAACGTGACTAAAATTCATTACACACATGTCTGAAAGAATAAAAACATAATTTAAGGCCAGGCATGGTGACACATGCCTTTAACCCCAGCACTCCAGCACTCGGGAGGCAGAAGCAGGCAGATCTCAGTGACTTAGAGGCCACTGGGTCTACAAAGAGTCTACACAGACAAAGAGTCTACACCAAAGAGAAAAACAAACAAACAAACAAAAGAACCAAAAACGTAATTTAAAAACTAAAGCAACTGTGTGGTGGATAATCTTTTATGTCAACTTGAATCACCCTGGAAACAAATCTCTGGATGTCTCAGGGATTATCCAGATTAAGCTAATTGAGGCAGGAAGCCCAGCACCCCAAGGGGGATGGGGCGCCATCCCATAGGCTGGGTTCTCAGACTGAATAAAAAGAAAAGCAAGCTGAGCCAGCATTTGTTCAACTATGCTTCCTGATTATGGATGCAACTGCTGTCTCATGCTATCCCATAATGTACTGCACCGCAGAACTGTGAACCAAAATAAACCTGTCCTTCCTTAAGTGACTTTGTCAGCATTTTGTCACAGTAAAATGACAAGAAACAAGTAAAGACTCCACCAAAGGAAAGCCCGTGATCTCTATGATATCAATCATTTGCTACCTGAGGGTCAGTGCAGGGTAGCATGCACCCACAGGCCCAGTGGGCTTCCTAGAGAGATGCAATGGGACAGACAACAGTGAGGTGATAGGAGGGGACAAGGACTTGGGAAGCTGTGCAGACACATCACATGTGAGGCCTGGGGATAGTGCACTGATTGGGGAATGAGCCCCATCTCAGGTTAGTGGTATGTATGCTGCCCATGTGGGTCTGTGCAGCTGTGAGGACTAGTTCTTCTAGGCACGGGGCACTGCAGGGACAGAATCAACAGAACCTCCCAAGACTCACATGACCTGTGACCATGCCCAAAGCACCCAACTTTATCCTTCAACGTAACCCTGCTTCTCTTCTCACCAAAGGCATGATTACAAATTAGACCATAAATACATCACTTCTATCTATAGCTTATGTAATGAAGCTTGGTTAAGCCTGCATAGAAAAGGGCTCATTACCACAAATACTAGAGCCTACCAATCTGTTTTAGAGATGGGGAAATAGTCAAGGTAGGGCTCAGTTTCTCCCTGCCCCAGGCCAGCTCACTGACTTATAGGGCCACACTCTATGACACAGGGGCCACCAAATGCCCAAGTCTACAGCCCACAATCCACTTACCATGGGTACGCAGTGTAATCAATCTCCCGGGATGGCGGGCGGCCAACAGGTGGCTGGGGACAGAACACAGGTCTATTAATAGAGGGGAAGCTCATGAGAAACCCAATCCTGGGACCAACTGTCTATACTGGGCCAGAACTTCAGGTGGACTTAGCCCAGCAGCCCTGAACCGTGACATCCCAGGGGCACTGCCAGGACTTGCCCTGGGTAGATGTTCAGGATGGCTGATGGAGAGAATGACTGGCTTTCCCAGAAGGCATGAATGAATGAGGGACCAGCAGCAAACTTAATTCCTGGGAGGGAAAGGCTGAAGGCCACAGGATAATCCCAACAGTGGGCATGAGTTGGCCACACTAAGGAGGTACTGTGCCCCACCCCCTACCCCCAGCCCCCTGTCCTGCTCTGCTATGGGTTCCCCAGGTCTATCCAAAGAGTTCTGAGTGTTTAAAACTTTTCCTTCAAGCAGCAGATGAACCTGGTGGGTCTGGGGTGAGCAGGGTGCCATTTGTCCCAGCAATTTCAGGGAGAAGTGTCTTTTTCACTTTTAGTTGTGTGGGGGGGGAGGGGGTCTGGTTATTCCAGGTCAACTCCTTGCTGCTTTTGACATCAGAGCCAAGAACAGCCTTGTTTGTTCCAAACAAGACCCAGCTTTCAGGCCTTGTATCTGGGACGCTTCCTCTTCCCCAGCCCTAATGGCCTAAGAGGATGTAAAAAGCGTCTCATCCACAGGGGAAGGCAGTGGTTCTACATGAGTTTCAACTGGGTGGATGGCAGCTGTGGGGTTCGTATAAGAATGAACCCCATGGGCTCATAGATTTGAATGCTTGCTAACCAGGGAGTGGAACTACTTGAGAAGGATTAGAAGGATAAGGAGGTGTGGCCTTGTTGGAGTTAATGTGTCACTAGGGTTGGGACTAGAGGTTTCAAAAAGCCCACACTAGACCCAGGATTTCTGTCTGCTGCCTATGGAACAGAATGTAGCTGTCAGCTACTGCTCTAGAGCCATGCCCCCCACCGTGATGATTGTTAGACCCCCGAAAACTCAAGTATCCGGGGTCTCAGGCCAGGTTCGCGGTCACCCCAATCACCAGGCGGATTCGAGAGCTTGCTGCAAACTGCACGAGGCTTTATTGTAATTTAACGAGCTAACCCCATGTTAGCTCGGGTCTTTTACCCACCCGCCATGGCGGACAGCTAGAAAAAGACGGCTCCTTGGGTCTCCCAAAAGATCTTATAGGGCAGCGTAAGGGGAGTGACTAGGGGTACGTACAGGCTCACGATTGGTGTCCCTCCAGGCTTGGAGGGCTTGCCCTGTGTTGATTGGTCAACTGGTTGTTATGGCCCATAGGCCCTCCCAGGGTGGTTGCTATGCTCTCTACGTCATTGCTGTGTGCTTGTCCGTAAAGCACACCCAGGGTCGTAAAGCCTAGCGCCACCAGCTAACCTCTGATTGGCTCCTTGTCACGAGTCAGGCATCTGACTTTCTAGTGTCTAGGTCAAGGTCATAGAAGCACATGTTTGACCATTATGGCTGCCAAAAGGGAAGCCGGTTCCTTCAATGATAAGGGAATAAGCCTCTGAAACTGTAAGCTAACCCCCAAAGAGATGCTTTCTTTCCTAAGAGTTTCCTTGGTCATAGTGTCTCTTCACAGAAATAGACTAAGACATCCCACAGGCAGCTCATCTTCAGCCCTCAAACCTTCAACAGGCAACAGCGCCCCTGCCTGCCCCAACATGAACTGCTCTGCCCCACTGTGGCCATCCAGCAAGGACAACCTGACTCCCTGGCCCTAGCTCTCTGAATCCTGGACTCTGTGATCTTCGAAGCATGGGGGGGAGGGGGGAGACTCACCCTTCCATCCACTGGGCAGGGTTTCACAGATGAGCTAGGAAAATAACCAGACTTCCGGGTTTGAACCAGTCGCCCCTGGAGGAAGAAGTGACCAGGAAGCATGAGGGACCCTAAGATGCCTGCAGCTATCCAAATCCCAAGTCCAACATGAGTGTCACCTCCCTGCTGGGACCTTAGTCGGCCTCCTCACCACTTGGAGCAGAGAAGTGAGGACATTCCCACTTTACACAGAAATAACACCAAGGCTCAACACAACAGCCAGGTGTTTCTGCAAGTCCACCTAAAAGACAGGTGACACCCAGGGAGGGGGTAGGGAGGATGAAGACCTTGTGTGATGCTTACGTGTCAATTTGACACAACCTAGAATCATCTAAAAAGAGTCTCAGTGAGGGACTGTCTATCAGGCTGGCCTGCCTCTGTGGGGGATTGCTGTGATTGCCTAAAGTGAGGTGAGAAGAGGCAGCCTGAGCCAGGTGGTGGTGCACATCTTTAATTCCAGTACTTGGGAGGCAGAGGCAGGCAGGATCTCTATGAGTTCAAGGTCAGCCTGGTCTACTGAGGGAGTTCAAGGACAGCTAGGGCTACACAGAGAAACCCTGTCTCGAAATGGGTACCACTCCCTGGGTTTGGGTCTTGGTCTGTATACGAGTGGAGACGGTGAGCTAAGCACTAAGCCTGCATTCCTTCTCTCTGCTCTTGACTGTGGATGTGATGTGACAGGCAGCTTCAAGCTCCTGCCTGACTTCCCTGCAGTGATGGACTGGAGCTGTGAGCCAAATAACCCCTCTATCTCCTGGGTTGCTTTCTGTCAGGGGGCTCCATCACAGCCACAGAATGAAACCAGGACACCTGGGATGCAGAGCATCCTTCAGGACCTTCCGAGTCTCATGTTATGTGACTGTCTAGTCTGACTCAATAGTCTGGACTCCATTACTGATGATTACAAAACATTACAAATATCACCAACCTTTACCCTAACTCTGTACTCCAAGCTGGCCATGGAATCTCAGGGTTCCTTAATGCTGGGGCTCAACAAAGAGGGGGCTAAAGACGTAATACACTCGAGCTCAGAACTATAAACTAGTCCACAAGAATATAATGGGGCCCATGTTTATCTCCCTCTCACAGGGCCCTGGGGCCAATCCTGTGAGGGACTGCCAACCAGAATGGGAGCATTGGGGATGAGGCATGGCATGGCTGGCACAGAAACTGGTGAGGGCCTGTGGGGTCTACTAAGGCAGAAAGGACAGGGCAAACAAGAGTTGCTAACTGTGTAGCAAATGCCTCCAGGAAGAGATAGCAGAATTCACGTGCAGAACGGAGGTGGCAGAGGCCATAGTAAGCACCCCCTCTTCACTCCATGGCATCACCCCCAAACCTCCCTGCTCTGGCCTTGGGGGATGGGCAGGGAGAGGAGCAAGGCTGCACCCCTCCCTCCAGGGCCCAGGACTCACCTCCCACCAAGGAGAATCGGGGTCACCCCGGAGCAGCTCTATCACATCCCCTGTCTGGAAGGTCAACACGGGCTTCCCGGGTGGGGCGGGGTTACCATGGTAATTCTGCACGGCAACCATCTTGGGCCCTATGGATGACAAGGTAGAAGAGGATGGCTCACCAGTGATCTCATCCCTGATGGCAGCTCACCCCTTCACAGACCCTTTCTGGTCTAGGGAACCCTTCTGTGAGACCATTCCCCAACACAGAGGAGCCTACAATGTCCCTTCTGTACCCTTCACATATGGCTCCTATATCTTTTTGATAAATATCCTAAGTAGATTATCTACTCAAACAGATTTGAGAACATTCCAGTAACAACTGCTTATTTTTAGATGGAGCTTTCTGTCTCTTCCAGACACCGCTGGATCTACAGTGTAAACCTGGGTGGGTGGGGCCCCAAGTTAGAGATGAGGTCCCACAGAGCTGGTGAGAGGCAGGCCTGAGGCTGCAATGGAGATCTAGGCTGAGCCCCTAAGAATCCGAGGCTCCTCGGACGGTGTCCCATTGTGCCCCAGTTTCACACCAGATGTCCAAAGATGTCGCAGAACTGTCTTGCCAGGCCTGGTCCAGGTCACCATGGCCCAGCTGTGGTAGCATCTGGGTGGAGACTGAGTTTCCTCTGTTGAAGGTCAGACTTCATCCAAAAGGTGAAGCCTTTAGGCCTGCCTTTTTCAACAGCCTGGGATGCCCAAACCAACGGGACAGAAAAACAGCTATGATCCCTGGGCTTCCTGCTCACTCGGATTTTGGGGCAGCAGCTTAACATGTCTCTGATCTGGGGTGGAAGGTCCTTGACTCTCTGCTGCCTGGCCCTTTCCCACCCCATCAGAACCTGAGTCAACCTGGGGAAGCAGCCAGAGAGGCCAGGGCAAAGAATGGCTGTGCTAGCTGGGTGGTGGTGGGGAGTGACACATGCCTTTAACCCCAGCACCTAGGAGGCAGAGGCAGGCAGAGCTCTGTGAGTTCAAGGCCAGCCCGGTCTACAGAGCAAGTTCCAGGACAGCCAAGGCTACACAGAGAAACCCTGTGTCAAAACAACAAAACAAACAAACAAACAAACAAGGTCGTGCAAAGTAGCCACCACCATGCCCAGGCCCAGCTTGTCAGCTGATACAGACTGCAGAGGTGGCTGAGTCCAGCACACTCACCTGGTCCAGCGCCAGGAGCATCCTGTAAGGACAAGGACAGATGGTTAGGGAAGGTGCTGTACCTTTAGTCCCCACATCAGCACCACCACCCCACAGGAGAGTCAGGGTAGGAAGCAGGAGAGCAGGGTCACGTCTTAACTGCCCGTAGGTGTCTGCAACATTACTTCCCTCTCCCAACGTTAGTCATACCCCCCCACCCTATGTTCCCCAACCCCATTACACACCCCTAACTCTTACCTCCCCCAGAAAGCCTCCCTGACCACCCTCCAGTGTCTGTTCTGGACACGCCCTGGGAAAATATAACTAAGTGCTGTGTGATGGAGGCACCTCCATACCCTTGCAGGGCCTGGTGAGCATCCATTCAAGGCTGGACAACAGGGCTGGACTCTATAGCTTGCCAGAGACATGGCATATGTCCTCTAATGGCTTTAGTGACCTGTCCCCATGGGTAGGTATGCTGTGTCACAAAGGTGCAGCTACAGCTGGAGATCCCTAGGGAGTAGGTGAGCTGCTAGGACACGCCTCAGCTATGAGACCATGGTGGGGGGGGCTGCATGCATGGGCACACAGAGACACTTCTATGCTATGGTGAGGGGGGGGACAGACACGGGACACAGCCCCCAAGGAGTGGGAAGAGTTAGGAGCACTCACCGAGTCTGCAGGAGAACCTGTAAAGGAAGCAAATCAGGGGTCAAAGAGGAAGCCTCAACAGAAAGGCAGCCTCTGTAGTGTACGCTCACACCACAGAAGTGGCTGGGTGAGCTGCAAGGGACTCCCTTCAAAGGTCCATCACAGATATGAACATAGACCAGCCTCACACCTATGAAAGTTACCTTGACAGAAAGTTCTGAGTTCTAGCTCCAGGGAGCCATGTGTAACTCAGACTGGAAGTTATACCTGAGATAGCCTAGGCATTTCTACCTGAGCCAACTCTGTCTGAATGGTAGCAACTGCCAGGGTCACCTGGTAGAGCCTGAGATTCACAGGGCAATTTCCACAGTTGGTTAGTGATACCTGCCATGGGTCTGTGATAGAGGCAGGTGTGCAAAGGTGCCTGTTGCCATCCTCCTATAAGACCCTCCAGTTGGACACTGGTCATTCAGTTGTCATATAGGAAGGAAGATATACCCTAGCCATTGCTAGGTTGGGCTTCTATCTCAGCACGGGTCAAAACAAGGGTCATGACAGCTAGGATATGTGGCTGGTGGGACCTCAATGCCCCAACTATTGTGGCCACAGACTGCTCTGGGAACATTTGTCTCTTTTACAGACCCTTGGCACACAACAGTGGTTAGCAGTGTTCCACAAGATGGCAGCACAGCCTCTGCCCTGCCCAGAAAGAACTCCCATGGCTCTCAGGAGGGGCTGGCATCTCCCTAGTGGCACCTAGGCTCCCATAGGGGTTACACAGCCCATCTACTTTGGTGGTGGTATTGTCACACAGCTCACAGAGGAAAGCTGACCTATTGTGGAGTATTTGTACACTGTGTGAAGATGTATTGCTGTGTTGGTGTAATAAAAAGCTGGACAGCCAATAGTTAGGCAGGAGGTATGGGTGGGACTTCCGGGCAGAGGGAGAGAAATAGAAAGAAGAATCTAGGTGCAGAGTGGACAGCAGTAAAATGTGGAACGAGTTGAACAGACAGAATGGGACACTTCTGGTAAAAGCCACATGGTAGAATGTGTATTAATAAAATTATAGGTTAAGTTATAAGAGCTAGCAGGACAAGCCTAAGCTAACAGCCAAGCCTCCATAATAAGACTCCGTGTTGTTATTTGGGAGCTGGCTGGTGGGACAGAAAAGGACTCATTAAACTGGCCAAAGCCAGAGGAGCACTGACCAAAGCTGAGTCTCACAGCCAACCAGACGGAAAGTAGCTTGAAGAGCAATAGCATCCCCTAGCAGAGGACAGAGGGAAGCAGGGTTATACCCTCAGGGGAGTCACAAGGGAATAATGTCTGATGCCAGCCAGGGGTTGTGATGACACAGGATACTGGTCTCAGGAAGGACCCCACTGATATAACACAGAACAAAAGCCCCAAGGAGACCAGGACCTGGGCACTTGGGAATGCAAAAGGAAGGAAACATCCACATGCCTGCTGGTGCCTGAAGGAACTATGAAAAGTTCTCCCTCCCCCCTTTTCTTCACACTTTGCTACATTTAAGACATTTTCTAAACAACTATCCAATAATTAAGATGGAGAAAAGTGACTCTAAAAATGTTGTTTTCTAAAAAGTGACAAAAAATATGACAAAACATTGATTCCAGCTATTTCTATGGCTTTTGTGTGTTTATTTTTGTGACAGGGTCTCATGTAGTCCAGGCTGGTCTCAAATTCACTATAAAACCAAGGACGTTTTTGCCCTGATTCTCCTGCCTCCACCTCCTGAGGATACCTTTCCAACGGAGCTACACACATCAGCCCACACTTTTATCTAGAGAAGCATCATTGGCGATGCTTCTTCTCTTCTCTTCTGTTAAGACAGATTCTCATATGTCACTTTGGCTGGCCTCAAGCTCATAGAGATCCGTCTGTCTCTGTCTCCTCAGTGTTGATATTAAAAGTGTGCACCACCACACCTGGCCCTATCATCTTTTTATTTCAGGTCTTCTTTTTCTATTCTATTTTTAAGTTTGTTAACTTTTAGAAACACACACACACACACACACACACACACACACACACACACACACACACACACACACACACACACACACACACACACACACACACACACACACACACACACACACACACACACACACACACACACACACACACACACACACACACACACACACACACACACTACGGCAGTTGCCTTGCATGAAGACTTATGGCCACAAGAGGGCGACATTGACAAAGTCAATACCATTGTCAAGCTTCAATTTCTAGGGCTGATCTGGAGTAGCACCTACTAAAACAGAAACCAAGGTGACAAGCTCAGTAACCCGACCTGGTCAAGCACAAGAGGATTGGTTTCCACTGCAAGGAGGGCAGATGCAGGGCTGTCCCAATAGAAGAAAATCAAGTGAAAATCAGCCCTGGGACTCAGAGCAAGATGGCCTCCTCTTGCTCTCAGTGCAGCCTGATACAGCAGTACCTCCCCAGTGAGTGGTGAGGATGGGGCTCTCATCTGAAGCACAGAGAATGCCTGGCACTCAGCAGGTGCCACTACTACCTGTAAAGGGCTTCCCTGGGAATGCTGTCAACACCCCACACTTTCCCATCAGAGGAAGTTTTAGGGTTGGCAGAGAATTCTGCTAGCACGACCAAGACCCAAGACAGATTTTACTCCAGCATCAGAATAAAATACAGCAACAAAAGCCTAAGCTGGTCTGTTCTTATCTGGACTCTGCTCAGTAAGGCCTTGACACCTCTCAGGACTGTCATGGGCTTTTGGCGGCTGCCTAGACACTATGAGATGGGACACCCTTTAAAAACTCTGAATGTCTTCCCAAATTAAACACTTCAGAGGACTTCTTGGGTCTAGTTTCTGCTCCTGGTACCAGCAAAGCCCAACCTTCCCCCTGCCTGACAAATGATCATGAGAACAAGTACCCTGAAAGTAGTGCATGTGCCCTGCACACGTGACAGACACAAGAGAGCACCTGTGTGCACAAGTGCACAGTCAGCAGCTCACTGACCAAGCTGTGACCTTCCTGGAGGAAGAACCAGGGGTGAGAGCCAGTTATGATAGGGATTTATGGTGGGAACCCCCACATTCCTGCTGAGAATGTTCTTTGCCTTTTGTGGAGGTGGGTCAAAGGGACATGAACTTACTTCCGGAATGGGGCAGAGGCACAGGAGATGGAGGAAAAAGTCACAAGAGCTTTGGGGGGGAACTACTCCCAGCTCTGGCTTTTGATACCCCACCCCCAGTCAAGTATCTTCCCATCCGTCTTGGCCTCAGTTCCTCTCATCTGACCTCCTCCTAAGGCAAAGAACTGTCACTGGGCGAAAGGCAGTGAGCAAGAGGTCCTCACAATCAGGGGCACGGGTGTTGGGGCCCATGTCGATGCACTGGTGGGTACTCACTGATCTTGCAGGGGGGCATCACCTCCAGGCACTCCTTGTGTGCTCCAACACCACATCTGGTGCACAGGTAACCCTGGTAGAAGGTACCCCTGCGAAGGGGAGGGTGGGAGGTGAGCCACGGTCATTGCCCTGGTCGAAACCTGTCAGTTTACCTGGTGATCTGTCCTAGCACATCCACGCCCCAAAGCACCTGCTCTCCCCTGACCACCCCAGCCTGGCCCCTCACTCCACGGTCCCCAGCAGGGGCAAACCCTCCGATGGCCTTGGCTGCTGTCCCTATTATTATGCCCCTGGTTCTTTGAGACATCCTATGGGGCTAAGGTGGAAGGTCGGGTGCCATGGTTTCACAGGGCAGCTGAGAAGAGTGTCCTGGAGCCTGGGGAGGCTGTGTGTAGAAGAGACCTACCTGAGGAACATCTTGCAGGCTTTGCAGTTGGTGGTCTTGTCAAACGTGTACATCTGGAAGCTATGATGGTTGGCATTGGCCTTGTCTGGCTTGATGTTTGACCTGGTGGAAGGAGAGAGTAGGAACTCAATGGCCAGGCTCCCTGAGCCATGAACACAGGGACAACTACATAAGGACCCTGGCTGCACACACCAGGACCCTGCACTCCAGCCTGGGTCTCCCCACACATGGCAGGGGAAAGAGTGGGAGTATATAGGGGGAGGGATCTTAACTGCACCATGCTAGCCTGCAGTGTGAGGCAGAAGGTTACTGAAAATGGCCCAGGAGTGTCAAACTTAGCATGTATATGTTGTTCCTCCTTGTCCATTGTTTTCCTTTCTGAGGTTTTGCCTACAATCCAAAGTGTACTAAAAATATTACGTGGAAAATTCCAGAATTGAGCAGCTCACGGGTTTTTTGTTTCTGTTGTGAATAACATAATGAAATCTCCCTAACCCAGGACATGGGTTATCCTCTGCTAATATATCTGTGCTGTGGAAGCTACCCACCTGCTAGTGGTCACTTAGTGACATCCGGTATCAAATCACAAACACATAGTACTTGCATTCCGGTGTCCTGTATTTTACTTACCACTGGTCCCTGTGCAAGTGTAGTGATTGGTAATTTCATTACAATCCAGCATGTGTCTAATAACTAGTTTCTTAGTTACTAATTATACCGATTTACACTACCACAGGTCTATATACTTAAGACATCTATACACATAAGGTTTGATGCTACTTTGGTTTCAGGTACTTGGTGGTGGCCCTGGACTGTGCCCCATGGATGGCGGAGCAATTACATTAAGGTTTACACTTCACAGTGTAAGTGCTTATAAACTCTGCACAGATGTGGAATTACCAGCTCATGGTCACACCCTGAGAACACATTCCCTTCATCTTCTCTACCATTAGATTTGAGGAGGCAGGACATACAGACAAACAGAAGCAAGGAAGGAGAGATGTGCACCAGGAGGGAGCTCACAGGTATTCTTCAACTTCTGTGAATACTTGAAACTGCTTCAAGACTTCCCTGCACAATGCTGGGAAGAGAAGTCCAACCCACAGAAACCAAGGGGCAGAGAGCCCCAGGCCGCTCAGTCTGGACACAAGCCAGCAGGCAGCATCACTCAGTGTACCAGCCTGAGAAGCTGCCCTTACCTGACTCTTGTACCTGAATCTTACCATGTGGGAAGCCTCAGGGAGCGGTATACTCCCTACAAGTCCCCAAGTCTGGTTGCCATAGGGTCAAGTGCACACACCACATACCCCCCTCTGCCCTCCATCTGCTCTATGTGTTGGGGTGCCCCTTCAACCTCATGGGACACTGTTCTGAGACTTTCACACAAAGACAAATCCCGGTGGGCCCTGAGGACCAGTTCCAGGGGTCACCTTCACCAGTTACGACCCAGCTGTCAAGTGCAATGTTCAGCCTCAATGGTGGTGAGGCCCATCTAGCAGGAACCTAATGCCACCGGAGACCTCTGGGAGACAGAGCTAGGCCTGCTGAGTCGGCTGGTGTCTCATGGGAAGGAGCTTGCCACACGCTGAGCAGCAGAACCACTTCCCACTATTGCTTGTCTGAGGTCAGCAGGCCAGAGCCAATATGTCTGAGGCTCCTGCCCAAAACTCACATGGCCATCTCGAACTGCTCCATCCACTTCCTCTTCATGTCTTCCGTCTTGCAGAAGAACTGGAAGCCTTGCTTTCCTTGGAGGTGAATCAGGTAGAAGCCATAGGACCACTGTGGGGACAGAGGCATGCTGGTAGCTGCCATGGCTTTGGACACTATCAGGTATACACAAGTCTCTTACTGGTACTGTGTATGTATGTGTGTGCCTGCGTTTGTGTATAACATGTCCTTGTGTATATACGTACACACCCTTGCCTGGCTGCATGTATCCTTGCACATGTGAGAATGTGGGTGCATTGTGCTCTCTCCTGAGCAGGCCAGGGTGTGCTCATGTGTCACGGTGCATAGGAACCTGTACCTACACATGTGACTGGCCTTATGATAAGCACACATGTGCTTTCCTGTGTAAACACGTGTGCATGTACTGGGCCTGTGTGCATACGTACTTGTTTCTGTTCCTGAGTCTAGAAGTGTCCACATATGTATACCTAAGCCTGTGTATGCCTGTCCATAGCTCCTTTCACAAGTGTATACATCATGTGTGCATGTGTTCTGACCTGTGTTAGTCATGTTCCCTACATGGACACATGGACCCACGTGCACAGGTGTGTAGGTAGTGCTGTGTGCACATGTATGGATGCATGTCTGTGTGCAGAGATTCTGTTTGTGCTCATACGTATGCATGTGGGGGTCCCTGCTATGTGCACATATGTATATGGGGGCCCTGCTGTGTTTGTGTGTGTGTGTGTGTGTGTGTGTGTGTGTGTGTGTGTGTGTGTGTAGAGCCTGCTGTGTACACATGTATGCATATGGCCCCTATTGTGCCCATGCATGTGTGTGTATGTATGCTGGGACCCTATGTGCACTTGCATGTGTGTAGGGGGCCTGCTATGTATGTATGGCTACACGTATGGGTGTGGCAGCCCATGCTCAGGGCCCACCCTCTGACAGGATATCCCACCCTTCTTCCACACCTTCATGAGACATTTCAACCCAAATCCCTGCTGTCCCAAGGACTCCCCAAGAGTGGTACCCAGCAACCAGCCTATGGCCCTTCCACAGCCCCGCCCATTCACTTTCACATCCTGGGTAAAAAACCAAACAAAACAAAATCTGAGTTAAAACAACAGGGAAAAAAGAAGCTGGGGTCAGATGGTTGAGGGTCTGACCAAACCGAGCAACCCAGCAGTTGACCCCACCCACTGGCATGGCCAATACTCCAGGCTTGAGAAAAGGGCTTCCAAAGGGCCCCCGGTAAAGTGTAACCTACTCTATTAGAAGTGGAAGGACGGAGGGGGCAGAGAAGGGAGGAACATAGGGAAGGGGAGGGAGAGAAAGGAGGATGGTGCAGGGCAGAGATCATGATGCCTGGCCTGCCAGTGCTCAGTGACCCCTGACATTCACCTCCCAGAAAGGAGAGCAGGTGGGCTTCCAGGTCACACCTGCAAAACTTTCACCACAAATATATGTCACTTTCATGATTCAGATGTAGAGGAAGGAGGGGGAGGGGAGGGCCATGAGCCTGGTCTACTCAAGCGCAAGGAGCCCCAGACCCACAAGTTTGGAAGGGCCAGCATTGGGCAGCACTGGGGCGGGGATGGAGGGGTGTGGGGGGCAGGAGAGCACCAGGGGCTTACCATCTTCCCATGAGACTAGGAAGCATGAAGAGGAAAGGAAAAGGGGAGATAGGTCATTAAGAGGCTTGGCTGGCCCTGGATGCACTGCAGCCTGGGGAGGCTGATAGGCTTGGGCAGCAAGACCCAACCTCTCAAGCACTCTAGGCTGTTCTCCCCAAGCTTGGGAAGTGGCCCTGGTCTTCCTCTTGTTTCAGACACCAGAGCTAGGAGGAGCCTGTGCATGGTGGGCCTAAACCCTGTATGGGGACTTGCAGAAGTCAGGGCCCTTAGCAGCTGGGCTCCCATCCCCAACCCAGTGGGGCTATGCACAGAAGGCGCCGTGCTCAGAAGCCTCAGAGAAGCAAGACTGAAGCAAGACAGTCTGCTGCCATCCCATCCCCTCCCGCCACAGCCACAACCACATTGCCCATTCCCTTGTGCCCACAGTCCCTCCTCCTGCAGTCCTAGTCCACTGGATTTCAGAGCCTGACAAACCACAAACCAGCCCCCAGCAAACAAGGCAGAGTAGCAATGGAGGAGGAAAGGCCAGCTTGTTGCATGACACAATGAGGTCCACTAAGACTAAAAGTCAAGGTTGAGAGCTAGGCTCTTACTAGTGCCCTAAGTAAGGCCTCTCCCTCTGCTTCTGATGAGTCCTAAGGGTGCCCACCACCCATCATGGGGACAATCTGCCACAGTCACAATGACAAGAGGACAGAGCCTTCCTGCACATCCTGACACTGGATGTGTTCTCCTGGCGTTAGGACGTCCCATCTGCCCCTCTCCAGATCTGGACCCACCTTCTTGATGTCCTTGTTGTGCATAGGGTCATCAGTCATCTTGTGGAAGAGCAGTTCAATGACCTCCTTCAGCTCATAGCTGTAGCCCTTCCTCTTACACACGATGACCACCTTGTCAAACAGGAACAGGTACCTGACCAGAAAGTACATCGAGTGTCAGGACAGCCATTCTCTGTGTGAAGACTCCAGCCAGCTGTCCCTAAGGCCAAGGTCTGCACATGCTGTCCACTCTCCAAGGTGAGGTCAACCAGGTACAGAGACTTGGTCACGACTCCGCTATTCCCATAAAGCCTTCCTCAGTGTCGTCTCCAGGCAGAAGGTCCTCAGTCCTCTATCTTGGCCTCCCTGGGAGCACTGCTCAAAGGCCACAGCCAATTCCCTCTTCTGCGTCCCCAGAACCCAGGTCTGCTGGGACCCCAGGCCTCACAGTTGCTGGACTTGTTCCAACTTCGCCACCACCTGCCATCTACTCCCAAGAGGACACTAGACCGGGAGCTCCCACGGCCTCTCAGTCAGTCTCCACCTCCCACCTTTAAGTATCTCCCAGCCTCGCTCTGTGCCCACCAAAGGCAGGGCAGTGCCTTTGTGTGGCCTCTACTGACTGGTATGACAGGCACACAGGCTTGTGTCAGAACATCAAGTCATTAGAACAGAAGCTGCATAAAGCCTGTTGTGCTGTTGTTCCTCCCTCAGGAAGGTCTGTTTCAGGCCACCTGGGAGTGGGGTCCCTGAGCTGGAGGGTCAGCCTGGAATGGGGTGCCACCTCTCAGCCTGCTCACCTGTCTTGCTTGGTGTGGTTGACTATGGACCGGACTTTCAGTTCCCCATCAATCTTCGGCCTCCCAAATTCCTCCAGCTTCACTTGCTGGGAAAGGCAATGACCGTTAGCCCAAGGGCAGGCGACCTCTGCTTTACTAGACAGGGAGACAAGTGGGCATGCCCAGGGCAGGATGGCAAGACCCAGGAAGATGTGCCAACGGTGATTGGGTGGTGTTCAGGATGAGGTAGACCAAGGCCATTATGGACCTGGGCCAAGCCTGTCCCTTCCTAGGGGGCCACAACTGGGACTTCTTGAGCCCTGGGAACAAAGGGCAATTGATGGCCTGGTCATGCTCACAGGCAGCTGTTGTGTGGAAACCAGAGCTGGAGGAAAAGCCAGAAGCCCAGCCCTGAGAGAGCTAATAAAGAAAGCAAGTGGCACCACAGGACTGAGTGGCAGCCACAGGCTGGGCTCTGGCCATGGGGTCATCTCCACAGGAAGCAACCCTGTGCCCAGCCCTGCTGCCACCTGGCTGTGTTTCCAGTTCTGCCTGGATTGTGCCCCTGGGTTCTGTTTAAACCAGAGAGGTCTGCCTCTCCACCATCCTCTGCATAGTTTCAAAAGGCAAGTCTGTTCCGGAAAAGACAGAGGGAGCAATTTGGGGGCGGGGTATGCCTGGGGATGGCCAATGAGTGTGACTCCCAAGTTCCCTGCATTTCATGAAAGCTCCTAGGGCTGATTTTCAGTGTGACACAGGCAGGCCTAAACATGACAAAGAGTGGGGCTCACATCTGCTTGGGGACTCTGCTATGCCCTTTGTCCCCATCAATCAGGACATGTAACTCCAGGTACCTTTACCTAGAGAGGGCACAAGGCTGCATGCCAGGTGGCAGTCATGTCCTGGGAACATCTACACCCATGGACCACTGTTCTTTGTGAGACAGGGCCTGTTGTATCCCAGACTGGCTTGGAAGTCACCATGGAGTCGAGGACAACTCTGACCCTTCTGCCCCCCTATCCAAGCCCCCTCACCCTATACTGGACTACAGTTAATGTCTCCAAGCCCAGATTATTCAGGGCCCCTGTACAGGAGAGGCAAGCACTCTGCTAACTAAACAGTACCCACAATGCTTTCTTTGTCATTTAAAGAGCAAATCTGACTCGAAACACCAAATCAAGCTCCCCTGTGGACAAAGGCAGCTTGTCACTATGTGGTGATTAGAAAGCAAGGATGAGAGCTGAGGGGCCTGGACCCCACTAATGCCCGCACTTTCTGTCACATCCTTGCTTAGAGATGCACAAGGACATGAAGTGGAATCAGAATACTGCTTGGCAATTTCTTGCATTCACTGGCTGGTGGCATGGTCTAGGGATGTCTCCTGATGAACCAGGTCTGCAGAGGGCTCCTCTGTAGATGAAGATGGGCATCCTAGCCAAGATATCAGGATTCTGGCTCCCCAAACTCATGAGAGTGAAAAGTCACCAGGAAGAGGAATTATTTGTGACAAAACAGGTGGCTCTGTGTCAAGGTGACTCTGGACATTGGACAGCATTTGGAGATGCAGTCATCACTTGGGGTCAAGGGTGCTATTAGCATCTGATGGGTGGGGACAAGGGCGTGCTTAATTTCTCCTAATGCAGAAGACCACAACACAGAGAGGTTTGAGTTTGGAAGCAGCTCATGTCTTCTCCCCAGTCAACCTCTGGTTTTTTGTTTTTTGTCGTTGCTGTTTGGGTTTTTGGTTCTTTTTGTTTTGTTTTCTAAGTTTTTTAAGACAGGGTTTCTCAGTTCAGCCTTGGCTATTCTGGAACTCTCTCTGGAGACCCGGCTGGCCTCGAACCCACAGAGATCTGCCTGCCTCTGCCTCCCAAGTGCTGGGATTAAAGGTGTGCGCCACCACCACCCAGCCCCCAGTCAACCTCTGAAGGAGTGGACTAGAGAGTGTCAGCCCTGCTTGTCAGAGCTTCCAGAGAAGGAGAGATTTGAAGGTCAGCTCTCAGTCTAAGATGACTGCTGCCCCACCCCCAAACCAAACTCTGTCTATTGCCCATCCTGAGGACAGGGAGACCCTCAGGGACAAAGGAGGGTCACAGACCAGACAAAGCCTCCTGCCTCGGGTGACCACAGCCTGCAACAAAGATGTAAAGGGTCCTGGCTGGGAAGGGAGAATGGCAACTATGTTGCCAGTAGGATGTTCTCCATCTCCTCAGCCCTGCTCAGGGTCCACTCAGGGTGTAAGGCACTCGGGTAGGCTGGAGTGGATGAAGGCTTGCATCACCCCGCCTCTGGAGGCTGGGCATGCCACCTCCCACTTTCCTCCTACTCCCTGACAGGATTCACAGGCGGCCACTATGGTAAGCACAGGTGGAAGGGACACCTGCTTACCAGGTTTTCTATGGAGCACTGGAACTCGCTGATCTTCTTCAAGGTCTCTTTGTCTCGCTTCACTTCATTGATGTACATGGCCAAGTCCTGGAAATCAAGATAGGAGCAGTGAACCAAGGGGTGGTGGTGGTGGTGGTGGTGGTGGTGGTGGTGTGTGTGTGTGTGTGTGTGTGTGTGTGTGTACTCCAAGCCCTGGCCAGCCCAGCCCAGCCCAGATGGTCATTCCACACCCCTTCCTCCATCTTGCCTGGGCAGCTAAAACTCCAGGCAAGGAATAGGAATAGGAAACACCACACTCAGGTAACAAGGGAGGAAACTAAAGCTGAGAATACAGCATTTGGGCCCAGACTACACGTTGCACTAGTGAGGGTGCTGAGAACCCCCAAATCCAGGTTTGTGACTTCCCTCATTCAACAGGACTTCTAAGTCAGAATGGAGAAGCATCCCAGTATGGTAAGCCACAGTGGTCCACACACAGCCACTGTCTAGACCTACACATCTTTCTGCTCTCATGAAGGCCCAGCCCCACCTCTCTTGAAGAGCCTGGGTATTCTATTTTAAGTGCTTTAGGGAGAACGGGTCCCTATACGATACTGCAATTCTCCACTTGGTCACCAGGGGGCAGTGCTCACTTTGCTTCAGAAAGTTTGCTATGGGCTGGAAACCATGCCCAGTGGTGGCTGGGACAGTGCAGCAATGATCCTGCCCAGAAAAGCAAAGCAGAGAGGAAATCCCCAAAACACAAGAGCCAGGCCCACATCCTGAAACCAGTTCCTACCTCCTTCATGGCCTCTCTTGCTTCTGGGGGTCACTTCAAGGGCCACACCCCAAGCCTTGCACCGGACAAGGCTGAAGCTCCCTAACAGATACCACACTGTATGTATTTTTTTAGAGGATGGGTTTTGTTCTAAATCAACATCAGGGACAGAATATGAGCAAGTGTGGCCCTGTGCACACCTGACTGGAGCCACAGAAGTGCATTCTGGGGTGGGGATTCCCACAGAGACAGATACTAGCGCCCCAGAGGCAAAGCTGCCTAGCAGAGGACACAGCCTTGCAGGGAGGGTACACTGCAACCCTGTAGGAAACCCAGCTCTGGGGCAGTGGCAGCTCAGACACTGGCTAAATGAAGGATTTTATGCTTTACATTGGGGACATTAAAGGTTTTTAGATTCCCTTCTGTATTGGTTTCTGTAGAGGACACTTCAACTGAAGAACTGCCTCATCACACCGTCTTGTGGTCGTGTCTGTGAGAGGACGTCTTGATTGGTGATTGAAGTGAGAGAGCACAGTCCACTGTGGGCAGTGCCACCCCTAAGCGGGTGAGCTATATAAGAGGGCTAGTGAGCAAGCCAGAGTGAGTCAAAAAGCAACCTTCCTTCTGTGGTTTCTGCTCCAGGTTCCTATTTGAGTTCCTTCCCTGGCTTCCCTTCATGATGGACTGTGGCCTAGAAGTGTAATCTAAAATAAACCCTTTTCTCTGCTAAGTTCCTTTTGATTGTGGTGTTTTATCACAGCAACAGAAAGCAAGCCAGACATCTTCCAAACCTTTAAGTTGTAAGAGCTGACTCTCAGTGACATGGAGCACGCAGACAGAGGTAACACACTCTGCAATGTTTGGAGCTATATTCGGCGTACTGTACCATAAAGAGACCAGAAGCCACCAGCTGACTGGCAACTGAATGATGGAGGAGTGGAATGTGTGACCAGGCTGGGGCTCAGAATGTACCTGCAGCCATGGATCACATGTCCCAGAAACAGGTAGCTGACACCCAATTGTGTCTACAGTGGGAGACATGGTCCTCTGCTGCAGTGGCAGGTGACTTCAATTCCCCAGGGGAGCCAGCAAAAGATCCCTGTGTCAGCCATGGCACCCTTGCTCAACTATACCCCAAACAGGTACAAACTTCTGCAGCTGCATGAGGCCTGCTCTCAGAGCTACAGGCAGCTTTGAGATACAGCATCCTCCCTGCTCAGCCTGGCAGCTGTGTAAGAGAAGGCTGCAGCTTCTCCCTCTTCAAATGAGGTGTCCTGGGAAAGGAAGAGTCCAGGGCCCGAGGACTGACTCCTCAGGGGCAGGTGTCAGATGTCAAGGCTGCAACTAACTGGCTTCTACCACACTGCAATGCCAGAGGGATCTAGCCTGTGTGGAGCATTGCACCTGGTCTAGGACACAGGTGGCCATGAGAGGCACAGGTATGGTTGGGGTTAGCCTGACAGTCCCTGGGCTAAGGGGTCTGGAAGGTGACGGTCTTGGGCAGTGTCAAGTTCATGGCAAAGATGGATGAGTCGGATGCAGGTGGGTTAACGAGGAAGAGGACATGGCCTGAGAAGATACCTTGGGATAGGAAAGAATAGAGCATGCTTGGGAACCTGAGGGTGACTAGGCTTGCCTGGAATCTGGGGACCCTGTGAGAGTCCTAAGAACAGGGGGAAGGGCCAGGCCTGATTCAGAAAGCAGCAGGAGCCACAAAGGTTTTTGAGCAGAACAATGATGAGTGCTGAGCTTCAGAGGGCAGTGGTGTGTGTCATAACAAGGCGGACAATGGAGGAATAGGGGCCCCTGAAGCCAGTATGTGGAAAGGAGCCTTCAAGCAAGTGACAGAGAGACAGGACATGGAACAAAGCTTCAGCAGCAGAAGCCCCAGAGGAAAAGAGTTAACTCCATGATAGAGCTGGCACCTGAAAATGATTGCTGGTCCCAGTAGACACAGGAATACAGGAGTTGGGGGCAGGAGCAGCCACTCACTGGCAAGTGAAGCTGGGGACTTTGAACACATGGAAAAAGCACCTAGCCTGTAGCTTCCTCCACTATCATGTGAGTCTAAACCCACCTCCTGCCTGTGCTACTGTGGGCAAATGCTCCCCACTGCCAAGGAGCTCAGTTTGGATCCAGGAACACAGACACACAGGTCTCAGTACTTCCAGGCTCGATTTACCTACCTGCATGGCTTCCAGTGCTTCTTTTAGCTGTTGTCTTTCTGGCCGGTCTGCAGAATGACTCAGGAGTTCCTGTAGGAGTGACAGGAGACCCAAGGTCCGCTCTCAGGATACCAGCCCTGCCCCAGTACCAAGACTCTCAGGACAAAACCACCCTCTAGCACAGGTGCAGGTCCATCTGCTCAACTCCAACAGACATGGTCACCCTTTACACAGTGGACACATCTGCCAGGAAGCTCAGAGACTCAAGCAATCAAACACAGTAACTCTCCTGTTCCTGGTCTGGGGGTGCCCTCTGACTCTTCCCACTTTCCTGGCCTTCTTATTTGTTTCAGTTATAATTTTCCTTCTGGCTGCCATGATACCCTTTCATGGTGTGCACTAAGCATAGAGCCATTCATCAGCCTTTGTTCCACCCTGTTTGTGGGCCAAAGCCCATGCCTCCAGAGCCCAGGTGACACAGGCACGGAGAACGGATTGATGACCTCACCTTGAGCAGCAGATGGTACTTCAGTACCCGCTGCATGGGTACCACCAGCAGATCTTGCAGCTTGAACTTGCCATCCTGGACCTTAAGCGTGCACTCCTGGTATGGGAGAGCAGCGGGTGGATGAGGGGTACCCTCCCTGGGAGAACCCATCTCCACTTCCAGTCACGCAGAGAAAAAGACCTCAGCCCTGGACTCTCAGACTTCTAGAATATGCATGAGGTGGGTGTCACAGTATGTGAGCAGGACATACTACCCCTTACATCCTGGGACATGATGGACCTGGTATCTGAGGGACCCCTTTGCCCAGCCTTGCAGAGCATAGCTCACGGATGTGCCATCTGCTCCCTGAGAAGCCAGATGGGGAAGGGGCTCACACAAAGCTGTGAGGTCACCTAGGGTCCCCTGGGGTGCCTAGACAGGAGGAACAAGTGTCACATGCCACCAGGACTCAAGCTGGAGCTCTGAAGACAGAGCTTTCCTGACCACATAGGATAGGGACACTTCTAGACCTGGGGGGGAGGGGGGAGAGGCACTCAAGCTGAGGCAAGGGAAGGAGGCAAAGGAGAGAGGCCAAATGTATCAAGCAAGTCACCTAGATCTCGACAAGGACCCTGGGATCAACAGAGGCTAAGGTCAAGAGTCACTCATTAAGATGGACTTGTCCAGGCCTCCACAGCCTGTAAGGCTCAGGCTGTGTTCTAGCTTGGGACATGTGTTCTGGAAGTCACCAACAAAATGAAGTGGTGGGGGGGGGGAGCATAAAACCAAAGATGTGTGTTGAGGGAAGGTAGCTGAGCCTGAGCAGTCAACTGTGCCAGACCAGGGTACCGGGATGCCCTGTTACCTCCACTTTTTGCCTGAAGTCCTCCCGGCTGGCAAGGAGCTGGTTCAGTGTACTCTGGGCATGCTCCATGTGGCTGCAGTACTCCCCGTAAATCAGCAGCCTGAGGAGAGGACAGCAACATGTAAGTGGTGGGCACAGATTAGGTAAGACACTTGCAGCTGATATGAGCCTGTATGGTGCACAGGCATGTGAACACATATGTACCCATGCATGTCTAAGATACTTGCAGTGGCAATGCCCTGACTCCTCAGCCTCAGGATCACTACCCCACATGGCTCTGCTCCCCTAGCCCCCTGCTGGTCTACATGACCAGGTTAGGAGAAGGGCTCCCAAAGCATTAGCAAAGAAGGGGAGGCCACCTCCTGCAGGCCTGCTTCAAGTCATGACCTATGCTCCACCTCTGTTCCGGAGAGGAAGGCCTAGAACAAAGAAGCCCCTGCCTCCTGGGGCTCTCTGCTTGCCTCCCCAAGCCTAGCATGGGGGGCATTCATCGCTGAAGCTCATCCTAGGGCTATGCAAAATGGGGGTGGCCCCTGGTGCTTCTGCAGGGGTGTGAGCAGCTGCATCCAGAAGATATGCCCAGTCAGAAGCAACAGGGTTCCAGCAGCCCCAGCCAGCCCTGTTTGCCTTCTGCTTTCCTGCCTCCCATCTTTTCTATGGCCCACCATAGATTATCTTTTTAGTGACATACATTGTTCTCTTCTTTGTCCCCACCTGGGTCCATGTGCTGTCCCAGGGGTGACATCTCTACAGATCAGAACCCCTGAACTCTCAGGAAAAGGGGGCAGCTACCCCACAACTCCCTCCCTAGGTCCTTAAGCCCTGACCTCATAGGAGATGTAAGAGGAGACTGCCAGGTGAGACATTACCAAGGATAAGCACGATGGCAGACAACACTCACTAGACCACCACTTACTTTCTCAGTGACAGTGTCCATGCTTCAAGCAATCACCCAAGGTTACTGAAGCCCCAGTGAACTGCCTGCCATAGCAGTCATACAAGGAGCTTATTGAGAGGCTGCGCTTAACCTTGGTGTTCCAGCCCCACCTTTCCCCAACCCAACAAACGTCAGGGAGTACTGTGTTAAGAGCCCCTGGGTCCTCCCCAGTGGTGTGGTTCTGAAGGGACCCACTCCCCATTTCGGCAGCCATGACAGTACCTTGTCTTAGTCACTAGAGGTTAGATGCCTGCCTCGTGACAAGGAACCAATCAGAAGTTAGCTGGTGGCGCTGTTTTACGACCCTGGGTGTACTTTACGGACAAGCACACAGCAATGACGCAGAGCATAGCAACCACCCTGGGAGGGCCTATGAGCCATAACAACCAGTTGACCAATCAACACAGGGCAAACCCTCTAAGCCTGGAGGCACACCAATCGTGAGCCTGTGCCTACTCCTAGACACTCCCCTTACACTGCCCTACAAGATCTCTCGGCAGCCCGTTAAAACTGTCTTTTGTAGTCAACCACCATGGTGGGTGGACAAAAGACCCAAGCTAACATGGGGTTAGCTCGTTAAATTACAATAAAGCCTCATGCAGTTTGCAGCAAGCTCTCAAATCTGCCTGGTGATTGGGGTGACCGAGGTCATGGCCTGGGATACCAGATACCTGAGTTTTCCGGGGATCTAACAGTTCTAGCCACTGTGCAATAGTCACTGTCCAATGGGACTCTTATTCCTCTTAGGCAACAGACCTGGGACTAAGGCAGCTGGCTAGACCTCTTTCAGGAGCCACTCAGGAAGAAACACCTGATAACGGCTCCTGGGTAATCAGGCCGTGCCTCATGGGCAACTCTAGGCAAGTCTCTCGTTCCTAGTGTAGTGGTTTGAATGAGAATGTTATATGTGGGGTGTGTGTGTGTGTGTGTGTGTGTGTGTGTGTGTGTGTGTGTGTGTGTGTGTGTGTGTGTGTTGGTGTGTGTTGGTGTGTGTGTGTGTGTTGGTAGAACTGTTTGGGAAGGATTAGGTAAGTGTGGCCTTAGGGGAGAAAGTATGTGGCTGGGGGTGAACTTTGTTTCCTGGTGTTCTGTCTCCGGTGAGAGGATTTGGATGTGAGCTCATAGCTGTTCCAGCCACCAAGTCTTTGTCCTACCATTGCAGTGATCTGAATAAGAATGGCCCCCATAGGCTCATATATTTGAACGCTTAGTCATCAGGGAGAGGCACTACTTGAGAAGGATTAAGAGGTGTGGCCTTGTTGGGGGAAGTGTGTCACTGGGGATGATGGGCTTTGAGGTTTCAAAAGCTCAAGCCAGGCCCAGTGGCTCTTACTGTTGGATCCAAATATAGTACTCTCAGCTGCTTCTCCAGTACCATGTCTGCCTGCATGCCACCATGGTCCCTGACATGATGATAATGGATTAAAACTCTGAAACTGTAAGTCAGCCCCAATTACACGTTTTATTTTACAGGAGTTGTATTGGTCACAGTGTCTCTCACAGCGATACAGAACCAAGGCATCGTGAACTCTAATTCTCTGGAAACCGTTAGTCCAATTAAACACTCTTTTTTTTTTTTTTTTTGTATGTAAGATGTCTTATCACAGCAGTAGACAAGTAACTAATACACATAGGCTTTGGGACCAGATGACACTCAGCCCCTTCCCAAACTCAAGTCTAGGTGCAGAGGAGAAGGCAGCAGTCAGGAGCCCTGGTACCAGTGCATTGCTAGCTTGACAAGCAGGCCCCTGGCAGGGCTCCTTGTTCCACCCAAAGGACCCCAAAGGGCCTCTGGCCCTACCTATCCCAACAAATGCATGCCTACATTCCCAGCAGAAGCAGGAAACAAGTTGTAGGCTTAAAGGGGGGTCGGGGATGGATGTAGCTCACAAGTTGAGAGCTTGCTCAGCACATATGTGTGAGTCTCATCTTTGAAGTCCACAGATACTGTGTAGCATAACCCTGTGCTGTCTCCCCAAGGAGCTCCACCTGTGCCAGTGCCTATGATCACTTCAGGAATCATCAAACCCTCTACTTCCGATACTTGAAGCCTTAGGTACAGCAATCAGGGACTTTCCTGCAGACCCTCCCCTGACCTCTGTCCATACACAGAGCTTCTAAGCAGACTCTAGAGACACAGTTTCACTATTCCTCAAAACTGAACAAATGGTTCATTCTGAGAGTGCTGGAGGAAGTTGGCTATAGATGGAAGAGTTAGCAGGCCTTTATCTTAACCATCAACACTTAATACTATTAAGAAAAAGGTTGGCCCTGGAGAGATGGCTCAGAGGTTAAGAATACTTCCAGCTCTTTGCAGAGGGTCTGTGTTAGGCATCTGTACTGGCCCGTCCTTGGGGTTTTGACAGGATATGCCCTCAGCTGCAGCCACTAAGAGCACCACCTGTGCATATTCACTGTGTTCCCTTTTAAAAGGGCCCTGCCTACCCTCCCTCCCTCCCTCTCTCCTGCTTCTCCTGTCTCTGGAGGCCAGTCTCCCCTCTTCCCTTTCTCCCTTTTTGATCCCTTTCCCTAATTAAAAAACAAAACAAAAATCCTCTGCTTGAACCCTGTCACATGATGTCTTTCCCTTGTGCACTGCTTTTCTTAAATACAACAGCCCATGTTTGGTCCCTGGCAACCATGTTGGATGGCTTTCAACCACTTATAACTCCAGCTTCAGGGGGATCTGATGCCCTCTTCTGGCCTCCACGGGCACCTGTACTCTTATGCATGTACCCACACACATACACATGATTAAAAAGAAGGGGGGGTCACCCACAACTTGGAAATAAGGCCACAGAGGCACACACTTAACCTCATGCATCTCAGACAATATCAGTTTGTCCTAAATTATAAGCCTACCCTGGTATACCTCTATCTGATCACTGTCCCGAGGAGACTGGGATGGGGGGACACGATGATGATGATGATGATAATAAATGACTTGCCTTCACAGAGGAGGCACTACAAAGCTTTGGGTTGTGGCCTTGAAAGGTGCCCGTCTCTCTTGTGATGCTGAGCACATGGGTCTCCACCTTTGTTCTATATCTGCTTCATCCTCCCTCCAGTGCCTGCTGGAGAGCTAAAGACAATGGCTGAACCCAGGGGGTGTAACTGCTGCACTTGGACACCAAGTTCCGATACTACCAAAGGGTGGGCACCTCTTCCCAAACAGCCTGCAGCACCCAGAGTCAAGGGTGGAGTGGAACACGTCAAGTAACTCAAGCTGTCATGTTTCTCTACAAACATCAGCCACCATGACCCTAACAAGCCAGAGAGGCAGAGAGGGTTGCAGGGCCCCCTACAAGTCCCTACAGTCTAAATGAAGCTCGGAGGGTCGGAGGTACCCAGCCCTCCAAGCTGTATGGAGAAACAATGGGTAGTGACCCTGGTTACAAAGAGGAACAAGGATACAGAGATAAGTAGCCACCTGCCTCAGTCCCCACAATGTGAGGCTACACCTCCGTAAAATACCCTGCTTCTGTCATCCTGCCTGGGCTGGTAGAGAGAGGTCCACATGGTCTCCAAAGCCTTGAAGACAGAGCTGAGGCTCTTGTCTAGCCAGCTGTCACTCACCTTTCCTTGAACTCCAGGAAGACTTTGGCCAGGGTACTGCCACCAGCCATCATGGACACATCAATGGCCCGCAGAAAGCTGTGGTGCACCTTGATGAGGTCCTAGAGGGAAAGCAGCAGTGTCAGCGCTGGCCAGGCACACCCATGAGGTGCTGCTGGGTGTTCACCCAGGCCTGTGGATGCCAGTGCCACTCTGCTGGAAGTTTCTGCCATGTGTGTCTAACTTTCTGATATTGCAGCCCAGTGCCATCAACAGAGTTGGCTTTCAAGAATTACACAATTTAATTACAAAAATATAAAACAAAAGTCTCACAATGAAAAAACAAAAAACAGTCTCACAATGTTTTAGGTAAACTTGAGATTTAGTGTTAGGGCTGCATTCAAAACCATCCTGGGCCAAATGCTCTGCCCTCCACTAAACCACAGGTTGAACTCCCATCACAGTGACCAGGTAGGCCTCCTTGCTGCTCAGAAGAATTGAGAGGCCCACAGCCACTCAGCTCTCAGTTTCTGCAAGGCATAATGCTCTCACTATGTCACCTTGGCCTGGAGGAAGCATGCTTCTTTAAGTTTCCCAGCAGACACAGAACAGTGCACAGCACACTGGCCACCCCCTTCTTCCCTCCCAGCTTCTTTTCTGTCCTAAGTCATTTGTCCTGGTTGGGGCCCAGACAGTAAAAGGGACACTCTGGTCAGCCCCGTGTGAAAGACTAAGATTCCCTGATCCTCCCAGCCCCACCCCAGTCCTTGCTCTGACAGAGGTGGTGAGAGAGCATGCTGTGGAGGGCATCCACTCATGTGTTGCTTTTGGAGTTGTAAGCCAGCTGCCTGCACAGGTTAACCTACACACAGGGTCATCTGGTACACATGAGTGGCCAGGTGCCTGCAGAGCGGGTGTGGGGCACACTTCCCTCCATGCTAATCAGAAGCCTTGCTTATAGTCCCATGGGTCTCAAGTCCCTTCCAGAGCGGTGTGAATCTGTGCTCGGCTGACAACTGACATAGAACACGGAAAAGTCTCAGGCCACACCTCATCTTCTGCCTCCTGAAACCACAGTCCCCAGAATGAGACAGCTGCATGCCCAGCAGGAACATGCCAGAATGCATACCTCCAGGTTGATGAAGATGGCAGCCATGTCCGCCGGGCTCAGCACCAGCCGGAGGGGGCCCATGTAGTTCTGGAAGGAAGAAGTTTATGCTGCCACTCAGTACGTAGGTGCTTGCCACACTCAAAGCCAAAGCTGCCAAGCACAGGGAGGTGCTCAGTGCTCACTGGACAGCACATGAAAAGAGGCAGTATGGGACTGCATGGTGGGCAAGGCAGGCTGGAACCAAGACCACAATCCATGCCCTCAGTACAGCTCTGTGGAGGCCACAATACAGTCAGCCTGGCCAAAGGGCAGTGTACCCCAGGACCCTTGGCTGGAGGCTTCACTCACCATTCTGGCCACACGGGGGCCAACTCCACACCAGAGAACTGCCAGGATTTTAGCCTGACAAGGATGTTGCTCTTTACACACAAGAACACAGATGCATCAGGAAGATTTGAAAGCCAGGCCTGCTGGGCATTGGTGGCATATGCCTTTAATCCCAGCACTCGGGAGGCAGAGGTAGGCGGATCTCTGTGAGTTCGAGGCCAGCCTGGTCCCCAGATCGAGTGTCAGGACAGGCTCCAAAGCTACACAGAGAAACCCTGTCTCAAAAAACCAAAAAAAAAAAAAAAAAAAAAAAAAAAAAGAAAAAAAAAAGAAAAAAAGAAAAGAAAGAAAAGAAAGAAAGAAAGAAAGAAAGAAAGAAAGAAAGAAAGAAAGAAAGAAAGAAAGAAAGTCAGGCCTATTGGGTGGTGATGGGGGCTAGGTGGTTGGGTAGAGGTCACTGGCAGTACTTGGGCTTGGGTGACATCTAGTCACAATGCCCATCACATTCCTGGCCACCAACAAAGGCACCAGTAGTTCCCACAGGACAAGGAGGGGCTTAGGGAACTTACCTCAAGATCTGACCTCACATGTTCAAAACAGAGCTGCAAGCATGGCTGGTTTAGATAGGAACTCTGAGAAGACATGCAGGAGAGGCCAGGGGGCTTTCCACAGAACAAGGGGAGGCTCCTGTGTGTGGGAATGTGTTGGCAAGGAGGAGGAGCTGCTATCCCAGTGTGCTGTGTCAACTTGACACAGTCTAGAATCACTTGAAAAGGGAGTTTTAATGGAGGGATCACCCAGCTCGGTTGTCCTGTGGGCCTGTCTGTGGGGGCTGGCTTGATATTAACTGATGCAGGAGGACCCAGGCCACTGTGAGTAGCAGCAGCCCTTGGCCAGGTGGTCCTGGACTGTATAAGAAAGCAGCGAAGCACAGACAGCTTTTCTCCATGGTTTCTGCTTGAGTTCCTGTACTGACTTCCTTCATTAGTGACTGTAATCACGAAATTAGGATAAAATACACTCTTCTCTCCCCTAGGTTCCTTTTGTCAGTGTTTTAATCACAGCGACAGAGAGACCAGAAGAACAGGTGCTAAGTCCTCCACCCTGAGCAAAGCCGGGGCTCACCTTCTCGATGTCCTCCAGGGTGCGGTAGTACTTGGCCTCAGTCTCCTGAATCTCCAACAAGCAGCAGCTTCTCTTGTCATCCTCAGTCATGCCCATTTTCTAGAGGAGATGCGAGATGTGAGCCAGGATCCGATCCCACTACCTGGACACCCAGGTCCCCATCTGTCCCATGGGGCCCTGGCTACCTGCCCCACACAACAGGGTGACATCTTCCCAGTATGGCCACAAGACTACTGAATGTACAGTGAGGTCACAAGCTCTTCCCATTATTTGTGGTTGAGGAAACTGAGGCCCATGGATAGGAGAGGACTTAGTGAAAGCACCAAGGAAGGCACGGAAACTTCTAGATTCCTGGGTATCACTCCTGACTCGAAACCTCGAGTCCTCACCAGAGTGAAGTGAAGGCCTCAGGAGATGGCCCTACCACATACAGGTGAGGTGTGATCATGGCCCTTGTGTGAGTGGATCAACCCTGTCCAGCAGCTGGCATTGGCCAACTCCCTGAAGACCCACAGCTGATCCATTCTAGCTTTACCAAATGTCCCACAGGCCAGACTTCCTGAGAAGCCACCTGCCTCTGGGCAGAAGGACCAAGATAGCAGTTCATCAGTGGGTCTCGTGGGGACATACCTCTCTAGCAGAGAGGACAGGGCCTGATTGAGAGATGGCCTGCACAGGATGGAATGAAGCAGAAGTTTGACCCCACTCAGGCTGTGGTGGGCTTTATAGCTACTTTCTTTGGGTTCTCTCAGGCTCAGAGAACTTGGTCTGCCCCAAAAGACTCTGAAGACATAACACTCAGCAGGTACCTACCCAGGTATACTCTGGTTGGTCCTAAGAGGCGCCTCTATGATGTGGCCACAGTACTCTCCAGCACTGTGCAAAACGGGGGCCTGGTGAGGTCCACCACTATCTGAGGCTGCATGGGAGGGGGTGGGGATGAGATCCCTGGGGCAGATCTTGATTCGAGACCCCGTACAACCCTGTGTGCCTGACAGTGTCTCACTAACAACACAGTCCTGAGCTTTCTCTATGACCTCTGCTACCTTCCGGACAGGTAGGAAGACAGAGCTGACAGGAGCCCACCTGGCCTTGTCTTACCTGCAACTTACCTGCATGTATCTGATCTGAATGCATGGAAGAGCAAATAAGATTGAACCAGTCAGCAGTGTCCACTGTCCTCAAGCCACGCTTGGGAAATCAGGGATACCACTGACAGCCCACCCCCCTGTTAGCCCCAGAAGCCAGGGCACAGCCCTTCCCAGAGCCTGCTGAGAAAAGATCAGGACACTACCTAAGGATGAGAGAGAGCCTCCTGGCTGATCCTCCCATGCCTGGGCTCTCAAAGCAGCACCTGTCTTTATCTTATTTTATAGAAAGTGCATTCCCATTACCTCCCACTTAAGACAGTTTGGTTCAGCTAGTTCCAGATATGATGAGAAGTGGGGGAACCCGTTGTTTATCTCAGAGGCCCCTCACAGCAGTAAGTCTACATCCCGTCTGTGGATGGACCAGACAGCTCAAAGGATCCATCACCAGCGCTAGACACTAGAACACCGGCTGTCCTTCAGAACACAGACAAGCCTGTCCTTGCCCTGGTGTTCTTCAGGACCAGGGACAGTGACAGGCTCCTGGCAGAGCTGCAGGAGTCTCAAGACAGAACCTTATAGCCTGGGCATGGGGGCCCTTCAAATATGCCCAGGCTACTGTGCCTGGATGCTGACATTTACCCCCAGGGCATCCAAGGCCTTAATAAACCTGGTGATGTTTCCTAGGCCATTTCAGGCCAGCTCTGGGGAAGCCCCAATCAGGTTGCCTGCAAGGCCGGAGAGCTGAGCCTCTCCACCTGCTCTGGAGCAGAAGCCCTGAACATGATGGGGAAGGAGACTGATTATTAGATTCTCAGGGACAAATGTGTGCCGTGTTCTTAAGGGTGGCATGAGATACTGTAATGCCCCAAACATAGCCTTCCATCTCTCCTCACAAGCCGGGGACACAGCAGGATGCCACCAGCCTGGAAAAGGCTCTTGAGGCTCTTCAGGATTCTTCTCTGACACCAGCTGGAGGCTCCCACACAGACAGGAGACAGAAATATTGGCTTTTGATGAATTTCCCACTTCTTCAGGAACACAAATGCGTCAAAAGCCTCCACATCTGACAAATGGCATGGTGCCCACCTTTGGGGAGTTCAGGGGCCTATGGGAGCTGTGGCCTGCCCCTCCAGGGCCCCCTCTTTGCATCCCTCCAGAATGGACCCCCCCCCACCTTCCACATAGCAGCTGTTGGCAATAAGCCGGAGCTGGCACAAAACATCGTCCACAAGATCATTAGCCAAGGCTGCGTGGAAATAAATACCCTTCCACATAAAAGGCATGCAGCTGGCCGACAGAGCCCGCACTGCTCTCCTCATTCTCCCCACAAAGAAGTATGATGTGTGCTCAGCCATACTGTGTTAGACTGAACACGGAATCACTATTTAAGGCTCTCTGGATAGGAACAACTAAGAATCTTCCAAGGAAAATTTTGTAGCCACCCTGCTGGAGGGGCTCAACAGTCCTAGGTGGCATCTAGGGCACCCCAGTGTCCTGATAAGGCTGCAAGGACATTGCAGGGGAGCCCAAGGGGAATCGGGAAGGACCTGTCTCTGTACTCAGGCAGCTCCCCATGGGAGTCTGAGTTTCCTATATCAAGGGCAGGGTGGGAGCGCTCACCATGGGCTGCTGCACCTCCACCTTGATGATGTCTTCATAAATGTCATCCCCTTCATCTTCACATGGGACACAGTCATAGATGTCCTCACCCAGGTCATGTTCGCTGCACAGAGAAGGATGGGTAAGCAAGGCAGAAAGGCCCAGCCACCTGGACTGGGGGCTAAAAAGCATTTCCATGCACCTGGCAAGGTCATCCACCTCGGCTCAGGCTCCTCATCTACAAAGCAGAGTTTAAATGGGGTTGAGCAGAGGCTGTCACAGGGAGCCGCCTGTCTTCCTAGACTCTTTCTTTCCCAGCGATGCCCTGACCCTGGAGTAAATGCTGGAGACACCAGCCAGAAGCCCTGGTGTGAGACACCTTCCTCCACTGGGATCCTCTTTGGCTGGTCAGCAGAAATGCCCAGCCCCTACCCCAGAGCAGAGCAGAACTCCCATCTCAGACTGTGCTCAGGGTCCCCAAATGTTCTGAGAAGCTAGCCCAAGGTCTCACCATCCTTGTGTCCCCATCATTATGATCAGGGTACATACGGCTGCCTTTCACACATTGTGGACACCAAGTAGAATGGAGGAATGGAGAGAGACACGGAATACGTGGTGCACTTCTCAAGCTAGAACTCACGAAAGCAAAGACCAACTTAAAACTTGAAGTTTGGGATTCTGCTCACAACTCCTGGGCTTTCTCCAAGCTACCCATGACAACTAATTAACACTGACTGTCAATTTGATGGGTGCCTACAATCACTGTGGTCCTTTGACAATGGCTCCAACAGGCTTATTTGAATGTTTGGTCCCTAGTTGGTAGAACTGTTTGGGAAGGATTAGGGGGTGTGGCCTTCCTGGAGGAAGTGTGTCACTGGGGATGGACTTTGAGGTTTCCAAGACCTATGCCAAACCCAGGCAGCCTTCCAGTCTCTCTCTGCTTCCAACTTGTAGACAAGATGTAAAATCTCAGCTACTGCGATGACTGGCTGCCTGCTGCTATGCGCCTCGCTATGATTATCATGGACTCACCCTCTGAAACTATAAGCAAGCCTCCAATTAAACGCTTTCTTTTTTTTCTTTTTTTTTTCTTTCTTTCTTTCTTTCTTTCTTTCTTTCTTTTTTTTTTTTTTTTTTTTTGGTTTATTCGAGGCAGGGTTTCTCTGTGTAGCTTTGGAGCCTATCCTGGAACTCACTCTGGAGACCAGGCTGGCTGGCCTCGAACTCACAGAGATCCACCTGCCTCTGCCTCCCAAGTGCTGGGATTAAAGGTGTGCTGTGCGCCACCAACGCCCGACAAACACTTTCTTTTATAAGTTGCATTGTCCATGGTATCTCTTCATAACAACAGAAAAATAGCTATGGCAATTGCCTAGGAGACAAAGCTCTGAGCCTGTCTGAGGGAATTATAGAGTGGGCTGACTGAAGTGGAAAGACCCACCTTGAATGTGGGAAGCATTATTGCACAGGGTGGGATCCTGTACTGAATAAAAAGGAGAAAGCAAGTTGAATGCCAGCAGTCACCTCCCCCTCCCTGCTTCCTGACTGTGGGTGCAATGTTTACATCTTAAACCACAGCAGGAAGCAGAAAGAGTGTACTGAAAATGGCTTTCATGTTTAATGGCTTTGAACTCCCAAAACCGCTTCTGGTGACATACTCCCTCCACCAGCAGGGCCATACCTCCCAACAACCAGGAACCAAGTACTTAAATGCCTAAGACTATAGGGGACATTTGTCATTCAAACCACCATAGTTACCTCCTGCAAGAGTGCTCTGTGACCTCTGCCCATGTCCAGGGGTTCCCAGGCTCTCCTTGAGCTAGTGCAGTCCCCAGACCACCTTTCCATCTGTCTTGTAGTTGATGATAAGACATCTGCCCCACACTCTGGCAATCTCATCCTTCACTGGCAATCTGAACCCTTCCCACCCATGTTGCCGGTCTCCTTAAGCAGTCCGCCTGCCTTCTCATGCCCACAGTCCTGGGAGGTTATCTGTGCCCTGGGGTTCAGAGGTGCAGATGGCAGCCCTGAGCTGAGTAGCAGTAAGATCCCACAGGCTGAAGGCAAAGATTGGGAGGGCTGGTGCTTTGGGCATCCCACCTTCTGTCCCAACCCACAAGCACTGGTCAGAGAACAAGACTAACAGAGGACAAGTCATACCACAACAGTTACTTGGAGAACTGACCACCTACCCTTGAGCCTTTTGAATAACCAAGCCCACATCAAATTTTTTATTGTTGTTTGGTTTCTTTCAAGACACTCTCAACTCTGTAGCCCAAGCTGGCTTAGAGCTCACCATGGGGTCCGGGCTAGCCTCACATTCATGACAATTCTCCTGCCTCACTAGCCTGCTGAATTCTGTGTTGTGTGGACAGAGATGTGCCACCATGCTCAGATTAAGTTCTTTTTTAAAAAATAACTTCTACTTATTATTATGCATGTGATTGCATGGGGAGGGAGGTGCATGTGCCAGAGTATATAGTCAGATCATTTCGTGGACTCCATTCTCTCTTTACACCTTTTTTGTTTTTTTTGGTTTTTTTTGTTTTGGACTCCAGAGATCTAACTGAAGTGTCAGGCTTGCATGCAAGCCTCTACCCTGTGAGTCATCTCGCTGACCCATCAACTTGAGTTTTAAAAAGACACTTGTTCTTTTGGGGCCCATAAATCCTTAGAGGTGGCCATTTTGCACATTAAATAATACACCCATGCTTGCATACAAACAGGAATACACAGACACACACGCAGGCACACACACACAGAGACACACAGACACACACAGACACACACACACACACACACACACACACACACACACACACACACTGTGGCCTCAGCCCCAACTCTCCTGGCTCTTCTGCCTGCCTGTAGAGGCCATCATCAATGGTGTGCAGACACTGAGGTGACACATCCTCTCACCATGCTCAGAGTGCAGGCTCACCTCAGAACATTCTGTGGTCTTTCCTGCTGACCCATCACAGGGCCCAACTCTAGAAAGGTCTGTTTGTCTCTTGGGAACTGTCACCAGAGATAACACAAATCATTTCCCCTGCCTCTCTGGGCTCTGTGCCAAATTTTGGCCCTGCCACTGTACCCCCCAGACTCCTAGGCCAGGTGAGGGCTTCAGAGTCCTTTCTTGCAGACATTAGCCAGCCAGACTTCGGTCACACAGCAAGCAAGGCTGGAGGCAGAGCTGCTGTCTACAATTCCAACCACGTGGAACTGAGGGAAATGAATGCCCCAGGCTTCAGGAGCAGACTGCTCCTGGTGGATGACACCTCCCCGCCTGGAGACAGACACCGACTTCGCTCCAATGGGCTGGGGGAAGGAAGTGATGGACAGGGAGTTTGTGGAAACATATTCCACAAGCCAGTGGAAGGAGTCAAATGGGTGAAAACTGAGTCTGAATAGGGTCTTGCAGGCTGGCAACCAGCCAGCATTGAAGCAACAACTTTTTCTCACCCAACCTTGTGAGGATATTCAAGACAATTCCAGGATCATCCTAAAAAAAGACCTGTGCACCAACCCTACATCAGGCTGACTGGACCCAGCTCTTGAGGTATGACTCTCACCATGTAACTCTTGGTGGTTCTGTCTGACACGGACACTCACCTGCCTGTATGCAAACACTGCTGTTTCACTTCGATCTACAGAAAGTTTTGTGATGGTGTTTACAAAGTCCTCCAGCTTTCTTCTTTTACAACACAAAATGACTTGCTGGGTAAGGGTGCTTGGGCTCCACATGGTGGGAGAACTAATCCCACACACGGTCCTCTGAAACTCCACCGAAGGCCACGACTCCTAATTTTGTTAATTGAATGCTGGACACTATGACTGACGGATGCATCAAGACTCTGTAGACTGCAACTTCTGACATCATGTTTATCCTAAGACTGCACCTAGCTGGACTCCAACAGGAGGACATCTTGCAGAGAGCAGAGCTGACATGGCCACTGGATTCAGCTTCCAGCTGCCACCAGGTTTTGCTGGAACTCTTGGCTCCCTTGCTATACAGATGGGATAAAGGGTCAATTGAGGATGAGGAATGCTCACTGAGACCTCTGCCTCTCAGCATTCAATGGTTTTCCTAGCCCAAAGTTTCAAACTCACCCACAAAACAGTTCTAAAGGCCTGAAAACCATGTGGTCAGGTCTACCACAGCCAACAGCCCTGCTTCTCAGTACCAGTTTCTGTCTTAGTCTTGTTTCTGTTGCTGTCAAAATACTCTGACCAGAACAACTTAAGGGAGAAGGAGTTTGTTCCAGGTGACAGTCCTTGTTGGCGAGAAGTCAGGCAGCAAGAACTTGAAGTGGATGGTCACATCACATCCAGTCAAGAGCAGCGCCCTTTCTCCACCCTTAGAGCCCATGATCCCCTGCCAGGGAATGGTCCCATCCACTGTGGGCTGGGTTTTCCCATCTCAATTAACACAATCAACATAACCCGCCACACATGTGCCACGGGGCTAACCTGATCTAGACAGTCTCTCATTGAGATTCAAAAATGATTTTAGACTGTGTCAAGCTGAAAATTAATATCAGCCATCACCCCTCTCCAACCTTCAGAGAGCTCTCAGTCCAGTGTTCTGTCCTACTGCCAGTCTGGATCTTGTTTGTTTGTTTTTTGAAACAGAGTTTCTCTGTGTAGTTTTGGAGCCTGTCCTGAACTCACTCTGGAGACCAGGCTGGCCTCCAACTCACAGAGATCGGCCTGCCTCTGCCTCCCAAGTGCTGGGATTAAAGGCGTGCGCCACCACAGCCGGGCTAGTCTGGATCTTGATTGTCTTTCAGAAGCATAAATGTTCAGCTCCAAGCCTGTGGCATTCCTGGCAGGTAGTGGAATGTTCATGAGGTGGGGCCCACTGGGAAGACATTAGGTCACTGGGGGTGGGCCCGTGAGTGAACTATTAAGACCCAGGCCTTCCCCTCTTTTCACTTCCCAACTGTAGTTGAAAACACACCCTGACATCAATGTTACCATAGACTAAAACAACTGGGCCTGCAGACTACACACAGAAGCCATAAACTGCTGTAAACCTGTCTGCTTTTTCAACTGGTTGTTAGGCATTGTTGTAGTACTGACAGCTAACAGACATACCTGTGAAGCAGCCTTCTAGAACCCCATCCACTCAAGACAGATCCTTATCAGGATAAGCCCTGCACTTTCAGCTTTTGGCGGCTGTTCGGTGCCTCTGAGTGCATTTTTACTTATTCCCTCCCCGACCCCAAGTTTTGTGACTGCTGACAGACTAGCAGAAATGTTAGTCTGACCCTATGTTCTGTCACAGCCGAGAGCCAGACCTCCTTAGATATCAAGCAGCTCCCGTATACACCAGCAATAAATGGGGGCTCAGAGGGTACCGTTATGTGCAACAATACAATGACAGGAGCCTCCTTCCACAGTGAGCCACCTTCAGAAAAGACTCTGAGGGAATCCTCAGGTAGGAAGGGGGGACTCAGCTTTGCCCCGATCTGGTCACAGGACAAACAAGGTCACAACACTGGGAAGCTGGAATCACTATTCACACAGGACTACACCCCCAGCAGATACCCCAACATCACATGGCACTGAGATCCTGGGAACACCCCCAGGATGGTCACCCAACACATGTTCACTACTGCGTTCTGCTCTTGTCTTCCCCAAAAATCAATGGCAACCAGGAGCATCCATCCTGGAATGACTGTGTTTCACGCACCACTTCCCACCATCTCTCCTGAGGTCAAACATAGTCAGCCAGAAGCAGAGGAGGGGGGCAAAGCTGTTCTGGTGCCTTAACCTGGGGCACCAGAGCCTCAAACTTGCAGACCCTACACCGCCTCTACTCTGCAAAGCTTCCTGCCCAGAAGCAACTGATCTGATTCCTGTCTGTATCCTGGGCTGACCTTCCTGTCCAAGTCCTCCACACAGAGCCAGGAGAGGGTGCCCCTGAGCAGACGACCCACACTGATACTATCTGCACTTACACCATGCAGTCTCTGCCCATTATTTAATTAATTCAGGTCAACGAACAGCTTCATGCATGTTATTTGCAATTATAAAACTGGAGACCTGAAGTTTCACACATGCATGCTCCAAAGTACTGCAGAAGAAGGAATAAAGAGAAAAGCCAAGAGGCAGGGTTCTTTTTGTTTTTTTGTTTTTTTTTAATGAAAATAAAGTTATAAAGGAGAATTTAAACATGATAAATAGCCATAAGATAAACTCAGTGATCAAGATAAACAAGTATCAATCAGATACTTTTGGGTTGACCCATATTTATCCTAAGATCAGTTCTGCACCCAAAAACTTGTTGATCCTTGGGACAGAGATGGCTTGAAGGTGGAAGCATGACAGGGGGACAATGCTTAGATGAGAAGGTGGTTACTTTGGTGTTAGTGGGTAAGGTGTCAAGCTCAGGCTGTATGATAGCTCATCTTGATCATCAAGTTGGCTATGTATAAAATCAACTAAAATCTAAGTTGCTAGTCACTCCTGTAAGGTGTTTTGTTTTGTTGTGTATTAAATCTATTTCAGTATTTGAAGAGGGAAGAGCTATCTTGAACCTGGGCCATGCCCTCAGGGCAGCCCATGTAAAAGGATATGAAGGAAGAACTTTTGTTTTGTTTTGTTTTGTTTTGTTTTGACCTGCTTGCCCTGACTCTCACTGGCAAGTTCATCCATCCTGTTGCTGCAACCAGTACTAAATCCAACTCCTTCAGGGTTCTAGTGTAAACTGAAAACCAACAGCTGTCCAGGAATCCCCAAGGGCCCCAGTGCCACACTGCAACTGTGGAAATGTCAAACACCATGGATTGCACTCACAACTACTGGACTCTTCAACTTTCCATCATGAGCCAGCCATTGTTAGACTACCCAGATGGACCACAGCCTGTAAAACAGTCTACTAAAAATCCTTTTGATATATATCTTCATTCTGTCAGTTCTTAGAGAACCCTGGCGAATACAGGCTTGCCTTCTGGCCACAGGGTATATAGTGACGTGTGTTTGTGATCTCAGTTCTTCGGAGGTGAAGCAAGGTAAATGTTTGTGACTTGCTGGCCAGCCAACCTGATCTAATGGGAGAACTCAAGGCCATTGAGAGAAACTCTCAAAAACAGAATGGTGCCCAAGAAATGGCAAATGAGGTTGATGTCCACAGTGCTCATTAAGGACCCACACACAGACTTGGGGATAGAAGCCATGGCCTTTCACATGATAAGCAAATGCCTTAGGACACTAGGTCAATCAACAATGAACACATGGAAGCCCAGGAACTTGGGGCTGCACTGGCCTTCCAGAGTTGCAGGAATCGGCCTTCCTGGTCCAGCTGCCACCAGAAAGCACAAGAACGTATGTGTGGGGAGGGGAGGGCCCGCCCCCCACAGTGGTAGGACTATGACAATTAGACACAACTGGCCACATGGTGTGAAGGCGCAGTTGCCCCTTACCTGCCCCAGCCTCCTCCTGTCTCACCCTCTCCCTCCTGCAGCTTCTGAAGCCAGCTGCACTGACAGATGCTACATCCCAACAATGACTCACTCCACTTACAATGGCCTGAACTCTTCCAGAAGGGGTCCAAAGTATCCCCCTCCCACTTCCTGCCCCAACCCTGCAGCCCACAGTCTAGCCAGCATGGTGGCTGATCTGCTACCTTGGTTTTCAACAAGGCAGCTGCTAAGAGGCCCAGCTCCCTCACCCTGCAAAATGAGGGGGAAATGAGCAACTGGCCTCTGCCTCAGGCACTGGGTATTTACAGGGGACATAAACATCGTTCTGACAGGCCTGGCACACACTGTGAGCTCAGCCCCAGGCATGAGGCTGGCAGGCAAGCCTATGACAAGCCACCATGAACTTGTTACTAGGAAACCAAAGGGGACATGGGGTTTTTTTTGTTTGTTTGTTTGTTTTACCTTGGCCCACACCAGACTACAGTTCATCTCAGGGCACAGGCAGCAGAGAGTGACTGCTGTGTACTGGATCGTTTGTTTGTGGGGACATATGGACAGATAAGGACCCCTAGACACCTTTAATCGCTCTCTGTTGGAGGAATCACTCTGCCAACAGGTAGAAACCAGGAACTACAGGGCCAGACCCACCTGACTACAAGCCCGCTGAGAGAGAGGGAGAGCAAGAGTGAGAGCGCAGTTGCCTCTTTTCTGGGAATTCTTTCTAAACAGCAGAAGAGCCTAGAAACATAGACAAATAAATGAATGGATAAATAAGCAAGCAAACAGGAGGTACTGGGTCACAAGGGCTAGTCCCACAGGGACATCCTAAGCCCCAGGCAGATGGTCCAGGGTTTCAGTTCCTCCTTGTCACATGGTGTAGACTATGTGGCCCCCAGCAAGGCACTTCCCCTCCTGAAGCTCTAATTTTCAACTGCAAAATGGAGGACAGAGCCCCTACCTATGTTGTCAAGGCTGAAATGGCAGGAAAGCCTGCAGGGGCAGTGCGGGGGACACACATGGTTCCTTCACACAAAAACTGCAATACTCTGAGCATCCATCACCCGTGTCCTGTCCCTACCCCTCTCTAGGTGGAGATGAGTGCCAGGGCACACGTGTGAAGATCAGCGGACAACTTGAAGGGATCAGTTCTCTCCTTCTACCTGGTAGGTCCTGGGAACTGAACACAGGTTGTCAGGCTTGGCTGCTAACACCTTATCTGCTGAGCCATCTTGCTGATCCTTGCTCTTGCTTCTAACATTCTGCTGGGCTCAGATCAAGTGACCTGCCTGCTCTGCTTCTTACAAAGGACCCATTGGGAGCACTCTCTATCAGGAGAGTGATGTAGAAAAACAATGAAAACTCAGTGTCAAGGTCACCCAGTGCTCTGGACAAACATCAGAAGAAGGCAGGGCTGTGGATGGCTTCTCGGAGGTGACGTCTGGACTGGGTTTTGTAGAATGAGTAGGAGTTTGGCAGTCAATACAAAAAATGCCGAATGCATCACTGAACTTCTACAGTGGAACCGTGTGTGGTCTGCTTACTCATTTTGCAGTGTCTTTCTTATGTGCTTCCGAGTGCCACATCTGTGCTAAGTACAAGAGACATGACATCAGGAAAGCCAAGTCTTCACCTCTCAGGGTTTCTAAAAGACACCATTGGATTTGGAAGGCCCCGTTAGACAGGACAACGATCTCTGCTGCCTGCAGGAAAATGACAGTGTATTCACACATTGAATTTGGAAGACCCCGTTAGACAGGACAAAGCTCTCTGCTGCCTGCAGGAAAATGATAGCATATTCACACATGGCTTTAAAACTACTTTTTCTAGCTACCCCTGACATGAAAGGCCCTGGCTAGCTTGGCCCTGTGAGATCTTGTGCCCTGTCTGCTGTTACCTGTATCTGAACAGTTAGTCAGAGTGGGCAGGATAACAGGGTACCTGCCCCCACACAGCAGGAAGGTCCCTTGCTTTCTCCAGCACAGAGATCCTGCAGTGCTGGGCTCAGAGAAGCCCATTGCACTCCAACTGTACTGGAGGAGGTTCACAGGAGGGGAAGGGGTTACCAGCCCACCAGCACAGGCAAGTATGAGACGGGAAATGTTTCTAAGTCCCTAACCTAACCTTCAGTCCTCTTCACAGATGAAGGAATTGGGCAGCTGGTAAGACAGGAGAGCTGGGCTAGACTCACAGGTGACCACAGAGACAGAACAGCTGGCCCTAAGTTCCCAAGTAAGATATAAATGAGACCCAGACTCTTCCAAAACTCCTGCCCAAAACTCAGCTGTGGCTGACCTGGCACAGAATTCAACAGACCCTGCAGAGTCCTCAGAAGGCATTCCAACAGACAGTTGTTGCAGTGGGTAAAAAGTTTCTGCAACCCAATAAGCCTCTCCGCCGATGCAGCAATCCAAATCAGACCAAATCAAACCAAATTAGAAAAAGCCCATCTTTAATGGATGCAACGCTCCCTGATAGCCTTCCATCACCCGTGAGCCCCCAAGAGAGGAGATAGGAAAGAGAGACCCGAAAACCACACATCTATTTTCTGAGGAATATCTGAGCATCTCTGGGGGAGGGATCATCATTTGTCGGGCTTTCTGAGATGCAGTGGGATTTGGAGGAAGATAGGAGAATGGGGCTTGGGTGGAACTTCCACTATAACATCCCAGACTCTCTGGGTATATGGATGCCAGGGGCTGGGGTGAAGCTTCCACCATAACAGTGGGGATACATTTTCTTTGGTTTGGGTAGCCACTGGTGAGGTGATCATGTTCCTGTAAGCAACAACACTAATGAAACTCACTGGGTCACAGTGGTAGTTTGAATGTGTTTGGCCCCCATAAGCTCATAGGGAGCGGCACTATTAGGAGGTGTGGCTTTGTGGGAGTAGCCTTGTAGGAGGAAGTATGTCACCGTAGGGGTGGGCTTTGAGGTCTCCTTTGTTCAAGTTATGCCCAGTGTCACAGCTCACTTCCTATTGCCTGCGAATCAAGATGTAGAACTCTGAGCTACCTCTCTAGCACCATGTCTGCCTGCCCATGATAATGGACTAAACTTCTGAGACTGCACTACCCCATTGAGTGTTTTCCTTTATAGGAGTTGCTGTGGTCATGGTATCTCTTCACAGCAACAGAAACCCCAAGACAGACACCAAAAGAGACAGACAGAAAGGGAGGTTATGAGAAAGCACTTGCTGAACAAGTGTAAGGGCCTGAGTTCAAATCTCCAGAAGCCGTGTAAAGGCTGGACATTGTAGCAAGTGCTTCTATAATCCCAGTGCTCTTGTGGAGAGGTGGGAGGCAGACAGGAGAACCTCTGGAAGTTCACAGGCCAGCTCCTCCAGTGGAAGCAGCAAAAAAGAATGAAGCCCTGTTGAAGTAGAAGGTGAAGACCATGGCCTAAGATTGTCCTCAGACCTCCACAGATATGCTGAGGCACAGTAGCCTAATGCACACACATACACACACATCATACACATATGTACACAGACATGAATGTACAAGTGGAACAGTTGTGAGGAGAGGGATTAGCAGGAGTGGGGGAGGGGTGAATATAACCAAAATCTATCATGTTCATGTATGAAAATGTCACTGTGAAACCCATTATATATAATTAATATATACTAATAAAACACATTTTAAAAGAAAAGCCAAGCACAGTGGCACATGCCTGTGATCCATGCCTTTGGAAGACTAGGGCAGGAGGATTGCTGCGAGTTCCAGGGCAGCCCAGGCTAGAGTACAAGATAGGACTCCATTTCAAAACAACAAAATAAAAATCCTGGGCACATCAAGGAAGCTCTTTCCTCCCAGCCTGGATGGGTGTGTCCAGAGCAGATGCACCTAGATGACATGGGGTGAAAGGGTGCCAGTCTCAGGTCTGTGCAGGTGCCTACCGAGCATCAGCACCAACGCAGACTCTGCCAGGCAGCACTTGGGGCAGCAGGGCAATTACTCAGACATAGATTCTAACCTCAGCTCTGCCCTTCAAAAGAGGGAGACCCTGGGCAGGTGCCTTCAACCTCTTAGAGCCCTGCCTCCTGCAGTGGCAAAGCTCTGGTGCCTCTACAGGGCCATCCCGGCAGACAGGAATCACTGCAGAGATGCAGTGCATAGCCACTAGTTTCATGATTCCATTCAACCAGTCCCTGTGACCGAACTCACACACTGGGAACAAGAGGCCCAAGACAGGATGTCAGTGAACTCCTCCACCAAAGAGAAGGCCATCTTGCACAAGGGGACACCAAGGGACACTTGGGAGGCAGCTCCATCCACGGCCATGCTGGAGGTCCAGACAAGGTAGCTTTGTCAAGACAGGGAAAAGGCCTTTCAATCCCTGGCTGACACCCACTTAAGAAGCCCACAGTCTTGGCCTTAAGCAACAAGCCCTTAGGAGTGTAGCTTCACACTCCGAGCCCCAGTGCAAAGGCCTGCCTGTAAGAGCCACCCACCCTGCCCTCTAGCCCACAGCCTGCTCTCCACCCATCACCTCAGCCATGAACCTGAGGAACTTGAACTGAGGCAGGAGGGCGTGGTTCCCGCCTCTACTCTGGGAGGAGGTCTTACTTTCAGCCCTTCTCAGACTGTAGCAGGTTAGTCTGCACTCTTAGGGTGTGTGGACACGGATGCTTTCTAAAGGGGCTGGGAGACATTTTGCTGTTGTTTGAGAGAAGTCTCTCGTAGCCCAGGCTGGCCCTGAACTCCTGATTCTCCCTCCCATCTCAGCTTCCGAAGTGCCAGCATTACAGGTGTGCCCCACTATGCCTGGCTTTTTGTCCCTCCTCTTACTGGGTCTTTTCTGTGCAGTCTACTTTAAAGCTCACCCCTTGGGGAAAAGCTATTTGGGGTGAACATAAAACATCCTAAACATATCTCTCCCAACTCACCCCAGGCTCTGAGCCTGGGATCCTGCATACACAGGCCTTGATGAGCAGCACTGAACTTGAAAACTCTGAAGACAGATTTTAAACTTTCTCTGACAGTGTTGAGCAGAGGGAGGACCAAAAGGCAGGACCACGGGCTGGGATACAGATGGGCTTCCACTTGAATGAGGGTCCCACAGGGATACAGCCCTGGCTCTCTGCTGTTAAAGAGCACTGCAGAGTGGCAAAGGCTCGGCGTTTTCTGGGGCAGGGTGGGAGAAATATAGTCTCCCTCCCAGGTCACTGCCATCCCTGCCACCACCTCTGTACCTCAACTCCCCCCAGGGCACAGAAGGGCTCCAAACCTCCTTCATTTATATATCTTAAGAATTACTGCAAAGTGGTTTTCCAATGCAATAAAATATGCAGCTATACAATAAAATATGCAGCTTACAGAAAAGTTGCAGTCCCTGGCTGGCACGAGCCCATTTGTTTAAGGCTGAAAACTAATTCACCTCAGAGGACAATGAAGCCAGAGCCAGCACAAAGCAGGCTCTGCCGTAACAGACTGTTGAGTCTGTGACCTCAAAGGGACATCTGTGCAGGTTTCAGAATGGAGACAGAGAAATTGAGGCCCTTGGAGGAACCAAGAAACTTGAGGCAGTAACAGAGCACTGACAGAATCACACAGTCTGATGGGTGATAGAAACCCTTGCTTTCCTAGAAATGCCCCAGTCATGTTACCTGGGCACAGAGAGCCCTGAAAGGCAAGAGGAAGACAACCAGACAAAGCCAGACCTTCACAACCCCAGGGCTCTGGCTGCTGCACCTCACATGTACACATTGTTCTTGTGCCATCAGCCCTTCTGTACAAAGTGGCCACCAGTCCTGCAGATGTAGACTGAGGGCAGGTCTGAGGTGGGATCGGACACTTCCAGAGGCAAGCCATTATGCAAATGCAGGTACCAATTTTAGAGCAACTGAAAAGCAGACCTTTCCTTTTGGACTTATTTTGCTTAATAATGACATTTTTAAGTGGCGGTGTTCTGTGCTCGTTGTCCCTGCCAGCTGTTCTAACTGCTTGATCATACACACATCACTTAACAATCTGAAGAGGGAGCCTTTTCCAGTGCCTCTCACGTGTGGGGTTCTGCTCAAGCTCCTAGAAGGACATCCGAGACCACAGCTCCTACCCCAGCTCAGTGGCTCAGGGCCATGCACGGTTGTCATATAACAAACGGATCTGGACCAATCACAAACTATATGCCCAGCCAGGGGACTGACTGAAAATGCAATTTCTTGTTGGCAGCTGTTCTGTGGAAAACATTGCTCTGGCAACATTCTGGGTCAATCAGTTCAAATAAAATACATTCTTCAGATTAACTTCACCTGTTTCTTCTTATGCTTCTGATGTGGCTGCTAGAAACCCAGCAGTCAGGCATATAACTCATGTTTGTTTTCCTCCACACAGCACTGCCATGGTCACTTAGAAGCCAGGGAGAGAGATGGTCTCAGTCAGGAGGCAGATTAGGTGAGAGCCCACAGGTGCTCATGGTGCCCGTGAGTACCCTGTAGTTCACTCACACCTTCCAGTACTGCTGTCTTCCCAGCAGTCCCACTGAGCAGGCACCGAGGTCATGTGTTACAAAGAGGGAAACTGAGGTACATCAAAGCAAGCAATCTGCCAAGACCACATTAGCAGGAAATGGCAATGCTAGGGCTCAGCCTGAATGGTCCAAGCAGACAGTCGGGGCCGCCCTCAGATGAGATAGAAGGTGGCTCTTGTCCAGGCTAGTCTATGTGCTGTGGGACTGTAAAGGCTCTAAGGCAGTTGCTACATGTAGTTCCGGGATCCCTCAGCCAGGGATACAGAGGCAGCCTGCCTGTCCCTTGTGACCCATCTGCCTTCTCCCAAAATTGCCTTTGTGCTCCTACCTTCTGTCTGAAGCAGGCCTGGGGCCCTACCTCACTTTCACATTAAAGGCCTGGCCCTGGCTAAACAGATAGACAAGGCTCAGCAACCAGGCAGCAACTGAACAGATGCATGGCTGATTCACTGCATGCAATGGTCTCTCAATAGGCCATACCTGGAGCTCCAACAAGACAGCCCCATCTGGGAGCCAATGCTTAACACCCACCACCACAACCAACAACAACAACACAAGCTGCAGTGTCTGGGTCAGGGTGGCTGAAAGGGCCCTGCAGACACATAACATGATCACTACTGAGGATTAAGTCCCTTATACTCTAATATGCTCCCCCCAACAGGCAGCTGCTCCCACAAGATGACACTGTCCCCAGCTGCTACCTCATGCCCTCCCCCGGCAGTGCGCTTGTGTAATTGGCAAACACAGACAGGTACCAGGAAATCTGCCTTCCAAGGAAAGGAGGAGAAAGGGGGGAAAGCATATGAAATTTATTAAACTCGAGCACTGGGACCAAACTGCAACTTAGAGATTCAGACTCACCCTCCTTCCCTGTAATTTACAGTACAGGTTTGCAGTAACTGCAAAGTTAAGGATTAAGGGGGCTCAGGGTGAATGTCACCAAGGAGCTTGCACTCCTATGAGAGCAGTTCCAGCTTGTTTTGGATAAAGAGACCAGTAGCAAACCAGAAGGAGCAGAGGAAAAGAGAGGTAGGTACTCAGGTTCACCATATGTGAGTCACCACCATATGTGAGTCCTTGAAACTGAAATTCATCCCACGAACTATGGTACATAGGCTACCTCCAGGATAGCAGTTTGGAAAACACACTACCATGATATTTCATACAAAGCCCTAGAAACACAAAGACCTACAGCATCCTTGTCCTTCTAAATCCCAGGCTGTGCCCACCTGAGGGACACTTCCAGAAGATACAGGATGAAGCTATAGGAGAGACATCGGAAGAACTCTTGGCATTGGTCCAGAGTTCCCCAGCCTCTATAGGATCACCCAACTTGGAGAAGTTATGGTAGATATGGAGTCAAAACTGGGAATGCCACTTAATAACTGAGTGACATGAACCAGTTGCATCTTCCCTCTGGGCTCATTTCCTGATCTGTGAACTGGGGGTAACAAAAGGCTAGAGCTCACAAGAATGAACAGGGAAGGATGTTGTGTAGCAATAAAAGCTAGCGAGCACTACCCATACTGCAGTCCTTACAGGGCCACTGAGGTCACACCAGATGCACCAGGCATGTACTAAGGGCTAGAGTCTTCAGACACAGGGCCTGGACCCTCGGGACCCTTCTAGTCTCCTGGAGACACTTAACCACCTAATCGTGAGTCTCTAAGATAGTATATAGAGGCGCAGGTGCTGTGGTAGAACATACAAGGCTTCCCAGAGTGAAGGCACCTAGGATAAGCAAAGCACATATCCCAGACTGCAACACCAGGGCAGAAGTGTCATGCCCCTGGGGGTCTCTCTTGTGCTGTGCCACCAGCCTGAATCCATTTCCCCTGATCCTCTGTACCCCCGGGGTGCCCTGCCTGCACCTGAGTGTTCTAAGTCCCTCTCCAATTCTGAAGATGGATCAGTCACAGTAGGACCCAGCAGGCAAAGGACTCAAGGCCTTGGATGACTTCCCTGGAACCTTTTTACCTCTTAATGTACTCCCTATAACCAAGAAGGATTCAACAGATGCCTGAAGGAACTCGGGGCTTCCCACCCTTGGGAGCATCCCAGGACTCCTGGCAACCCATTTCGGAATTCCCTCTGCCTCCAGTTGAGGAATCTCCAGCTCTCACAGAACTGCAATGACAGGACTGCCAGCCTAGGACAGACAAGCTAAGCTATGGATGAGTTCCAGGTATGTCTGATCGCCGTCTGTGGGCTGCATGGAGCCCAGAACAGCTATGAATGCAGCCCAAGACAAACCATAAACTTGTTTCAGACATTGTAATTGGGAGGGAAGGCCTCTTGAGCATTAACTCTGTAGATCACAATGTCACATCACAATGTCACAAGGTTAGACACATCAAAAAAAGGCTCTGCAAGCCAGGCATTGGTGGCGCATGCCTTTAATCCCAGCACTCGGGAAGCAGAGGCAGGCGGATTTCTGTGAGTTCGAGACCAGCCTGGTCTACAAGAGCTAGTTCCAGGATAGGCTCCAAAGCCACAGAGAAACCCTGTCTCGAAAAACCAAAAAAAAAAAAAAAAAAAAAAAAAAAAAAAAAAAAGACTCTGCAAACACACCGTGCTCCATCTCTGGAGACACCCCAGATGGGGGAGGGTGGATGCAGAAAACCCCAGTACAGGGCCTTAAATAGCAGGTGCTCAGAACACGCTAGCCCCGGCATGTTTGATTCCTCTCTGAGCTTGTGCACTGAGACAATGGGACACAGAGAGAGATGGCCAGAGTCTCCACAGAAGGGACACATTTCTCAGAGCATGGCAATATATGTGGTAAAAATGAGGACAGCAGTTTACTGGGAGGCCCAAAGGAGCCCCAAGCTTGAGAGAAAAGCAGACACACAGGCCAGGGGCTGCCAGTAACAAATTAGGTCCTGGGAAGACCCAGCTCCTCCCAGCCTGGGCCCCTCCCTGTCAGAATAAGGGCTCCTCTCTCTATCCCAGTTAGGCTGAGGGTGGGCTATTTCCCTTCCCTGACAGAGAGCTGGGTAATCCCACACTGGCCACATGATCCCACTCATATTACCACAGCAGGCTGTAGAGCTAGGCCAAAGGCTCTGTCATCCCTGTGGGGAGATGATCCAGCTCCGCCTGTATATAGCAGAGGAGGAAAAAAATCCTCACAGGAATTGAGCAGCATAGGTCACCAAGAGATAGGAACCAGCTCTCCCCAGCAAGCCACACCCTAAGCAGGGGGCCATAAGACAATCTGAGAGCCATAAGCCCCACTGCCTACCCAGTGTGGCACCAGAAGGCCAGGAAAGAGGAACACAAGGACACTTCACCTGCCCAGTGCCACTCCCAGCAGTTCCACAGAAGGACCCGTTCCAACCATCACCAATAGACACCTTGGCAGCTGGGCATCCTTCTAGAAGGCAGAGGATGCACAGCAAGCAGGATGCCTGTAACTAAACCACGCAGAAATCCCCACTTCTGGCAGGAACATCACAAAGAGGACAGCCAAGGCTACCTCTGCCTTGAGAGCAGCTTTTGCAGCTGCAGAGTCCGGGCTTCTTCCCCGTGCCCTCCCCAGCGTCCTTTCTCTACTTACTCGGCCAGCTCTTCCAGGCTTCGATACACATCATCATCATTCTCAGCTGTCTCCTCTGAGGGAAAAGGCCTGGAGAGAGAAGGCAAGAATGAGGACAGCAGATCTTTACATCCCTGCCACCATGGGGACCTGCCCGCAATCCACCCTGGGCCCTGCCTGACTGTGCAGAAGCAGCTGGGCTCATTAGCCCCTTCCACCATTCTGCATTAGAGATCCAGCCCTCTAAGCTGGTAGAACAGCCCCTGGGCCATGGGTAAGATAGCCCTTATCTAGGTCCCCAAGCCTCAATTACCCCATAGGCATATGAAGGATCTGGTCCAAGGGCTTTTGTCCTCGGTCACCACGCAGCCATTATCTACACAGCAGTCATACTCTGGGGAGGTGGGCTATAAAAAAAAAGTATGTGGGCCTCCCAAAATACCTTGAGCTACAACACAGGGTAACTGTGGCAAGTGGCCAGTCCCAGTCCCCCCAGGAGGGAAGTCTAAAAAGCTGCCAAGCACCCACTGCTCTTCAGAGCCTGTGAGGACAACAGATGTCACCCATTGGGACCCAGTGAAGATAGGAAAGGTCCTAAAGAGCACCAACCCATCATGGTTACCTATCCACAAGTGTGCACTATCCTGTGCCCTCCAAGGGCAGCACCTTGGGAGCAGGAGCTGTGTGGAGTTATGTCCCTGAAAGGCACCACTGGACAGCTGTGAGCCCCTAGGCATGTGCCACCACCATAGCCTTTAAGTCACCATATCACAACCCCACTAACAGCAGCCTCCCTACTGCCAATCCCCTAAGCTGACCTATACCTTGTCAGTAAGAGGCTCCAGCCCCTGCTGTGAGGGGAAGGGGGCCTTCATCTTACAGCCATCGCCTTGACACCATCTTCTCTTTGGCATCCCCCACCTAGCAAAACTACATTCAGGGAGAGTGACAACAAGCTCCATACAGTCAGATCCCAAGAATTCTCCCAGCCACCACCACTGCTGCCTCCTCCTCCTTCCAGGTCATCAAATTAGTCATCCGAATGTCTCCTTGATGGGCTCCTGCTTCAGCCCGAGTCCCCACAGTTTATACCTCACCAAGCAGCTAAAGGTTGTGGGTTAAGACATGGGCTAGCCTTGTCACTTCTGGGCTTCAGCATCCAATGGCTCCCCCCTCCCAGAGACAGAGCCTATCCTAACCGAGGCTCCAGCCAGCACCTGCTCTTCCAGACCAGCACATGCTCAACTGGTGTAGGAGCTTCAGAGGGAGATGTCCAACCTGGAACACACCTTGCACCCTCTTCTCAACACCCTACCTCACTCCACCCGATGCAGACCATGTCTGCTTGCTTCTGGGTCCACAGCCACTGCAGCTTCAAGTAACAGAAAAGGAGGAGCTGTCATCCCCTCCCATGACATGGGACACTGGCTACCAGTGAGCACCTGCTAGCGTCAGAGCACTGAGGAAACAATATTGGCAGGCCAAAGCTGGGGAACAGGGTGCAGCTCAGAGTGTGGGGTATGGAATTTGAGCAAAGGGAATCATCCCGTATCATATTCCCAACCCCATTTCCTGCAGTTAGGCTTGTAAAAGCTTTTCATATCCCATGAGACACCTGGCTGCGAGTCCTTTACTTATATCAACTTGAGATGTTTTATTACTTTTTTTTCCATGAAAATCTCACTAGGCTATGATTGGGCGATGCCTGGCATCTCTGCTAACTCTGTGTCCCCAAGACACAGAGCTTAAAGCTCAGGATGATTGTACAAGCTCTGACCATCTTCGAGGGCAAAAGAGTGGGGTGAGCCTCAAGGGAGTGTCTCTATTGATGGCAAAGGCTGAGGAGATGTGGGCATGTGGAGAATGCCCACAAAGCTTTGGAGACTTCAGGCCATGCAAGTGCCGACTCCCCATGTCCCCTGCAGGGCCTAGGCCCAGGAGTGTGTACCTAAAACACACATGCCAAGCATAGAGATGGCCTCCAGGGGCAAGGAATACCAGCCTGAGGAAAGAACTGTATGCACTCAGTAGCAGAGATATGGAAAAGACACAGAGGACTTCAGAACATGTCATGCCAAAATATGCCTCTTTTGACATACTGGTTACTTTGAGCTAAAAGAAATAGAATTAGCCAAGGCAGGAAATGCTCTTGACCTCCTCCAACCAGATGAGATAAAAGACTATGTGTAGGTATTTACTCTGAATAGAAACACTCCTTAGAGAGGAAGTGGGCTCCTATGACTAAGGAAATTAAGGAAGCATGCAAGGCCTAGGAAGTGAACAAAACAAATTAAAAGTAACTGACAGGAAATTTCCTAAAAATAACAGATTTACAAGACCCCTCCCTTTTGTCATGACCCAGCATGTCTCAGTTTGAAGCCACGACAGCCATGAGGTTCTGCCTGAGTTTGGTCTTTATCACCTCTGGGTTGCTAGGAGGTTCCAAGCCCACGTTCCCCCACTCAGGCAGAACCTCATGGCTGTCGTGGCTTCAAACTGAGACATGCTGGGTCACGACAAAATGGCGCCCAACATGGGGCACCAGGTGAAACGTGAGCCTGTAGGTTTAAGATATCTTTATTCAGGTAAATACCAGCCAAGAGCAAGCCAGAGCATGCCCAGAGGCAGCAAGGCAGGGAGGCCAGAGAGAAGTCCCCACATGTCTGCAGCCCTTTAAGAACCTATCCTGACCTCCCCTTGACCACGCCCTGACAGGCTGGTATTCCTTGCCCCTGACAGGCGTGGTTAAGCACACCTGTAGCCAGCCCTTAGGAGGTGTGGTTACAGTGTCTCCCTACACCTCCCCAATGTTGCATAAGTAGTAACAGACTAGAGAGATGGCTCAGCAGGTAAAGGCATTTGCCACCAAACCCGACAACCTTAATTCAATCCCCACAGCCCAATTGGAGAAAAAAGAAACAACTCCTGCAAGATGTCCACTGATGTATAAAAATAATAATAATAGTAATAATAATAATAATAAAATTTTAATGAATAAGTAGTAACAATTGCTGGGAAGAAGCTACTGTCAGACTGGTCGAGCTGTCTGCAAATTGGACAAGAAGCTCTCCAGGATGCAGCTTTTGTGAGTGAGTTGTCACTCATGCTGAGTGGACTATTCAATGGTAACAACTGTTCTGGGTAGAACAATCTCTTTCATTGGTCATTGGCACCTATGCGGGGTGAGCAGGCATTTGTCCACATTTCCCCCAGGAGAGTTACACAGTGGGAACAACAGCATTCGTTTCACAATGATCTCATACTTGGAAAGGGAATGTGGAGGAGCAAAGAGGCTGGTTTGAGGAAAGAGACCTCTGAGGCAACTCCAGTCACCTGAGGACCCCATCAAGGAAGCAGTGGTGGGTTAATTCTCCAAACACTCCTCCGGACCCTGTTCACTTCTTAAAGCTCAGGATGCTTGTCAAGCTCTAACCCCCTATCTAATCCACATTTTTGTGAGATACCTGCACATGTGTTCCAAACTAAAATTGCTTTGCTGGAAGGAAAAAAAAAGGGTAACACAGTTTCTCTCATTAATCTGCTTTACACCAATTTAACACTAGGCCAGCCCAAGAACCTACAAGTAGCAGAAACAAAGATGCCACTCTCCACAGGCTGCCCTGTCCTCGGCAGACAAGGAAGTGGAGACCCTGAAAGGAGGAGGAGAGCCCAGACTGCCCTGCAGGAGTGAAACACAGGCCACTCCCTGGAGGATCCAAAGGGCCATGGGGGAGGCAGATCAAAGGCAAGAAGAGGCAGCCAGTACCTTCAAAAGCCATAGGCCAAAACCACTCATCTCCAGGAGACAAAGGTGCCCCTTTAATTAAGTCAGGCATCGCCTTGAGGCCCCAGGTGCATGTTCCAGCAGGAATCAGCTGCAAACAGGAGGCCCAGCTGGGGACTGGCCTTGGATAACCACATTGGCTGGGATCCCCTCCTTGCCTGGGGTAAGACTGACAATTTCAGTGTAGGATGATTTAGCAGTGATGGGCCACCTCTCCAGCAGTCTCCATCACAGTCCCTGGCCCAACTCAAAACCTCACCGCCCCCATCCTCACGGCAGTCATCTTCACTCAGATTGTGTCTGCCAGGTTGCTT